>NC_042621.1:155884103-156193339 GCF_901001135.1 Rhinatrema bivittatum
TGTTCTAACAAGAAAAGGCTTGTGAGCTCTTCATTAACATGTAAAGGATTTGTGTCCATTGAATCTTTCATCCAGGGGCTGGTGATGTTTCAACAAAAAAAGATTTTTGAGCCTCTCCTTTAACAATTATAGGACTTGGGGTGACTGAATTTGTTTATCTTTGCAGAATCAGCACTCTATATGACATTTAAGAACTGGAGCCTGCGTATCTTTTGTAGGGATGTGCATTCGTTTTGAACGAATGTGCAATCCACAACGTATAGGTCCCTATTCGTTGCATTCGTGGGTCTGCAAAACGTATCGCGATCCCCCACGAATGCAACATATCATACATTTCCATTCTTTTGGTTCGTGCCACGGTGCTTGAGAAATAGAAGGCCATGTGATAAAGTAGGGGCGGATTGGCCTATTGGTGGATTGGGCTTCCCCCAGTGGGCCGGACTAGTGGATCACGTGTCCTCCTCTGCTCGGGCCATTGAGGGCACCGGGCCAAAGAAATGAAAAGACCAGGCCGGTGGGGCCGAAGAAAAGAAGATGGCCACTGCCAGGTGCCACCGGAGAAATGAAGACCGGCGCAGTCAGCAGCTGATAAAGAGCAGGCTGGCGGGGCCAAAGAAAACAAGATCTGCGCAGCTCGAGACTAGGCCGAAGAAAAGAAGATGGCCACCTCCAGCCCCCACCAGAGAAATGAAGAAATGAGCAGCCCGAGACTAGGCCGAAGAAATGAAGATGGCCATTGCCAGTCACCACCGGAGACGAGCTGTTCAGCTGGGGGCCTTTGTGTGTATATGTATTTGAGATCAGAAGGGTGCTTTGAGGTATGTGTATGTGCGAAAGGAATGGTGCTTCTATGTGTGTGTGTGTGTATGTGTGTGTATGTGCAAAAGGAATGGTGCTTCTGTGTGTGTGTGTATGTGTGTGTATGTAAGAAAGGAATAGTGCTTCAGTATATGAGACAGGGCAGGTGCTTCATGTATGTGAGATAGGGAGGGTGCTTCTGTGTGTGTGTGTATGTGGTGTGTATGTGAGAAAATAATGGTGCTTCTGTGTGTGTGTATGTGAGAAAGGAATGGTGCTTCTGTGTGTGAGATAGGGAGGGTGCTTCTTCCGATCTCAAATACATATACACACAAAGGCTCCCAGCTGAACAACTCATCTCCAGTGATGACTGGCAATGGCCATCTTCATTTCTTTGGCTTAGTCTCGGGCTGCGCCGGTCTTCATTTCTCCGGCGGCGGCTGGCGGCGGCCATCTTCTTTTCTTCGGCCTAGTCTCGGGCTGCGCCGATCTTGTTTTCTTCGGCCCTGCCAGCCTGCTCTTCATCAGCGGCTGACTGAGCCGGTCTTCATTTCTCCAGTGGCGCCTGGCAGCGGCCATCTTCTTTTCTTCGGCCTCGCCGACCTGGTCTTTTCATTTCTTTGGCCCGGTACCCTCAATGGCCCGGCCGGAGCAGAGAAGGACACTAGATCCGCTAGTCCGGCCCACTGGGGGAAGCCAGATCCCCCGATACGCCAATCTGCCCCTACTTTATCACATTTATTTATTTATTTATTTAATGTCTTTTTTATACCGATAACCGTTCACACATCGTATCGGTTTACAGTTAAACAGGAACCATTGGGCAGAACCCTTACATATAACATTGCAAACAGGTTAACTTTTGGGCAGGGCCCTTACATAAAATTGAGAACAGCAAAATCACTATATACATATCACCAAAACTATATACAAAAGATAAGTACATAAATAGCCGAGTCAAAGTACAAAATCGATAGGCATACAACGTAATCCGAGAAATAAATCATAAGTCGCGTATCAGATTCTAGGAGAATCACTTATTTAATCAGTAAGGATTTATGTAATGGGAGGTGATGTGTGGTAAGCTTGCTGGAAGAGCCATGTTTTCAGTTTTTTTTTTGAAAGTGGGTGTGTATGATTCCAGGCGTATATCAGGAGGCAGGGAGTTCCATATAGAGGGGCCGGCTAGGGAGAAAGCTCTGTTTATAGTGGACGATAATTTGAAAGATTTGATAGGTTGTGCACGTAGGGTTCCTTGGAGGGCAGTACGTGTGGGTCTGTTCGAGGTGCGGGGGAGGAGTGGGGGGTTAATCCAATTCAGGTTAGAGTTCAATAGACTTTTGTGGATGATGGAACAGGCTTTATAGAGAATTCGAGAGTGTATAGGGAGCCAATGAAGTTCGATGAGTGTGGGGGTGATGTGATCTCTTTTTTTCGTGTTTGATAGTATCCTGGCGGCAGCGTTTTGTAGTAGTTGTAGGGGTTTGATATGGGTAGCGGGGATGCCTAGAAAAAGTGCATTACAATAGTCTACCTTAGATAAAATGATAGACTGTAGTACAGTGCGGAAATCAGAAAAGTGTAGCAGTGGTTTGAGTTTTTTTATGGTTTGGAGCTTAAAGAAGCATTCCTTAATGATAGATTTAATGAAAGGTTTGAATGTAAGATGGTTATCAATGAAAACACCAAGGTTGCGAACGTGTGATGGGAAAGTTGTGGAAGAGTATGCAGGTGGGATGTCTGGGAGCGGTGGCCTGTTAGATATAATTAAAAGTTCAGTCTTGCTGGGGTTTAGCGCTAGTTGCATGTCATTTAGTAATTTGTTGATGGCTGAGAGACAGGATTCCCAGTTGCGAAGGGCAGTAAGGAGAGAGTCAGAGAATGGGAAAATAAGTTGCACATCGTCCGCATAAATAAAATGCTTGATGTGGAGGTTAGTGAGGAGGGTGGTAAGGGGGAGCATGTATATATTAAAGAGGGTGGAGGAGAGTGAAGAACCTTGGGGCACACCTTGGGGAAGACTGATGGGGTCAGATTCATTGTTATCAACTAATACTGTGAAAAGGCGATCCTGGAGATACGATCGTATCCAGGAAAGGGCATTGCCAGTGATCCCGATGCTCCTGAGGATGTTAAGGAGGACATCATGATTGACTGTGTCGAATGCCGCTGAGATGTCAAGCATGGCAATCAGATAAGAAGAACCTGAGTCTGTACCTCTGATGAGGGTATCATGTAGAGAGAGTAGCAGGGTTTCAGTACTTAATTGCTTTCTGAAACCGTGTTGTGTGGATGGGAGAATCTTGTTTTGCTCCAGGTGATCTGAGAGCCGTGAGTTGACAATTTTTTCAAGAACTTTAGCTAGGAGGGGGTAAGTTAGAGACAGGTCTGTAATTAGATAAAGTGTCGGGGTCAAGATTAGGTTTTTTGAGTAGTGGTTTCACTACTGCTTGTTTAAGAACATTGGGGACTGTGCCATGCTCTAGGGAACAGTTAAGGATATTTGAGAGGGGTTTGGCAATCACCTCGGGGATAGCTAGCAGGAGTTTAGTGGGGATAGTTTCGGAAGGATGAGATGATGGTTTTAATTTTTTAAGGATGTTTTGTACTTCGAGAGAGGATGAAGAGTCAAAAGACAAGAGGGAGACTGGAGAGTTGATGGTGGGCAGATAAATATTGACGTTATTATGTGAGAATTGTGCAGTGATGGAGGAGACCTTGTTTTTGAAAAATTGAGCTAATTCATTGGAGCGGTTTTTAGAGGGATTGGCTGATATTTGTGTGGGGGCAGGAGAAGTGAGGTCTGCCACCATGGTGAAAAGGGCCTTAGGGTTGTATTGCATACCATGTATTTTTTTAGCATAGTAACTACGTTTAGCCTGGAGGATGGAGTTTCTATATTCGTGCATTCGCTGGTAGTATAAAGTTTTGGTTGCAGGGGATTGATATTTGCGCCATGACCTCTCAGCTGTTCTGAGTTGGATTTTCAGATTCCTAAGATCAGGCGTATACCAGGGTTTTCTGTTTCTACGGTTTGGGTTAATAGTTTTCGTTATAAGAGGGCAATGTTTGTCAGCAATGTTGAGAGTGAGATTGATCCAGGTAGAGAAGGCATTGTCTGGGGATGAGGCATCAATTTGGTTGTCTATGTCAGCGCATGCTTGTGAGATGGTATCTATATCGCATGGTTTGCGAAATTTAAAAGAAAAGGGCTGCTGGGGTGTGATGGGGGACATTTGCGGGAGAGAGAGTTTAGTCTGAATCAGGGAGTGGTCAGACCAAGGTACTGTGTTGCATGTAGGGGGATTGTTTATGTTGATGGGGGAGTTGACAAAGATCAGATCAAGTGTGTGGCCAGCTTTATGTGTAGGAGCGTTCACGATTTGTTGGAAACCCATTGCTTCAAGAGAGGAAAGGAATGCTTCGCATGCTGGAGATTGCGGGGAGGTGTCCACGTGTAAGTTAAAATCCCCTAGGAGAATTGTGGCCTTCTATTTCTCAAACACCGCGGCGCGAACCAAAAGAATGGAAATGTATATTATGTTGCATTCGTGGGGGATATATGTGAGTCAGGGAGGGTGCTTGTGTGTGTCAAT
This sequence comes from Rhinatrema bivittatum, assembly GCF_901001135.1. Classification (NCBI taxonomy): domain Eukaryota; kingdom Metazoa; phylum Chordata; class Amphibia; order Gymnophiona; family Rhinatrematidae; genus Rhinatrema; species Rhinatrema bivittatum. The sequence continues at coordinate 155,888,498 of NC_042621.1, forward strand.
GTGTGTGTGCAAGAGAGAGATGGAGCATGTTTTTGGCTGGCTTGTGTCTGTGAGAGAGGGTATGTGTGTGATTGAGCCTCTTTGTGAGATAGAACATGTGTATGATTGAGAGCTTGTGTGTAAGTAAGAGAGAGCGAGAGCATTGTGTGATTGAGAGAGACTGGCCAGAGAAGTGACGTGTGTATGTGTGAGAAATACTGATCAGGGAGATGACTGGTGTGTGTATGTGAGAGAGAGAAAGAGAGAGAGAGAGACTGGTTGGGGAGATGATTGGTGTGCGAGAGACAGAAACTGGTCCTGAGGGGGTGTGTGTGTGTGAGAGACAGAAGAGACTGGTTGTGGTCCCTAAGGAAGAGGACGGTGAGGACAGCTTCAGCAGCTACTGCTGCTTCTGGTGTGGACTGTAAGGGAAAGGAGTAGGAGAACTGCTGGAGAGGGTAAGTAAAGGTGGCTTTTTAAGTTCATTTTTCTTGATTGACTACCATTTTAATTATTGGGAAGTATGTGATGTGTCTGCTATTTGAAATATTTTATTGGTGTTTGGTAAAACTTTCAAGATTTGCATGAGTCTTTAATTATTGGATATTCTATTCATCAGCTATTCTGAAATTATTTTATTTGTATGATTTTATAATTATGATTAATGATTTATATATCTTGATTTTATTGATTTGTTTCACGAGGAATGGTGAAATTTTTGTTTTTCCATTGTTACACTGTATAGAGACTGGCGTGATGCGTTTTACAGTTCAGTTTTTGTCTGCACATTTCTATTTATACTTTATGTGGCTTTATTCTGTATTTGGTGAGGGTTTGTGTTCTGAATGCAAAGACTGAGATGAAGCATTCTTTTAGCATGTAGTTTCTCAGTAGGGATGTAGGGTGTATTGATATTTTAGATTCTGGTGTAATATTTGTGGTATTCTTTTTCATAAGTAGGGTTGTTATTCTTTGAGTGTTGGCAGATAGTACTGTGTTGATATGGGAGGACCATGCCTAAATATATCACAATAGGTATGATGCCATATGAATTCCAAGATGCAAGGTTTTCTTGTTGACATCACAACAGTGCATGAAATTATCACAATAACATATATATTAATTTTACCTCAGAATGTCACTTTTCATGTAAAATATGTGTTAAATGCATAATTTAAAATAGTGTATGGGGAGGTGGGGGTAGGGCTCCAGGCTGTAAGGTTTGCCTAGGGTGCCTAATACCCTTGCACTGGCCCTGTGCACAGCAGCAATGCTCCACACCACCAGGCATAGTTCATTATGTTTCAGGTCCTAGCATGTGTGTTAGACTCCTTGGTCCGTGTTTCAAGACGGGTCGGGTGGACAGTATGCCCTGGTTGACAGTTGTGCTGCATGCTGAGCCTCATCTTGACTTGCCTCCTTGTCTTTCCCCTATCAAAACCACAGCAACCTGACTACCTCAGCTCTGCCAGCCTGTCTTGCCCCTATCAACTTTTTGCCACTCTGCCTTGCTGCCATACACGAGATGACTCACTCAACTCTTTGTGGTGTTCTTGCCACTATCATGGTTCCTCAGTGTGTTGGTACTAGTCTTTCTGCTTGCTATGTTCCCCCTTCATTGTGCTGTAGGATGTTGATGCCACTTGCCTTGCCACTTTGCCTGTCATGCTGCCTTCGAGGGTTCATGCATCTGTTATTGGTGCTCTCTTTTGAAGCTATAGTCTGTTTTTGACACTCTCACTGCTGCTTTGCACCTCTGTTTAAAGCACTCTTGCCACTCCTGGTACCCCTTTGCCCCTTTAAAGTGCCTTAGGTTATTCATGCCACTTTGCTGTCATTTTGCCACAGTCTAAGTATCTTGGAGCTCTTTTCTCATTTTGATGATTGCTCCCCAGAAGTTTCATCAGAATTGATAAGAAACCCTATTCTGCAGCCAGAAATAGGCCTGCAAATACTTCCCCCATTGACTTTAATGGAAAAAACGAATCAAACAATCAAGCAAAGTAATGAATCGGGATTTTTTCCCAGAAAATGAATGCACAAATTTGGGGTCCTGGTGAAACAAAAATAAGAATCAAACACATTCTTTCCTTCTGCACATCCCTATTTTTGATTGATGAGAAACAGTCTTTGCCTTTTTTCATTGGAGCTGTCCATATGAAAAAATTTGAAGCTTTGCAATTTTGAATATATTTTTGTATCCTTTGTGGTTTTTTGTTGAAAGATTTTGACTAGGTGGTGGTGGAAATGACTTAAACAAAGTTCAAATAAAGGATGGTGAATTGTTCACAATAGTTATAATAGCAGCAATATTTCATTGAATACACAAGTATATTAGCTGCCTTTGTATTGTACATTTATATGGTTAAATTTGAGATATTTGAAATGGATGATTTTACAGTAAGAGTAAGAAGTATGTCGCTTGGACTGAATGAAGTGTGAGTGGTTGAATTGAGACAAATAGGATTTTTTAAATCGAGAAAGAAGAGATCAGCAATGGCATTAGAAAACCTCAGGCACATGGCCTAGCCCCAAAAAAGTGATATTTAATTCCATACAGCGCAACCACAAACTCACGCAGCAGATCAGAGACCCAATACACCACTTTGCAGACCACTTGTCTAATGACATCCACCCACTCCCTGGTTGTCCCACACAGACACACAGGAAAAAACCACACTACTCTCCTGTCTTGAAACTGTGATCCCCATTTCTCAAGCTGGTGTGGAACATCTCTAGAAATGCAATGTATCTTGGTGAGCCCACGGTCTCTTTACCAATCCTTTAGCCAAGATGCCGCCACCCTAGGCACCCTGAAAATAAGCACCAAAAACCAAACTGTAAAATATGTTCTAAAAAATATGATTGGACATGGAATTATCTTGCCCACAATAAAGAACCATTGAAATCTGATAGGAAACCGATCTCCCCAAATCCATAGATCTTCCTTCAACCACTCCGTAATGCGAATACGATGACCACTCTTTCGAAGCCCACCATACTAAGCGTCAGCCTTCTCAAAAATACCCTAGCCATAGCATCACACAGTAAGTGAAATTCAAGCTGCCCACCAGGGATTGCATCTGTCGCAGTATCAGCTTCCTGGCCCGCAATGCCTGGATACAAATCTCTCATAACTACAACCTTGTCCACCGGCAAGCAAGAGATCATCCTGACAGAGTCCAACTCGATGCCAAAAAAAACAATGCAAGTACAAGGACCTGTCCATCTTGTCCTCTGCTAAGGGATGTCAAATTCAGCAGCAGTGCTCTGGAAACAATTCAACAAATGTGAACAGTTTGGTGAAGATGAGTCCCCCACAAAAGAAATCATTCAGATAATGCAACGATGTTCACCCCTCCGGCCCGCTCTGCCACCACCCAATGCATGAAGGAACTAAATGTTTCAAAATAGGCACAGGCGATGGAAACACCCCATAGGCAGGCATTTGTCAAAATAGAATGATCCTGGAAGTGAATCGCCCAGCAATGGGACAATCGACTCAGGATGAATCAGCAGCAATTGGAAGGCAGACCCAATATCCACCTTCACCATCAGGGCCCCCCACGCCAGAGTGCTGAACCATCAACACTGCCGACTGAAAAGAAGCATATCTCACCATGCATAGATCCTTAGGGATGTAGCTGACCAAGTTACCATCTGGGAACGACAGGTGTGATCAAACAAAACTTACCCGATTCCTTTTTGGGCACTACCTGCCAGCAGGGAGAGGACCATTGTCCTTGAAGGGAGGAACCTGAAAAGGAACCCGCAAGAATCCTGCCCAAGTTGATCTTCCTGTTGCACTTTTTGAGGCTTACCACATGAGCCTGTTTGCGAACTGATGGAAAATTATCTGTTCCCACCCCCACCCCGCTTGGCCCCCCTCAAAGGGGATGTGAAAAACCGTTATGCGAAACCCTGAAACAAAAAGCAATGCAGCCTCCACCCTGGGATACCTACCCAGCCATATTGTCATAGCTACTAAGCGGATGGGGGTAGGAGCTAACCCCAATACCTCACTTCTGGGGGCCTTTTGCCACAGACCCGCTGCCACTCCCGACACTGGATCACTTTGGACACTTGAGGGCGGGGTGACCTAACCCACAATTGGCGCAAGCATACTTGAACTTGCAGTCAGGGAAGTTACATGCTGACCGGTTGAACTTTGAGCACACATCTGGGAAACTGGACCCAACTCAACTGCTCCCTGCTGGAGCAGGTCCAATCCGAAAGGGCCGACCACCCGATATCTCAGACATTCCGCTACCTTCCCCTCCGCCCAATGACCTGACTTTGGCACACATCTGTGTCAACCGCAACCTAACATCCCTGCTGCCCAAAACCATAAATTTATTCTCCTCCATCTGGTCTCTAAAGTGCTCATCATAATTGAGCCAAGACCAGCCCTCATACGCCCGGCTGGCCGCCAGAATAGTATCTGCATATGCCAGCATGGGACCATACTGAGTCGGGTCACGATGGCCCATGACACTAGCCAAACAAAGGAATGAGCGGGTCCAGTTGAGCACATTTTGAGCCACCCTCTTTTATGTACCCTGAAATCTATCCAACCCCCTCTTTTTTCTCCCTGCGCTTCCCCCTATGACCCTCTAACAGCTGGAAAATATCAATGTACCTGTGCTGCCTGATTTTCTTATGCAGCAACTTGGGCACATCCTCCCACAACTCAGAAAGACTAACTAATGCAGGCGCACCCCTGGCCTGACCCTGCTCTCCCAACCAGCTCTTCTCACCAGCACCTACCAAAGAGGGACCAGAAGAGGTAGACAAAGAGGAGGAAGAGGAAGAGGAAGAAGAGTCAGATGAGCTGGACCGAGTGCACTTTTTCTTGCACCATGATTTCTCACATTTCATATGATCTGAGAACCAGGAGGCGGATGCCCTGGAACCTCACTCTGCCAAACCACCATCAGTTCTGTCGAACCAGGATCCCTTAACCCTGATGGAATGGAAACCCCTACTCTGCGATGGACTGGAACCCCCCACATCGGCCTCATACTCACCAGGTAGTCTGCTGTCCGCACGAATCCCAACGATATTCGATCCCCAGGCACAGTCAGAATTACCTGTTGCATTGGGTGTTGAGATCCGGGAAACGCTGACAGGATCTGTCCCACCGGGGTTCGGAGCTCGAAAACTGCTGGTGAGAAGATTGCTGGTGGGACCCATATCACTGGGAACAAGGGCCTGGAAGCTGGATGTGAACACCGCAGCCGATACTGGATCATCCTGCCAGCCCTCTTGCCACGAAGAACCAAGACCATCGCCCGACTCGCTGACAGGATAAGCCTGTGAAAAAGAAGGAGCAGCAGCAACCGAGGACCTGGCAGATGCTGAGACTGCTGGACCACCATGAGGACCCCCAGGGAAGTTGGGCCAATGATGCGGACCCATGGCACCTGAGCCCCTCTCCAGGAGCCAGATGCACCCCCCTCCAAGGGGGCATCGAAGGAGCCTGCCTCCACCAAACCTCCCCTGAGGGGCCCCCCCTGCAAGCAGGAGAAAACCCCTCATTCCAATGTGGAAGAAAAGGACCCCAGTCTTCTCTGGAGCCCCCAGCCATATTCTGGTGCCCCCGTGCCTGGCCAGTTGTCGCCCAACTCCGGACCCTAGCAAAGCTGGGATCACACATCCCTGAATAACCCGCTAGCCCTATAACCAGAAGGGGCCCACCAGTAGGACCACCAAAACTCTCCTGAACATCTGGGACCTGAAGGCCCTGCGGACCGTATCCCCAATGATTCCCCCTCCCCCCCCACCGGACCCCTGCATTCTCCCTCAGCTCCTTCTCACCTAAAGCAGGCAAAACCACAGCATTCTGTGCTGTGATTCTCCCAGCTTCAGCACCGGACAGCTCCGGATAACAAGCTGAAGCCGACACAGCAGCAGGGGCAGGCAAATGAGCAAAAGATGTTATTATCATGCAAAAATATAGAATAGAGTGGCTGGCCATATGTGAACCATAAAAAGAATTCCAGTGATAGGGAGAAGGGGTGAATGAGTTTGATGAGTGATCAGAAGGTGACAGGCAGAAAAATGTTATGGGTCATAATATATAGGGACCTTCAGTTTCAATTTTTATTATATTTTTCCTGTGAATCTATCAGTGGATATTACAACTAGAACAAAACATATTTACCCATAAAAGTGATGAGTCATTTAATTCCAGTGATTTCTCCTCTTCTTGTTTTTATTGCAATAAATACTGATAAATTCCTGGAAAAAATAAAATAAAAACTGAAAATGAAGGTCCCTAATAATATGATAGGAAACCTAGATGTTCACTGAATCCTTTTTTCAGTTCCAAAGTGTCTAATCCTTTTAATTTCAAAAGTCTTGCATTCCTGTATTGTTGTAAATGTTTCTTTGATTAGCCTCTTCATAAGGTCATTGATGCAGTGACCTGGTTCTGAAAGTTGCTCCCCATAGAAGTGTCAGCCTGGTCTTCCCTGTAGTGTTTGTCTTGTGTCTGTGTGGACTCTTGCCTTTATTGCCTGGCCTGTCTCACCAATGTATAATGCATCTTCACATTTTCTGCATTGAATAATAATATACACTACAAGAGAGGAGGAAAATGAGTAGGATCCCCTTATGTTGAATGATTTTCCTATATGAATGATTGTATGGTCCTGTGACATTTCAGTTAATTTACTTATTTATTTGTGTGTTGGCAAAGCTTGCAGTGTGGTGCATTGCATAGGTAAGTTCCATTTTCTTCTTTCTGAGTTGCTGTTGGAAGCTTGCTTTTTACTAATTTCTGCTTCAGATTAGCTGGTTGTCTGAAAGCCAATGCCAGTGGAGGAGGGAATATTTATTTTGGTGATTGATTTTCCAGGAGTAGTGGCTGCGCAGGCATTTTATGATTTTTCTTAGTTTTTCTAGCTCTGGATTGTATGACTACAAGGGCTACTTGCTCTGTGGTTTTCCTTTCTTTGTATTGCAGTAGATTTGGCCTAGGTGTTTTAAGTGAACATGCAATTTTCTTGGAACTGATTTTAGGATTGTAGCCCTTTCATTTGAAAGATTAGTCAGAAATTTGAGATGTTCACTCCTGTCTTTTGGATCAGAGCATATACAGTGATAGAGTGTGGCCTGACTGAGTATAATTCATTTTTTATATGCAAAGAGTAAAAGCTAGAACTGTGAAGAAGCGACATAGCCAGAAATTATGTTTTGGTAGGGCCTGAGGTTAACATGGATGGACATTAGACATACAAGTGTAAGCCACGCTAGTTAACTCTGCCCCTATATATTTAAAAACTGAAAGCAGTCTGGGTAAACAAATAAGCATGGGTATAGCTTGCTTATTGCGGCGGTTACTACCCCTAACTAATTAAGCTAGATATTTCACTTAGAGGCAGTTCCAACACTGCTCGCTACATTAATGGTGGGGGTGGAAGGGAAATAGAATCAAAAGGTTACTAAGAGCCAACAGTAACAGATAAGTATGAGAAAAAAAAAGTGTAAAACTTGCTGGGCAGGCTGGATGGGCCGTTTGGTCTTCTTCTGCCGTCATTTCTATGTTTCTATGTTTAAGTCTTTCAGGAACAACTAAAAGCCTTATTTTTTAGTCAAAATGGTTCCAGAGCCATACATAAAGGAAACTCAATTGTTCAAGTACTGTTGAGACCTCATATACATACACTGGGTGAATAATTTTTAGATTCACTTATTTAGGTTTGTCATAAACTTCAACAACCAGTTAAAGTGATCAATCACCCTTTTAAATATTGTAATCATAGGTCTCATACCACTTCATAAACAATCGGGTAGATTTTCAAACAGCGCGATTTGGCGTACTTTTGTTGGCGCATCAGGCGCCAACAAAAGTACGCTGGATTTTAGTAGATACGCGCGTAGCCGCGCAAATCCTGGATCGGCACGCGCAAGGCTACCGATTCCGTATAGCCGGCGCGCGCCGAGCCACACAGCCTACCTCTGTTCCCTCCGAGGCCGCTCCGAAATCGGAGCGGCCTCGGAGGGAACTTTCTTTTGCCCTCCCCTCACCTTCCCCTCCCTTCCCCTACCTAACCCACCCTCCCGGCCCTGCCTAAACCCCCCCTTACCTTTGTCGGGGGATTTATGCCTCCCGGAGGGAGATGTAAATCCCCGCGCGCCAGCGGGCCGCTAGCACGCCGGGACGTGACCTGGGGGGCGGGTCTGGAGGGCGCGGCCATGCCCCCGGACCGCCCCGGGCCGTAACCACGCCCCCAGACCGCCCCGGGCTGTAACCACGCCCCCGGACCCGCCCCCGAAACGCTACATCCCGCCCCGAAAACGCCGCACGGATCGGGCCCGCCCCCTGACATGCCCCTGACACGCCCCCTCGGAAAACCCCGGGACTTACGTGAGTCCCGGGGCTCTGCGCACGCCGGTAGGCCTATATAAAATAGGCGCACCGGCTCGCAGGGCTCTTAAAATCCGCCCCAATATGGGGTAGATTTTCAAAGCATCGCGCAGGTGTACATGTGCGCGTGCTATCCGGCATGCATACATGTATGCCTGATTTTATAACTTGCATGCACAAGTTATAAAATCGGAGGTCGGCGCACGCAAGGGAGTGCACAATTGTGCACCTTGCACGCGCCGAGCTGCGCTGCCTTCCCCCGTTCCCTCCCCCCCCATCTCATCTTCCCTTCCCCTACCTCCCCCCGCCCTTTCCCCCTACCTTTTTGGTGGTGTTTTTCTTGTTTTAAAAATTACATCAGCTCTGGGGCTGAAGTAAGTTGCACGCGCTGGCCAACTGCCGGCGAGCGATCCCCAGCACAGCAGCAAATGGCCACTGTGTCGGAGGCCTCTGGCCCTGCCCTCGCCCCCGGACCGCCTCTTTAGTAAAGTCCCTGGACTTAGCCATGTCCCGGGGCTTTATGCACATCGCCGGGCCATTTGAAAATAGGCCAGGCGTGCATAAGCCGATTTACGTGCGTAGACCTTTGAAAATCTGGCCCTATATTTATACTGTTGTGAAATCATTAGCAAAACCAAAGACACTTATCTCTTTTATAAACTAATGTCTGCCGGTCCGATACGGCTCATGTTTCGGAATAATTCCTTCCTCAGGGGCCAAAAAAGGGGTATGTTATCAAAATGTGTCTTGGTTAGAATAGCTTAGGACTGTCATCACATCATACTGCAATTTTAGCTTTTCCAACTAGGCATTTTTTAGTCAGGCATTTGGAACTGTAGACAATATGCAGGATATTTTGGGCAATGCAATTTAGGCACTGCTTGGGATGAAAATGTACCGAATATGCAGGTTAGGCTCTGGAAGTAAAACACATTAGACAGCGAGATAAGCACTTGTTATTATAATATACAGCTTGGAGATGCCACTTGGTATGTAACATATTGTTTGTAATATTGTAAAATGTGGTTTTGTTTTATTGTGAATACTAATTTGTACACTGGATAGAATGGGTAATAAATTATTTGTGTTTATTTAAATAAGAGCTATCTTTTTGTTTTCCTGTTTATATCCTGCCTCCCTCCACACCATTGCTTTGAGAGATAGATATTCAAAGCTTTGTTGGACCAAAGTTAACTGGTACATTTTAACAGGTTAACATCTTGATATTCATCGATTACTAACCAGTTAGCACTGAATATCATGCTGATTGGTTTATGGGTATATTTACTAAATTGCATGCTTCCCAGAAGGTAGGCGTCTCTTGTTCTGGGTAGAACTTCTTGTTTAAAGTTGTAATAGGAAAATGGTTAATATCATGAGGTGATATAATTTAATTCTTTTTGATAGCCTGAGATATGTACTACAGAGAAGAGGCAATTACAGGTTAACACTCACATTCTCTTTAATGAAGAGAACTGTATGTTATTAAGTGCCACAGTTTCCATTCTGGTATCAACAGTAATAGTGACAGGTAAGAGAGCAGACAGATTGCAGGTTTATTAAATGGATCTTGTTGCCCCTGATATTTTTTTTTCAAGTATGCAGATTTGGAATCTATAAATAAAACAAAGCATAATTAATGCAGGGCTTTTTTTTTATATACCTGACCACAACTGTTTGACTCATCATATAGTAAACTCAGTGTTTATAGGTAATAATTGAATGCTTGCATGAAACTGTAGGGATTCATGGAACATCATGGATCCAAAACTCATAATGAAAGGTATAGAACCCTTCTACCAGCATGTCTCCAGTGTTGATGATGGTGTATGGAGTGTATTAGAAAAAGAAGTCTATGAAAAATATTATTCTTTCTAAGCACTATACCTAGTTAACAATAAAATACTTACAAAAGGAATGGAATTAGCACAAGCTTGAAATTTGAGAGCAGTAGCACCAATCATCAAGGCTTCATCCTTAGCTTCTGGTTATTTCTACATCTTTCATTAACATTCAAAAGTCAGTTTTCTTTAAAAAATACAAATAAATATAGTAATAGTAAATATTTTCTTCATTTATAATATTCGATGTGTGATTAGGTTAGTAAAAAGGGTTGGGCAATGCTGACTAGATTTTTAAGGACTGCAGTAGAAAATTGAAATATCAGTAGAGAACAGAGGCTTGCAGATTATTGTATTAGAGGGGAGAAGAGGGGTTTGAAAAAAAATCACATTTTTTTTCAGAAGTTAAGAATCTGACTTGAGGAGTGATGTTAAAACTACAAAACTGTTGCGCTTCCAGTCCGCGCCAGGCCCGCGCAAGGGCATGCTCACCTTGCTAGTTCCTCTGCAGATCATGGGTCAGCCTCCCCAGCGGCAGCTGCAAGCTCCTCCAGGCCTCGGCGTCCTGTGGCGGCAGTCGCCGGGCCTTCCACAGCACATCAGGCCTCATGCCAGAGTTCGGCGTTCCCAGTGGCATTGGCCACACCCTTACATGCGCATGGACCACCCAGCCTCTTGTAGGGCCAGGGCGGGTCCTAGCTCCGTGGCTCACCCTGATTGAATGTACGATATAAGGAAGTCCCTGCCTGCACTTCCTTGCCTTGGCAATCGGGTCGGCACTGTAAGTGTACTAGTTTGCCTCCGTAGTCTTCTTCCAGCCTTGTTCCAGTCTTGTTCCAGCCTTGTTCCAGCATCTTACTGTTCCAGCGTCAGTCTGTCCTGTCTCCCCAGGTAGTACCCTTGGACTGTCTCTCTGGTACTGATCTCGGCCTGCTCCTTGACCATTCTGTTCGCTGCCTGGATCCTGACCTCTGCCTGCCTTGTGACCTCGTATGACCTCTGGAACCTGACCCCTGCTTCGTTGACTACTCCTCGGACTGATTCTCGGATTCTGACCTCGGCTGCCATTGACCACGTCTCCTGATTCTGGCTTTGTCCCTTGCCTTGTCATCGCCTAGCTGTATGGGCTTTCCTTGCTTCTCCAAACCTACAGCCTCAAGTCTGACCAAGCGCCCTTGCTGTCTGTGGGCACGCTTCTCTACTACCTCTCCGGGAGACCCTGCAAGGCCCACCTAAGTCCAAGCGGCCCGGGTCCCTACGGGCTCCACCCGGGGGCACTGCAGGCTTCCAGTGGTGAAGCTCATCCTAGCCTCTGTCTCCTCCTGTGCTCCACTCCCTGGGGGCAGGTGCTTCCTGGTCCCTACCAGGGAACCATTTTTCCACTGCTCCAGGACAAGGGTCCACTTCCAAGCACAACAAAAACTATAGGTAGAATTATACATTGCCATTGATTCTGCTTCTCTTATATAACTCTACCTACCTGGTAAATTCTGTTTAGGATTTTAGAATGTCCAATTTAGTGATAAGTATATTTTCAGAGACTGTTGGTGCAAATTGACAGTCTTAAGCTTAATATTTTTTTGGTACGTATGCAAAATATACCTAAAATATGCATATATTGGACATATAAATCAAAAAATCTCTCACAGAAATTTTTTAAGGGGGGATGATAGCCATATAAGCACAGACAAATCAAAAGAATGGCCAAATGTTCCAACTGTGTACAACAAATGAAATTGATTAACAGTCAACAAAGAAATTGATTAACAGTACATCACTAATCAAATTTATGCATTACTAGCTGGAAGAAATGCCGCTGACATCACGATACATAAATTTGGCCCCTTGAAGAAGGCAGCCGCCGAAACACGGTCCGTGTCGGGCTTTGACACCTACAGCCTCTTGACTTTATAAAACAGTGTTTCTTTACTACAATACAGCTAAGAGCTAAGTAACATCCACTTGAATATGTTACCGCTATATTCTTAAATAAAAAAATTGATTAACAGTACATCACTAATCGATGGTGAATTCACAAGTATATAAAAATCATTTTTGGTCCAATGATTATATTATCGGCATTAACAGTCTCTGCTAATATGCACTGATATCTATGCCCACATATGAGGCCCATCAAAATGAGATTAAAAATCCATAACACGGTTTATATTGGACATATAACAGACATTGAAAGAGATTAATTAGCACTAGTGCATAGGGAGAGGAATGTTTATCAGAAAAAGGGAGGTGAAATTGCCCCTGTATAGGTCTCTGGTAAGACCCCTTTTGGAACACTGTGTACAGTTCTGGAGACTGTATCTTCAAAAGGATATAAACTGAAGTTGGTCCAGACAGTGGCTGCTAAAATAATCAGTGGTCTTTGTTCTAAAGCATATGGAGATGGACTTAAAAATATAAACATGAATTGGGTAGAAGGAAGGCAAGATATGGGAGATATGGTAGAGACATTTAAATATCTCAAAGACTTCCTTGCACAAGAGGCTAGCTTCTTTCAATGGAAAGGCTGTTGTAGAACAAGAAGTCATGGGATGAGGTTGAAGGTGGGTAGACTCAAGAGTAATCATAGGAAATACTTCTTAATAGAGAGGGTAGTGAATGCATAAAATGGCCAACAAGTGGAGGTAGTGGAGACACAAAAGTTATCTGAATTCAAGAAAAAGTGGGATAAATACAAGGGCTCTCTGAGGAAGTGATGGGAATTGTAAGGGCTACATAAATTGGATAGATAGGCAGACTAGATGGGCCTTAAGTCTTTTTCTGTTATCATGTTTCTGTTACTATGTGCTTTCTTTCTGATCATTTTTAGTAGTTCTTTCACATATAAATTTTGATTGTATGCATGTAAGTACAACTTACGTGTACAAAATTCAATTTTATGGAGGTAATTTCCAAAGGAGTTACATGTGAAAATGTAACATACGACCATAGCAATTTTTGCACTTAGATGGTAACTGTCAAACTGGCGTGCACGTGCACATGTGTGCATGGTCATCAGCCTGCACCTAGGGACGTGGCTGTTTTATAATTTACATATGTATATGCAGGCATGTTATAAAATAGCCTGGCTACATGCACATGTATGCCAAATTTTAAGTGGGCGTGCACAAGTGCATGCAAATACTGCTTCTACCGCGTAAATCAAGGACATTTAGAAGGGACGCACACTGAAGTCATTTCCAATTTTACCAGTTTGTCCCCAGTTCACCCAGTTAAGAAATAGGTCTTTCAAACCCCTCTGGTTTGATAGCCTTCACTCCTCCTAGTTATCCCAGACTCTTAAAATCCTGCCGATCTACCTGTTTATCTTTATTTTATCACTCACATGGCATCCATGGCAGAAGTAAAGTTACACAGCAGGGGGCATCAGCACGCACCAGAGCATGTAAGTATTTATGCACACATTTCAGCTTCACACCCTGAAACGTCTATGCCCCACCCAGCCCACACCCACACCCCACCTCTTTTTGAAAACGTCCGAGATGTGCTTGCTGTGGCATTTATGTTCGTATCTGGGCAGCTTTTAAAATCTTCTCAGTGAGCACAAGCCTGACATATTTGCATATCTCCTAATTAATGTCCATGACTGGCTTTTAAAATTCATGTTTTAAAGTGCACTTATGCATTGACAATTCAATGGCATATATTATAGCAATGTTCAAAAGCCCACATACATGTAAAGTGCATTTATACACATAAAACTCAGTTTTAAGCATGTAAATCCTTTTTAAAAATACCCCTTATGCATGCAAAATGACATTTACTCACATAGAGGTGAATTTGATAAGAGATGTGTGTGCCAAAATCGAGAGATGGGCATGCATCTAGCATATGCACATGCCCACCCGATTATATAAAATGGAGGGATGTGTGCGCATGTGCCAACGTGCACACATCTTGCATTGGAAGAAAAGGGGCATGGTTGGGTAGGGCATTGGTGTTCTAGGCCATGGCCAAGAGATATGCATGCAAGTACCTACCCGCCTGGGCGCACACCCAGGTCCAGTGCCACACAAGTCTACTTCTGCTGTGGAGGAGGTGTAAGTAAAAAAAAAAAATACAGGTATCCTTGAGGGCTTTAACTGGGGGAAGTGTAGGCTAAAAAAACGGGTAGGTTTGAAGGACCTAGCTTTAAACTGGGCGAACTAGTGGGCAAACAGGTAAAACTGATCATGGCGTGGCTGCCCGCCTGTTATTAAATTCCCCCAGTTGCCCAGCTCAATCCTGACTTTATGAGGATGTGCATGCCCACTTGCAAAGTTAAGAACATACATCCTCACAACTAGACTATTATAATGGCAGCATCTCTGGGTGCACGCCGATGCACTCATGTACATGTGCGCCCGCACACCCATTCGAAAGACACTTTCCCTAATTTCTGAACACAAACAGAATGAATAAGTTATTTTGGAATGAATATGGGAGGCTGTTGCTTGAACTAAAAAAACAAATGAAATGAAACTTTGCCCATGCCCATCCCTAATTAACATAAGTTTGAAATTAAAATGATCAATCACTATGAAATAAGCGCAAAGAAATTTAACAGAGACATTGGTTTCCTCACTCGTTACTAGTGTTCCTGTATCTGCAAATTGTTTGTTTTTTTTTGTCCACCTCATTTTTCTTGTAGCACTCTAAGATGGTTACTTTTAAACAAGCATGAGAGCCAGCACATGTGTTAACATACGCCGGCTCATGCCAAAAGGCGCAACCATTTTATAACATACGAGCGGTATAAAATAGGCTGTATGCTCATACACGTGTGCACAATTTTATATGGACACGCGCTTGCGCATGCAAATACCATCTCAATCGCGTAAGTGGGGGGATTTTAGTAGACACGCGCTGACGCAATTACCAGTTTCCCCAGTTTGTTCCCAGTTCGCGAAGGGAGGGGACTTCCTAACCCCTCTAGTTAAATAGCCTCGCTTTACCCTGTTAGCACCAATCCTTAAAACCCCACTGACTAGCCTAGATTGTTTTGTTTTATTACTTACACCCCATCCATAGCAGTGGTAAAAACACACAGCAGGGGACCTCGGAGCGCGCTTGTGCACGTGAATACTTAAGCACACATTTCAGGTTAAAGTCCCGGAACGCCCATGTCCCGCCCATACCTCTCCCCCACCCCTCCTCCTTTTTGCAACTTCTTATTTGTGAGTGTAGCGGGAGATACGCACATACATGAGCGGCTTTTAAAATCCGATTGGTATTTGCCGACCAGACATACTCACGTATCTGCCAGTTTTGGCATGTGCTGGGCTTTTAAAATTCACCCTTAAGAGACTTATGTACTAAGAGTGTGCTAAAAATTAGCACACATTTTCTTGCATGTACAGTATAAAATTATTACAAATGTAGTAGAATAATGATCATGCATAGTTCACATATGCTATGAAAAGTGCATTAAATATAGAGCTCATATGCTATGCATAGCACAGCCCTTACTCCATAAGCCCATTTGAATTGCCTCAGCCCCCAGTGCTAACTGGTCCAAAGTACCAATTAATCTAGGAAAAAAGACATTTGCAAAAAGTCACCTTTGATGTCCTCCTGGCAACACACACACACCTTCCTCCTGCCATGAACGCGTATACTTCAAAGTTCATGGCGTTGCTATGTGATACTAGATCAGTGCTGGTAAAGGTAAGGGGAAAATCCTTCTGCTGGCTCAATCTCACCTCTTTTGGAGAGATCTGGGGAGTGGGAAGGCAACTTTTGCTTTGGTTTAGGGGATGGGAACACGTTTGTGTTCCTGGGTGTTTGGGGGAGAAAGATTGGGAGGGTTTAGAGGGTCACTTTAGCTTAGGATCAAAGAGTAAGAAGAGGCTTGGGGGGGGGGGGGGGGCTACTTTAGCTTGAGATCAGGGATCAGGGTGTCACTTCTGCATGGGATCAGGAGTGGGAAGGAGTTCAGGGGATGGTGAGTTGCTTTTTGTTGAGATCATAGATGGGAGGGAGCTATTAGTTTAACAAGCTTAAAGTGCATGATAAACCTAATTCCTGATCAGGGGATTTGGTACTAAATGTGCTAAACACTAATGACTAATAAGGTCATTAGCATGCTATGTACCTGTTCAATAAGGGGTAAATTTTCAAAGGTATGTGTGGGCGTCCATGTGCGCCCGCAGCCTTTCCCCGTTCCCTTCCCCCTAATCTAACCTTCCCACCCCTTCCCCTAACCCTCCCGCCCCCTAGCCCTATCCTACCCCCATTCCAATTCCATTAACTTACCTTTTGCGCGTCCTGCCAGCCTGCCGGCACGATCCTCCAACACAGCAGCAAATAGCTGCTGTGCCAGTGGCCTCTGGCCCTGCCCCGCCCCTTTTTCGAAGCCCCGGGACTTAGAAGCGTCCCGGGGCTTTATGTGCATCGCCGGGCCTTTATAATATAGGCCTGGTGCGCGTAGCCCCTCTACACGCGTAAATCCACTGGATTTACATGCATAGAGCTTTGAAAATCCGGCCCTAAGTGTAGGCACTTTAAAATTTAAAGTCCTTACATATGAACTGAATAGTGTCTACTTTCCTATGAGGTGAAGCCTTTCTACTTAGTGTATTCATTTTAACATGCTTATGGGCCACCAAATCCTTCAAATGTCTAAACAAATAAAAAATATACTTAAACATATGTAATGATATTACCTTATTTCACATTCTATTGCTTGTAATAAGCCAGCCTACAATTTACTTGATAAATATTCAGACATCTTTATCTTTAGTTCATTTTTCATTGACCAGGTGAGCAGTGTATAACTTTTGAGAACTAGTCACAAAAATATTGTTAATCCAGTTAAAAGGTTTCATCTATAACCTGTTTATTTACCTTTATTTCTACTTATATGCTTCTTTTAGTTTTGCTGAAAAATAATGGGCAATTTGGTATAAACGTAAACAAGGAATATGCTTAGTGTTCCATCCTGAGTGCACACAGAATATTCGCTCTATTGTCTAAAAATGCTAAACGGTAGGGAAAGGTAAAAATATTCTACCTTCATTTGTTTCTGTAGAATCTTTATACTTTTGTGCAAAGTGAGCAATGCAACAGGCAACTTACTCCTTTAAGGTCCTGATTGTCACATAATTTTAATGATGATAAAATGACAAGTAATGAATCCCAACAGCAATTATTATCATATAGGAGAGGGTTGCACTGTACCCTGTGTGCAGTGTGGGTTACTGATAAGACTGTTGGTGTGCTGCTACTATTTTTTATTATCTGACTGGCATTGCCTCCTGGCTAATTATCTTTTTTTTTTTTTTTTATTTGTGGCACTAATGAAGACATTTTCTGTTGGCAATCAATGTAGGCTGATGGTGCCAAGACATTCCTAGTTGAAACCTTGGCTGCAGGTGCTATCACACATGCAGCATGTCGCTTCATAGGAGATTTTGCTGTCAGCATAGAAAAATCTCCCTGGGCATTGCTACTGGAGGGCATTCTATCTCATGGCTGGACCTGGTGGTATCACTGCCAGCTGGATTAGCCGTGTCGCCACCACCATCATTACCCTCATCAATAACTATGACAGCAGAAGAGAAGCCTAGTTTGTCATTGTCACCTTTACCTCTTTCCATTTTTTCCCCAATGGCTTTTTATTTCCAAGTGTACCCTCCACCAGATCAGGCTCTTGCTGTGGCTCAGTCTCATTCTTTCAGATCAAATCTGTGATTCTTATCCAGGTCCATCAAGAAAAATCTGGGGCCCTGACATGCCATATTCACTGGCATGCCATCCTGTTTAAATAATCCATCTGAGCTTTATTCCCAACAGAGATGAGTGTGCTATCACTAGTGCTGGCCTTAGCTTTTTACTAATCTCTGCAAAAATGAAATATTGCCACCCATTCATTTAATCATCAGGCAAAAAAAAAAAAATGCATATTTTATTCTCTTAGCTTTGATTCTGAATTCTTTATTGCGGTAGCCTAAAAGTGTTCTCTTTGCTAATATTTGGTCTGTACTTATGATACTTGCAGTCATTACTCAAATTTATTAAATTTCAACATCAATTTCTGGAGATATATAGGCAACTTTATATATACAGAGATCCCTGCATTTGTTATTAAACTACTTTATCAGTGATATTTCTTATGATAGACACTTGAAGACTGGGCTAGTATGAGGACCTCAAACCTGCCTCCCCTCTGAGTTTCCCTTTACTCATATCACAGATGTTGGAAAACAAGGTGGTGATACATAGGCCACTGATTTTATTTTTTACTTTTAACCATTTAAACAATGAGAAGTAAAATTACATTTACATATGAGATCTTTTTGGGCCAGTCCTATATAAACTATTTTTTGAAACCCGTTCAAGCAAATATTGTAAGGTAAGCTCCCCATTGAGATTTCCTTTGAAAATTTGGAATTCAGTAGGTATAGAGGTATGGAAACTTTACACTTGTTTTGTAGCAGGTGCAAAAGAGTTTCTCTGATTACATTGTCATCTGGTTAAAATCGGAGATTAGGAGCCAAGATGGTGGCTTTGCCTTTTATTTCTTAAGAAACTCAAGAAGAAACAGAAGTAATGTCTTCCAAAAGGAATATCCCCTACCATATGGGGCAACAGTTGATTACCTCGTATACCACCTCAATGACTTATTCTCAATGAACTGAGGAGCCTGATGTTGCCTGTGTGGTGGGTGTTGGCAGCAGAGGCATCCTTGAGCCCTTTTGACCAACAAATTCCACTAGCTCATTGTCCTCTTTCATCATCCAGTCCCATGGCGTTCTTTGAGTGACTGTTTTGGAGGGGTCTGATTCGATGTTGGAGACAGCTTTGTGGAATATGTGTTGCCACTGGATGACCATCGGGGTAGGGTTTTTCCATCAGTTCAGTCTCTCCCTCTGTTTGCCTGTTCCTTCTGGGGTAGATGCAGCTGTGGTGGTGCCTTCTTTGGATCTGGTTCAGAGAAGCTCAGTATCATCGAGTGAGGGGGTTCTCTGCAGTAGCTGTTCGTCATGCCATTGTCACTCAAGATTCCCTCTGATGGTCGGCTTCGGGAACTCACTGCTTGTTCCTAAAAAATAAAAATGTCCTTTCTACTTAGTTGGAGCAGATGGAGGACAAATATGATGGTCAAATAGTATCTCTTTCAGATAAAGTCTCTAAAATGGAGCAGGACAAGCTTTTCAGTCTACTCCAGTAAAGGACTGTAACATACTATCTAGAAGGACTGAGCAATTAGAAAACAACTCTAGGCATTTGAATTTATGTTTACTTAATTTCCAGAAAGATTTTAGGGGAAATATATATTACTTAAAAAACATATTTCTTTGAGGTGTTAAAGTTTCAATCTGATTGTATTCCATCCATTAATAAAAGGTTTTTTCTTCCTCTGGTTCCTTCTGGTAATTCCAGTGTTCAATCTTTCCCTGCTTTTTCTAACTAGACAGATTTTCTTGAGAGTTCTGCACCTGTAAGTACTGAATGAACTTCCTTGTCGGTTACTTTTGTTTCTTCACAAGATGTGAGTTGTGTTATGCGCAGATATTTCAGGAATTTATCATCTTTATTTTTCAGTCAGTCTGTTTGTGTGTTTCCTGATCTTTCAACGATGACCCATGAAAGAAGAAGGGATTTTCTTGTATTTCAACAAGAGGCAATGTCCTTAGGATGTGCCTTCTTTCATTGATACCCCTGCAAATGTTTTATAAAATATAATGATTGTTTTATTCTCTTTGCTCCTGAGCAGTTAAGGGCATTTCTGAATTCCAAGAGGCCACTAACCTCTTCTCCAATTCAAATCTAGAGTTTGTATAAGTCTGATTTACATGCTATGCTAGCTTCTTTTTTACAATATTCTCCCTTTGTTTTCTTGCTCCCACTTTATTGTTGTAATTAGTTTTTTGATGGATCAATATATCTTTATAGCTTCTGTTTATATTTATCTACCTTTTCCTTTTCCTCCCTTTTTCCTTATATCTTTGTCCATGTATTTCTGTGCAAAGTTGATTCTTTGTAGAATTTTGACCATCTTTAAATAAATAAAATTAAAAAAAAAAACAAAAAAGAAATGGTGCTCTTGAATGTTCGTTATAAGAAAAAGCTGTTTCTGTCCTATCCTTTACAGTGGAATGCTATACAGGTGAATTTTCAAAGGAGTTACGTATATGAATGTAACATACTGTAGGGATGTGTAGAGGGACGCCATATGTTGCATTCAGAATTCGTATTCGTCGGGGGCAGATACATTGCATTCGGCAAGGGGGGCCCCCCGATATGTTAATGCATTCATTCTTATTCGTTTCCCGGCTAAAATTGAATTAACTACAATCCCCCACCCTCCTGACTCCCCCAAGACTTACCAAAACTCCCTGGTGGTCCAACGGGGGGTCCGGGAGCCATCTCCTGCACTCACGCCCTCGGCTGCCGGTATTCAAAGTGGCGCCGATAGCCTTTGACCTTACTATGTCATAGGGGCTACCAGTGCCATTGGTCGACCCCTGTCACATGGTAGGAGCAATGGATGGCCAGCACCATCTTGTGCTCCTACCATGTGACAGGGGCTGACCAATGGCACCGGGAGCCCCTGTGACATAGTAAGGGCAAAGGCTATTGGTGCCACTTTGATTACTGGAAGCCGACAGCCTGAGTGCAGGAGATCACTCCTGGATCCCCCCTGGACCATCGGGGACTTTTGGCAAGTCTTGTGAGGGTCAGGAGGGTCCAGCGGGGGTCCGGGAGCGATCTCTTGCACTCGGGCAGTTGGCTGCCAGTATTCAAAATGGCGCCGATAGCCTTTGCCCTTATTATGTCACAGGGGCTACCAGTGCCATTGGTCGGCCCCTGTGACATAGTGAGGGCAAAGGCTATCGGTGCCATTTTGAATACTGTCAGCCGACGGCCCGAGTGCAGGAGATCGCTCCTGGACCCCCGCTGGACCACCAGGGACTTTTGGCAAGTCTTGTGGGGGTCAGGAGGGTCCCCCAATACTTGCCAAAAGTCCCTAGTGGTCCAGCGGGGGTCCGGGAGTGATCTCCTCCACTCAGGCTGGCAGCTGCCAGTAATCAAAATGGTGCCAATAGCCTTTGCCGTTACTATGTCACAGGGGCTACCGGTGCCAGTGGTCAGCCAGTGTCACATGGTAGGATCACAAGATGATGCCGGCCATCCATTGCTCCTACCATGTGACAGGGGCTGACCAATGGCACCGGTAGCCCCTGTGACATTGTAAGGTCAAAGGTATCAGCGCCATTTTGAATACAGGCAGCCGAGAGCGTGAGTGCAGTAGATGGCTCCCGGACCCCCCACTGGACCACCAGGGAGTTTTGGTAAGGCTTGGGGGGGTCATGAAGGTGGGGGGGGGTGGGGGTTTGTTTAAATTCGCTCCTTTAGATGGCCGAATAATTCTGCGAAGATTTGTTGTATTCGTGGGGAATCGTGATACGCTTCGCTTCCCCACGAATACAACAAATATGGCTCTATACGTTGCGGATTACCAATATGTTAGAAACGAATGCACAGCCCTAACATACTGTCATAGTAATTTTCAAAAGCCCACTTACTCAAGTAAACTATATTTACTCAAGTAGAACCCAGTTTTATTCATATAAGTGTTTTTTAAAATAGGCCCATAGATTTTAAATGCCTGGCTATATGATTTGGGATGATTTAGAATAGGAAGAGTTTAATATCCCATGTTCAAGCTGCATGCACTTAGTGGTCCCCTTTTTTCACCTATGATGGTGGGCGGGCTTGAGGCTATCAAAATGTCCATTACCCCTCAAATTTTATTTGTCTTGAGTATGCTATCTGATTTGTTTACTGTCAATTCTACCAAGATATGTGGAGGAAGAAATTTCCCTGAATAGTGCAATGCAAATGAATGCTTCCTAAGCATCTGTGTTATGAATCCTCCTGTAGCTGCTACGGGAGGCTTCTCACCTCTTTCCTAGAGGCCACTCCAAAGCCGGGGTCTCGCCTACTAACTATCCAGGATTTGCTCCAGGGCCTGGGAGGCCTCGATGTCCTTGGGGCCTGCCTGAGGCTTGCTTGGGTCTGCATGGACTTCCTGGGTTGGGCCATGCCCTTCTCCCAAGGGGCTGGCCCGCAGCACTTCTCCTTAGTTATATGGTCAGCTAGGTGTGGCCCATCCAAACTCCTCCCAGGGAGTTGCCTGTCTGCAGCCCTATTAAAGGAATTCAACTTCCAGTCAGTGGGGCCTTCGCAATGAGCCAGTCGTTTGAGGAGCTTCTCCTTCCTTTTGGACTCCATGTTCCTGCTCTTGCTTGGTGTTCCATTATTTCAAGGGATCCCTCTTCGTTTTGTCTCTGCTGTTCCTGATCCTGATCTCTGATGTCCTGATGTTCCTGTCATCCTCCGTCTCTGCCCTCCTGATGTTCCAGAAGGCCTGACGTCCTCGTTGGCTAGAGGTCCTTATGTACCTGATCTTCCTGATGTCTGTTCCTGCAATGTTCCAGCTCCCCAAGCCCTCCAGGTGGCAACTCCGAGGGTAAATCTGTTCCGCCGGTTCCTGTTTCCGGTCTCTGGAGCTCCTGCCAGTTGGATTCCTTTCCTGAGCCTGCCCAGCTCCTGCGTGGTCCGTGACCAGCCTTCCTAGGCTGTGTAGGGCACGTAGAGGACAGGGTGGTCCATGACCAGCCCATTGGGTCCGCCCTGAGTAGTGTGCTGTTTAGGGCGCCCTGAGGAACAGTGCCCACTTGACTTCATCTAAGTCTTCCAACTCCTTTTCATCTCGTCTGGATTTCCCAAGGTCCGTAAGAGTTATCCTTGCCTCGGACTTTCCTGATGCACTGAGCCTCCATCTTCTCTAGTTCCAGATGCCTTCCTTGGGAAAGCTTCCACCTGCTCGCCCTTCCGGAGGTCTTTCGCTCCTGTTGTTGATGCCTTGTGTTCTTCTCCTGAGTCCTGAAGCCTTCATCTGTCTCAGCTTTCAAGCTTCAGCCCTTGTCTGCCCTCATCTCTTGTCCGGCCTGCCGCCTGTGCTGCTCCCTGCAGCAGGTCCGAAAGGGCTGGGAGTAGTCGGAGGACCACTCAGAGACCAACCTTGCATGGTTGGCCTCATTCAGGTATGCAGGTCGGCAGGGGCCTGGCCACCTCCAACCCTAGATGAGGTCCGTCTTACCACAAGGGGCACACATATTACCCCTAGTGCTCACCACCAGCGGAGCGCAACAATCTGGGAGAAGTCCATTTTTAACATAATACCTTCATATTGAGACAAGGCTATTACAAATGGAGAATTACAGCTCTCCAGGTTGACTTATTTTGGAGTGCAAGATAGATATTCCTTTGCTATTTTCTTACATTGCTGGTTCTGTCCTTTCTAAGATAACAAGATAAACCTATTATCTGTTCTACTCGTAAGGCCTTTGAGGTGCTTGATAATTGTGAATATTAAATAAAGTCAATCCAAGCTATTTGGGCTGTCAAATAATTCTGTTTTTAGGACTGGTCATAGAGATTTCAGTGGATCTCTACCAGAAGTAATGTTCCAACTAGTAATGAGAAGAACTAAAATGTTTAGTGTGGTTTTGTAGCTCCCCTATGTAGGAGATGGAAAATGGTGTGCTCCATTGCTATATGAACCCTAGCCACCATTTTACTGTGTGGAATTTTGAGTTGACCCTTCCAGGGACATCATGTCCATGGTTGCCCCCTGGGTCTGTTATTTTTTAAGGAGTAAGGCTTTTGGGGTCTCTAGGGTTGAGTCCTGGATTCAGAAAGGAGATAGAGGGCCTTTTAAAGACCATGTTTTGGACACTCTCTTTTCTCTTGAGAAGGACTTTTTTCTATCTTCCTCATCTCATAGTTTTAAGTTTTCCCAACCTGTGAAGGTTTTTCTTTTTGGTTATACTGAGTGTCCTATTACTCAGGGACTCTGATTTTTGTTTAATATCCAAAGGAGTACCTTTCACTAAGAAAATGTCAAAGGATCCACGGGAGGGATGACTCTGGAGTCATCCCAAGGGGAGACAGTGTGAATTGGGGAAGAAAGAGACTTTGCTGACCCATACTACAGTTCACTTCCATCTCAAAGAAGATATCAGGAGAAGCATCATACATGTACCTGTCAAGTACCATGAGTAGTAGGAAAAAGAAGGAAAAAGAACTACAGGATACTTTTTGGTGTTTAAATTATCTTAGATTCAAGTATAGGTGTTGTATATATTTGCATTATTGTGTGAATTTGTTTTTTTGAGGTGGAAGATTTAATTTAAGAAACAAAAGTGTGGAATCTAGTCAACTTTTGTAGTTTTGTAAAAGTAAAAAACAAAACCTAACTTTCAGTGGATTAGATAAACGCACACTAAATGTATGTCAGGGAACATTTTGTAAAAAGGATTAA
Source organism: Rhinatrema bivittatum (assembly GCF_901001135.1). Lineage (NCBI taxonomy): Eukaryota > Metazoa > Chordata > Amphibia > Gymnophiona > Rhinatrematidae > Rhinatrema > Rhinatrema bivittatum. The sequence continues at coordinate 155,913,021 of NC_042621.1, forward strand.
TTTCAACTGTTAAAAGCCCTCCCTCCCTCCCTCCGTCTCTATCCCTCTACTCACCCACCCCAGAACATGCTCTTCTAATATAGTCTTGCTGGGGTATATATTTACAGTAATTGGTTACAAGATTAATTGCTAATCTTTATCAGATTAAAGAAGTTTTCTATCTAATCAAATGAACAGCATTTATTATTATTCAAAGTGAAAACTATGGTGCCTTTGTCTTGAAGCAAACCATCTGGAGGCTTAGGGCTTGCCCCATTTGTTCACAACTTTTTTTTTAAATGAAAAAGGAGTTGCCTCACCTTAAAGCTGAATTAGCCATCAAGAAAGCCACATCCACCTTACAGTATTCAAGAGACTTTCCCCCACTATCACAGTAGATTCAGAAACCCAGAAACACGTGGTTTACAGTGGCCTCAGGTAGAGATCTGTGACCCAAAGACACCTACTCTTCCCAATTGTGCAACCCAAATATCCACCACTTCCACAGAACATCCATCGGACCGGTCCCCGACGAGGAACCGCCTTGCCGTCCAAACTTCCTTCCTCGAAAGGACTGGAAACACGACGACTGTCGAGAGGAACCAGATCTATACGGGGCCCCCGACGATCTCTGTGGCCACGACTTCTGGGCCCACGAAAGCGGGACCTATTAGAAAACGAAGTCCGAGCCCTGTATCTGTCCTCCGGTAACTTGAACGCCCGGTTTTCACCAAGGGACTGCATCCGGTCATCCAGTTGTTTGCCAAATAACTTCCTCTTAAAAAGGAGCGAGCCCAGGTGCGCCTTGGAAGATCCATTCGCCGCCCAATTGCGGAGCCAAAGGAGACCATGGCTCTAGCCGAAAGTCCTCAGAAGGTCCTGCATCGCGGGGTATCCATTCCCGGAACAATATGTCTGAAGCAGAAAAATGGAACGGGAAAACCATCGTGGGCCCAGCGAGGCCTAACAGCACCAGATCCATATTCGCCCCCTGACGGGTCTCCACCGGCGGGGGCTCCACCCCCAGCTCCTCGAGGATCGCCGGGAGAAGGGGGGAGAGCTCACCCCGTTTGAAGAGCCGCACGACCTTGGGATCATCCCCATCCGCTGCGTGCGCTCCTTTTCCTACGCCCGGCTGGGCTGGACTGGGATCATCAGGCCCCTCGGGCCCTTCCGCGGTCTCCGAGACCGCCCCCTCCTCCTCCGAGGGGGTAGACTCCGAATCGGACTCCCGAGCGTCTCCTCGAGCCGGTCTCTTCACCCGGGGCGGACCCGCCCCTTCTGCCTGCCTGCCGGGCCGACCTCTTTGGGGGGTGGGAGCGACCCTCCCTGCCCCCTGAGACTTTCTGTGTCTTCCGCCTGGACCGCTTGTATTTCGCTTTTTTTTTTTTTTTTGAAAAGTAACGCAAAATCCTCTGAAAAGGCCCCCTCCGACTCGGAGGAGTCCTCCCCTGAGACCCGAAAATCTGATCCCCGGGCCCCCGGGACCTCGCCCTCCGAATCCCGACGCTGAGGAGACAGAGGGGGTGGCTGGCCGCCATTTCCCAGGGCTCTCCTCGCGGCCTCCCGTACGGACTCCAAAATGGCCGCCGTTCCCGCGCTAAGCGGGAACGGATCGGCCCTGGCAGCCCCTGCCGGCATGGCGCGCGGCGGCGACCGGGACCCCCGAGAACGGCCCCCCCGGCCGCCACACGACGGTCCTTCGCCCCCCGGCACGCAATTACTACAAATGCCCTCGCGGAAGGCACGCGCGGCAGGCCGTTCCCCTGGGCATCCCGGCCTCGCCACGAGAAGCCCCGAAAAAAACGCACCCCAAAACGCGGTCCCCAACTCCCCCCTGCAGCCCCGATCGAGAAAAAAAAAACCGGAGCGATAGAGAGAGAGAGACGGCGCGCCAGAAAATAAAACAAGTCTTTTTTTTTTTTTTTTTTAAATACTTAGCCGCTGGCTGGGGCGCTGAAGCTGTCCTGCTCCTGCGGGGGTGAGTGACCCGTCGCGCGACCCCCGCGCACACGGAGCCCCCCCCCCCGGCATGCGCCGCCCTGGGCCGGACCACCGAAGCCGAGAACGAAGACAGCAAGGACAAACAAATCAGCCCTATGCTTTCCCGCACGGAACGCTCCCCACGCGAAGACCAAAGCAGACGGCACAACAGCGAAAACGTCAAGAAATAAAATAAAATCCTTTTTTTTTTTCTTCTTTCTACCTGTCGCTGATCTTGGTCCTGAAACTGTCCGGTCCAGCGGGGGTGAGTGAACCGGGCTCCCCGGTGTCACCCCCGACGCTGCTGCCAGAGACAGGCCGGGTCCTCAACCCTCAGCAGCGGCCTCGACCAGGGGGGGATGGTCCCCTCAGGACCTTACAACCCCCCTGGGAGGCTCTCAGGACGAGCGAAGCTTTCCCACTTTTCTTTGGAAGTTTCCTTTTTTTTTTTTTTTTCTAATCAATCCAAACAAATCAAACCAAAAACAAACCAAATCCAACAACCCTGACTAGCTAATCCACTACCCAGGGATCATCAGAGCCTGTGGGTGAACCTGCCCCATCTGCTGGAGACAGAGAAAGACTGACGAGCTGTGGGTGGTGCCTTACTATATGGAGGGTGCCCGACAAGTCTTGCTCTGTCTCCATCTGCTGGTGCGGAGTCACAACCCAGGTGTCTGGACTGATCCTGGTACGTACAGGGAAAGGCATATTTTTACCACACTTTAGTAAATAGATCACTTTGTTCCTTAGACAATCAAGGGTAAAATGACTTGCCTGCTGTCACAAACAGCATCTGGGGAGAAGTAGAATTCAAAAAGCGTCTTTCCTGGTTCTCAGCCTACTTCATGTCAGTCTGTAGATATCTCTAAGGTTAACACCTATTTTTCTACTAATAATGAGGTCCCTAAGCATTTTGAGAACCATTTTTAAAGCCAGCTGGCTTGATATAGTTACTCTTTTCTGCCCAGCTAAAAGTATGTGTTGGCTTCCACAGCATGCATACTTTTAACTTGATTGTGGGGAAGCATTCATGGGAGTAGGGAGAGGGCAAGTTAGAGTAATAGCATACATAAACTAGATTTTCATGTTTGACAGTGTTATTTTCCTTATAATTTCCCTTTCAAAATTGTCTACAAGGTCTGGAGGGCTAAAAGTACCCATGGTCTTTGCACTTGCAATTTTTGTGGGTGTGTTATCAATATAGTTCTCCTTTGAAAATTCATTGCGAGTGCTGCAGGCTTTGAAGCAATGCAGGCTGTTTGTAAACCACCCCGTTGAGGTTGGATGCACAGTTAAATAGTTTTGTCCACCAAATCCCATGCATTCATTGTCGACTTATTCATCCTTTAGCACACAGTGACTTTATTATAAATGGAAAATATGGTCCGATCTCTTTCTCATTTCAGATAAGCTCACTGTCTCTTCTAATTATCTCCAAAAGTGAACAATTGAAGTGAAAACAGGTATTTCTTACAAATATTTACCCGGGGGGGGGGGGGGGGGGGGTGTAAGACTAATACCAATTTTTTTGCTCTTTCACATTTTAAGACAAATGTTACTATTTATTTATAGCTCACCGTACCTGATGCTCAAGGCTGGGTACAATAAAAAGATAATGACAACAATAAAATGCAAACATATTGGCTCTCTGTGAGCTGCATAGTCAGATGCAAAATTTCAGCATGCAAACATTTGGATTGAACATAAAAAAATATTTTCACGTAAAACTCATCTGTTTTCATTGGAATGATCAAACATTTTCACATATTAATATAAGAGGCACATACCCTAGTGCAAAGCTTCATATTTCTGAACTGGCAAACACGAATAGGTGTTTTCATTATTTCATGTAAAAATGTTCCTAAAGCACATTCAGTATTTTAAATTATATTATTCTCTTTCTTAGGGTTTCCAGAGTGATTCTAAATGGAGGACATCACGAGCTATAAGAGCAAACCTTGCTAATCCCTAGGACCTTATTGAAAGTCACTCATGCAGAAAATCAATTTTCTATTCTTACCCCAGTATGGTTAATTACCATCAGCATTGATTTAAAGGTATTTCAAGCAGTGTTTAACCTTTTATTCATATCTAAGATGCTGTAGAATCGAGTTACAGTGAATTCATTGATACAGTAAATATTTCAGACAGTGCAGTTTTCACTGTATTTCAACAGAGCACACTAAAGTAGACATTCCCTTGTCAGAACATTTTAAATAAAACTATCACTTTAAACCTTCACCTATTATTCTTTCTTTGATTCAAGCACTCACTGAACATATAACTCATTATTGAATAACATAAAATTAGGATTTAAATGATTTAAGAGGGGCAATTTTGAGTAGGCCACAAGACTGCAAAGTACACAAATACTATTACTAACTTTCAAAGGAACATTTCATTGGAAATTGCCAAGTACGAACATAGTTTTACTCCCCCGACCTAAACATACCCGAAGTTATGCCTCTTGCTTTTATGCTTTCTGACAAATTGAATGTTAAAAGAATTATATGAAAAGGAGTGATGTCTGTCCATTAATCCAAGGGCACAATAATGCTCCAAAAATAGAGGTGGAAATTCATTAAACTTGGCATGCAGGAAGAAAATGTGACTATCTTGGAGGTGTTCGAAAACTAGAAACATTGGCGGGTAAAATCTTCAGAGAAGCAAGCCTCCAAAAATAACCCCCATTGTTTTCTATGGGAAACTGTTAGAGGTGAATAATGTTGGTTACTGCTCCAGTAGGATTGCCAGTTGGCTCCAGATTTTCAGGCTTGGCTTTATGTCCTAGAGAGAGGCTGTGTGCACATTGAGCTCCTACAGCAGAGAAACCTTTATTTTTACATATTTTAATCTTTTATTTTTATAATTTTGACATATTTTAGTTGTTTGTGTTGAGGCATTAGTCCTCACTTTTATTTAGAGCTTATTTAATTTATTTAGGTTTTTATTTGATTTGTTTATTTGAGAGGAAGGCGGCTCCTCTGCCTTCTCCTGCATACCAGCTGCAGCCTCTCTTCCCTTCCCCCATTCATCTACACACCCATTCATAATTTGCTTTACAGTTTTAGATTCTGTTGTGCTTTTTCCCTCAGCCTCCCATTGGAGCTGAAGGGAGAGCTTTATTTCAGTGGTTTTGTTTGATTTAGTTGTTTAATTTCAACCTTTCCCCAACAATTGCCTTTTTAGATTTTAAGTTAAAAGAGCAGTAAGCTCCTACCTTTTTATTTTCTTTATTTAATTACTGAGGCTCCTGGAGCTCTGGGAGGGGGACGTCTCAGCTCCTTAGTCGGCCACAAGCTCTGAAGCCCGGCTGAATTCTAATCAGATACCTGCTGTAAGCCTTCCCAGAGCAGCCAAGGAGCCTTCTTTTCTAAGGAAGTTTTATTTCTAGTTTTTTTGTACTTCTCAGGCCCCTGAGCACTGTCTTTTAGAGTACAGATTCATTTAAGACTTCTCTGTTAATTTATGTTTACACTTTTAATTATTAAAAAAATAATTAAAATAAAAATCACTCTTTAAGCAATCCCTCACCTCTTTTTTATTTTCAGTAGAGGCTGCTTCAATCCCAGTCCCCATTGCCTATACCTCAATAAACAGAATAGCCTGGGCATTGGGGAAGAAGCAGCTTCAAGCAGGCCCCAAGAAAGCTGGGGGAAAAAAGGTGCCAGCTGGAATTCAATACCAAAGAAGAACATCCATGATTTTCTGGCTGGCACCCCAAAAGCTATAGCAACAACTTTAGCTGCAGCTGCTTTCCAGCACTTCCTATCACTGAACACCTCAAAATGCTGTTGCTGGGCACAATACACCTGTTATCTGCTGGGGTAGAGACCCCCTTTTTTGGGAGACCCTGTAGTGGCTAGCACTAGGGATGTGAATCGTTTTTTAACGATTTAAATTATCGTCCGATAATTTTAAAATCGTCATTAATCAGTAAGGGACTCGATACAATAGGAATTCCCTCGATTTATCGTGAAAAATCGTTAAATCGAGTACGGGAATTATTTGGGGGGAGGGCAGGAAAACTGGCACACCAAAACAACCCCTAAACCCACCCTGACCCTTTAAAACCAATCCTTTACCCGAACCCCCCCAAAATGTTAAATTACCTGGTGGTCCAGTGGGGGGGGGGGGGGGGGGTGTGTGTCCCGGCGCGATCTCCCGCCCCCGGCCATCGGCGCCATTTTGGCTACCACTGATAAAAATGGCGCCGATGGCCCGATAAAAAAACCCCCTCCCCGACCCTTTACAAATTACCCCTTTGCTTCTCCCACCCTCCCGACCCCCCCCCCCAAAAAAAAACCTTTTACATGTACCTGGTGGTATAGCGGGGGGTCCGGGAGCCATCCCTTCAATCATATCCTCGGTGCCGGTGCCAGTGCTGGACTGGTTTCAAAATGGCGCCGATCGCCTTTGCCCTCACTATGTCACAGGGAGCGACGGTCGCTCCCTGTGACATAGGGAGGGCAAAGGCGATCGGCGCCATTTTGAAACCAGTCTGGCACCGAGGTTATGATTGAAGGGATGGCTCCCGGACCCTCCGCTAGACCACCAGGTACATGTAAAAGGTTTTTGGGGGGGGTCGGGAGGGTGGGAGAAGCAAAGGGGTAATTTGTAAAGGGTCGGGGTGGGTTTTTTTTTATCGGGCCATCGGCGGCATTTTTATCAGTGGTAGCCAAAATGGCGCCGATGGCCCGAGAGCGGGAGATCGGGCCGGGACCCCCCCCCCACACACACACACTGGACCACCAGGTAATTTAACATTTTGGGGGGGGGGGGGGGTCGGGAGGGTGGGAGAGCAAAGGGGTCATTTGTAAAGGGTCGGAGTGGGGTTTTTTTTATCTGCTCAGGCCTCACTAAAAAATTAACGATGTGAATTGGAATTTGAACCGATTCCAATTCACATCTCTAACGATCTGATTTTTTTCTCCCTCCATCCGAACCTGATCGTTAAAACGATCGGGCACACGATTCACATCTCTAGCTAGCACTACTATGCCAGCCACTGCAAACACCATTCCTGCCTCAGCTCCTTCCTACACTGAGGCAGCCATTCTGGCTGACAGTACTCTTCCTTCCACCTCAGAGGTGGCTGCTGCAGACATTACTAAAACACCTCATGCAGCAGCAGGGCACAATAAAGACAAAGCTCAGAGCCCAGGTTTCTTCCCTTTCATTGCATCCACCTCTACTGCAGTCAAACCAAGATAAACAAGATCCTATGCGGTGGTGATATCAGGTGCAGCTGGTGGCTCTGCTGGGAGGAATGGAGGATGATCACAACAACCAGGATCAGGCAATAGGACCCATACCCAATACAATATATCACCTATCCCTTCCATGGGCTAACCCAAAGGTACATTGTAAGGTATCCAGCAATGGGAAGGGCAACTATCAAGGACCACATCATGGCACTAGCCGATGTGGTGGGCCCTGCAGCCATTGTGGCGGCTGGCAGGATGTATGGGAAAATAGTATTATTTCTCTGTACACTGCCTGGTGGAGAGGGTCTTCATACCAGTTGAGCCTCTGGAGGTCCCCGGAACCAAGGTGGTGCTAACAAATATGTCACCCTATACATCTGAGACAGTAATAATGGGTCACCTGCACACCCTGGGGAAGGATCACTCTCCTATCACCATGATACCCCTGGGATGCAGGCACAGGAATATGCCACGTGCTGTCCTATAGACTGCATGTGACCATGAAGGTGGCTCAGGGAAGAGAGGAAGTGTAGGGTTCTTTTATTATCCCACATACTATCTACTACAGCACAGAGGTGCTTCCTGTGCCAGGAGGTGGGGTATACCCACAAAGTGTACCCCAAGGCAAAGAAAGCCAATAAGTCTGCCACCCCTGAGCTGCCCTCCTCTGCTGCCCCCTCATCTCTAGCTGCTACTAACACCTTGGCAGCTGTAAAGTCCTCCACCCAAACTCCACCTGTACCTCTGGGAGCCAAGGTCCTAGCATCCCTACCACCTCTTCTAGGACTGCCCAATTGACACAGCTCGGACCCCCTCCTCTACCGCCAAAATTGCAGATGCCCATCACTCCAACATAACTGCCAGTGCCAGGGAACATCAGATCTAAAAAAATGCAGCCTCTAATTCCATCTAAGAGGACTCCCAGGAACATCATTGCCAGAACATCATTGCCAGAACTCCTACGGCCCAACCTGTCAATGAAGTTAAAACATTCTCTGGCATGACAAAGAAAGCCACAACAAAAACTAACAGGGCATGCCAGCATGATGGTGAGGATGCAGACTCTCCATTCATCATCCCAAAGAGACCTGCCCCTTACACCAGTACTCTTGAGGCAGCTACTCCTGCAGAATCCACCTCAAAGGGGACTGACCCCTATTCTAACTTGCAGGAAACTGCCTCAGATGAGAATGAGGCAACCACCCCCCAACTTGCAGGGGACTGATAGGAATGTGGCAGCCACTCCTGTGAAATCCATTGTGCAGGGGACTGCATCTAATGAGAATGTGGCTGCCAGCCCAATGCTACTGCTGTCAGCAGAGGCCTTAACCACCTCCCCCCCCCCGCAATTTCAACAGGAGAGGTGGGGATAGTCTCTCGAGATGTGGTCGCTGCTGAAAAGAAAAGTAGAGTGACTTAAGAAAGGAGAACAACTGCCTTTCCTGTCAATATTATCTACATCTGAGTCCACCTGCATGGAGGAAGCATCAAACCCTCCTGACTCCTTCCGTATCACCTCTCCCCTTGACAACACTTCTGCTGAAGGAAAAGGAGAAATAATGACAGAAAAGAGGGAAAGGGAGGAGCCAGGGGTGGAGTGTGTGTGTGGGGTAAGTGCACAGGGGAGGAAAAGCCTGCTCCCAAAGTCAGAAGGAGGATGCTGGACCCTTATGGGACAGGGCATCAGACTCAGAAGATCCAGGCCCAATTATCAGATATCAGACCCCAAAGCAGTTACATCATTGGAGGTCTGATCCCTGGAACATCAGCTTTCATGGGCAGAGTGATTCCCCAAGCAGATCTTATTTGATGAAAACTTTCTTCCACCATCTTGGCTCGGGGTTGGGGGGGGGGGGGGGGATCCTCCTGGCAGAATCGCCGAGGAAACCTCTCGTCCCTCTCTCCTATCACCACCAGCTGGCCTGCAGACTTCTGAATCTCAAGAAGCTGAGGAGGAGAGGGAGAGCCCCTCAGGGTTACTATCTGGCCAGGGTAGGGAGCCAGGTTTGACCCTGGTCACAGACACCAAGGTTGAGACAATCAATGGGGCAGAGTTGGCCTCAGGAGAGGTGGAGCTGGATACAGTGGCTGAGGAGAAAGGGGTTTCCAGATTTTCAGTGATCCTAGACTTAGCCATGGTGACCAGCTCTGATGAAACAATGGATGGAGAGGAAGCAACATCTGCAGCCTCCTTAGAGGTTGCTCTGCCTCTCACTAGCCAATCTCCTGAGGTCCCAGCAATGATGACCATAACCCGTCCAGAGGAGCTCCTGGAGAGGGTGCCTGTTACTTTGCTGGAAGCTTTCTCCTCAGCTCCAGAGGCACCATACCAAGCGCCTCTAGTTTCCACCACTGGGGAGACCACGGGTCCCTCACAATCAGAGACACCATCTCAGGGTAGTGAGGGACCGATTAATATCAAGCTGAGGATGAAGTCTCTCCTTGATTATGAGGAGAGCTTTGAAATCCTCAGCAGTGGGGAGGCAAGGAATGATGAGTAGTCAGATGAGTCTGTAGGTAGTACAAAGCCTGCAGACTCTGAGCCTCCCATCATCTCAAAGCAGGAGATCCTTCAGTTTCTGGAGGAGACCCTGCATCTCAGAAAGAAGGAGCACTTAGTGTTGGAGAAGTGGCAAGATGCAAAGTTCCTGTGGCGATCGGCTTGGGCCATTCTCCGAGCCAACCATCATGCCAAACTATACAGGATGGCCAACGACGTCCATCTCTGTAAGTTCTACAATAGCCTCAAGCTCCTCAAGTAAGGACTTGAGAATAACATTGACATAGGATGGCTTTTAGCATAGGCATATATAACATCAACAGCTATACAGTGGGGCTTCAGCGACTACAGGTTCTCAGCTTCCTGAGAGGGTTAGAAGTACACTGTGAGCTTCCTCCAAAAGATCCACACCACTCCAGTGGATGAGGCCAACTGGCCACTTGAGTGGTGCAGCAGTGTCTTCTTTAACTAACTCACTGCTACATCTTATGGGGTAGTGACATTGTTTGCGGAGACCTTTCAGCCTGAGGTGCTTTTTGCCAGGAAGACTGCTGTATGTCAGGGTCCAGGTCGAGTGTGGAATCATTAATTTCCTTAATGTGTTCGCTTCAAGCACAGGGTCCTGTAGGCAGCAGTTCTTCAGCTAGATGTTAACCTATCTTGACAGCTTGGAGGTGGTTGAAGCTATGGTGCTCAGGGGTGATTTTCACTGCATCCTTGATGCCCTGGACAGGAACAGCCAGGACTCACACCAGGGCTCATCAGCTGTCTTGAGGGAGTTAGTCTGCCACTTCTCCCTGGTTGACATCTGGCAAGAACACCTCCCCGAGTCCTCTGACACCTTCACCATTGTCAGGGTGAGATAGGGGATGGTGTCCCAATCCCAAACTGACAGGCTCTATATATCTAGCCACCTGATGTCACAAACCCAGTCCAGTGCCATTAGACTGGCACCATTCACGGATCACAATGACTTTGATGGTAGGGTTGAAGTCAGAGGAACCCCAAGCAGCCTATTGGCATTTTAACAACTTCTAACTAGAGGACCTGGGCTTTGTGACATTGGTTCTGGAATTTTGGGATGACTGGCATGGCTATGAGGCAGACTTCTCCTTACTGAGTCTGTGGTGGGATGTGGGGAGTTCTGTCTCAAGATCCTCTGTCAGGAGTAAGCCAGAGTTGCCAGCAGGAGGCATGATGCTGGGATTAAGCAAATAGACGGGGAAGTGCTCGACCTTGAGAAGCGCCTGCCTGTGCTTGTGGATTAAGGTTTGCAAAGCCTGTACACTGAAAAGAAGTGCACCCTCCAGGACCTAGTTGAGTGTCAGAACCAGGGGGCTTACATCAGGTCACGCATACAAATCCTTCGGGAGACAGATTGTGGCTCATGCTTCTTCTACGGGTTGGAGAAGAGAAGGGGGACCAAAAATTAGATAGCATGCCTGCTGTCTGCATATGTGTCTCTCCTTAATGATCCAGTGAGTATTCATTCCAGAGCTAGAAAATTCTACTCGATGCTCTTCTCTCTGGATCCCACCAATCCAGATGCCTGCAGAGATTTATGAAAGGGGCTTCCCACGGTCAGTCAGAGGGACAGGGAGTAGGTGGCCACACCTCTTGGTCTCGCTGAGCTCTCTGAAGTCTTAGCTCTAATGCCCTACAATAAGTCTCCGGGCATCGATGGGCTGACTATAGAGTTCTATTGTTACTTCTGGAGAGAGCTAGGGCCCAACCTCCTATGGGTCCTAAATGAAACCCTCAAGACCTGGAGGTTACTGCTGTCATGCCACCGCGCAGTGTTAACTCGGATACCTAAGAAGGGGGACCTGCACGATGTGAAGAACTAATGCCCGGTCTCACTGCTCAGCACAGACTATAAAATCATAGCCAAAGCCATCTCACTGCAGCTTAAGTCTGTGCTAGCCAACGTGATTTACCCCAGCCTGTCATACACAATCCCGGGCCAGACCATATTTGATAACATCTATTTAGTCCGAGATCTGATCCATCTCGCTCTCAGGACTGGTCTACCAATCACCCTTCTTGCTATAGACCAAGAGAGGGTGTTCGAAAAGGTGGATCAAGGATACTTCATGGAAACCCTGCAGGCATTTGGTTTCAGCCCACACTTTGTGAGTCTTCTCCAACTCCTGTATATCTCTGCAGAATGCCTTGTGAAGGTCAATTGGTCCCTAGCTGCACCTCTGGCATTCAGTGAAAGAGTATGTCAAGGGTACAAATGTATGCACTGGCCATCGAGCCTTTGCTGTACCTCCTATGCAGGAGGCTCACTTGTGCTGCAGGATGTATTCACTGTTGCTGACGATGTATTCCTCATGGCAGGAGACTCGGTTGATCTAGTGAGGATGCAGGAGTGTCAGCAGCTGTACTCTGCTGCATCCTCAGTGCTGCAGTCCAAATGTTCCAGGCTTTTAGTAGGATGACAGGTGGATACACTCCCCAAAGCTATTCATCATCTAGCTTGGAGCTGGGAGACATTGCAATACTTAGAAATCCACCTGTCAGCTGCGGAGTCCAAGACCCCTGTCAACTGGTGTGAACTGGGAGACAAAGTGATAAGCTGAGGATGTGGTTGGTCTAATTGTGTTTAAAATACATCTGATGGACCCTTTGTCTGACTCAGTTTGGCATGTCTTATGTTCCTTATTTTGTTATGTTTTCAGGTGCAGCCCAGAGCCATCTGAAATCCCTGCAGGCAGCGTCTTATTCGGCCAAACACAACTCTCCTTGGATTGCCTGAGTCAGAATTGGTACGAAGATACCGTCACAGCTCTAGGGCAATTGAGATCCTGTATGAGGACCTGCACAAAGATAGTCACATTTCTTTGCCACAGGAAGTTTCCAGAATATAGTAGAACTGGTTTGCGGGATGAATCAGTCCTCAGTCTTGCGGCACTTTGGACAAGTCTTGAGGGCTATGATGAAATGTATGCAACAGTATATTTATTTCCCATTAGACCCAGTGCCACTGCAGGAGATCTGGCATGGATTCTTTGCCACAGCTGGGATGCCCAATGTATTAGGTACAATAGACTGCACCCATATCGCAATTACCCCCAGCTCAGAACAGGAGAGTGCATTCCGCAATCAGAAGTCATTCCATTTGTGGTGGTATGTGATGCGTATCAACAGATCCTGAATGTAGTAGTGAGGTTTCTGGGGAGCTGCCACAATTCCTACATCCTTGCTCGTTTGTTGCTTGGAGCCAATTTTCCCAAAGTGAAATATGGTGATGGCTAGTTGCTCGGTAAGTAACAGTAGCTATTGGAACTCTTGATAGACAACCAGGTGGCAAGGAGGAATGCAGAACCCTGTACAAGTTAATTGTTTTATCCAGAAAGTATTTTGATACTATTGATTTGTTAAGGTGGTGTGGTTTAAAATGAGCCAGTTTTTTATATGCTGTATGAAGTAGTGTATATATATGTGTTTTGTGGTATTTTGTCTGTTTTTTGAGGCAATATTACTTACCTCTTTTATAGGTGATGGTGGCTATGGCTGTAAGCCATGGTTGCTGATTCTGCTCATGACTCCGTGCACTGCAGTGGAAAGACAGTACAATGAGGCACATACGAGCACTAGGTCTGTCATTGAGCGGTCATTTGGCGTGCAGAAAGGATGATTTAGATGCTTGGACCAGTTAGGTGGTGCCCTCTAGTACAGTCCTGAAAAGGACTGTACTGGAGGGCACCACCTGACTGGTTTTGTTATGGCCTGCTGCATGCTACATAACCTTGCGTTGCGCTTTGGGCTGGAAGCAGAGGTCCCTGAAAACTTGCCTCCAGATCCACCTCTTCAAAAAGCTGTGGAAGCAGACAACACAGTGTGAGACTTGGAGGTTTGCCGAAGGGTCATTGTGAAGTATTTCTCATGTAGGTTCTTAAAGGTTTTACAAATAACCGCTTTCCTCTGTCGAAGAAATTTAGAATAATCTAAATCCATTCTTTTGTGTTTTCTATTTCAGGAGTTGTAATTGGAGTCCAAGAAAGGCACTGAAGGATGTTCTATATCTTTAGTTTTCTGATTTCTTGTTAGTGAATAAATTGCATTTCTATAGCTGAGAATATCTGTGGATTAATGTAGCTCCTTTACATCCTTACTGACCAGTGTCTTCATGCCCTCTCACCAACTCCCCTCACTGATCAGAGTCCCCTCACCCTCCCACCCGTCAGATTAGGCCATTCATGGATGCCCAAATATGGAGCTTTTGAGTTACGCCCTAGACTTTGACATCCATGAGGGGTCGAATCGATGGATGCTTAAGTCCGGGGTGTCTCTTAAAGGTAAATCTCTAGTCCACTGGCTACCAGAAGATAAGAGAAAGCAGTTACAGCCCACCTCACCCATGAAGGGTCAATCCAGGGGCTCACAATGCTTTCACCCCTACAGAAACTTGACATCTACAAGTGATTCATTTCCGCATGGAAACCCTACAGTTCATGATAATGGCTGTACAATCAGGAGAGTTCTTAACCTCTCTGGACCTATCCGAGGCCTATTTACATATTCTAATCCGGCAAGAACATCATTGTTTCTACGCTTTTTGGTATTGGGTCACCATTATCAGTTCTGGGCACTGCCCTTTGGCCTGACTACCACTCCCAGAACATTTTCCAAGATTGTGGTGATCGTAGCAGCAGCATTGAGAAAAGAGGGAATCCTGGTGCACCCGTACTTGGATGACTAATTGATCTAGGCAAAGTCCGTGGAAGAGAGTCTCACAGTGACCAACAGGGGTGACCTACTTGCTTCAGGAACTCAGTTGGGTCATAAACCTAGACAAAAGAAGTCTCAAAACCCTCCCAGTCCTTGGAATATCTGGGAGTACAGTTCGACACCAAGCAGGGAAAGTCTTCCTCTCGACCACATGGATAAGGAAGTTGATGTCCCAAGTGCTTCTGTTGATGAATACGATATACCCAATGGTGTGCAGCTATCTTCAAATCATCAGTTTGAGGGTGGCAACCCTGGAAGTAATGCCATGGGCGAGGGCACACATATATTGTCTACTTCAACTCTCCCTACTGTCACATTAGAACTCACTGTCTCAAGACTATTCGATTTGCCTCCACTTACCAATGGAACTATGCTCTCAGCTCCAGTGGCAGCTGCAGGAAGCTCATCTGGGCAGGAGTATACCCCTGTCCTCTCCGAACTGGCTGGTCCTCATGACAGAACACTACATTTTTATCACATTTTATAAAAAATTATGAGTTTCAAGCCTTTCTAGTGTTTAAGTGAGTTGAAATTGAGATAGCAACTCAAAAATATGCATAAATCTGGGTCAAAAAATCTGTTCATAATACATTATATGAAACTGTCAGAAGTGATTAGTCAACAAGTTGCAATCATTGGAGGAATAAAAAGCCCCCACAAACTTTTGAATACCATATGCATCTTGATCGGTTACAAAAATTATACCTTCATAAAATAAAACAAAAATACTTTTTAAAGAAAATCATATTAGATAAAGAAGGTTTGATAACTTCTGTATAGTGCAAACTTAAGCAAGCTTCCGGGAAGATGGTCAGACCCCAACAAAGGCCTTTGTTTTGCCTCAACAGCTTCCTCAGAGAGAAGGAAGGATGCACCAAAGTTTGCAAATAATCATAGATACATAACAGACAATGGTTTTTTACTGTTTGTATTCAGTATGTAGCTTCACTGCACAGATCATTTTTTAACCAAATCTCTGGATCACAATGGACTCAATCATCAGGACACCAAAGCTGCAAAAACCACAATTAACATTTTTCTAACATCTGCATTTTTCTCTTTTTTTTCATGTAATTTGCTTTATTTTTTACAGAATTCCTTATTTTATGGGGGGAGGGGTGGCGTTAAACTGCTCTTTTAACAGGCTTCAGGTTGCTTGTCCTACTGAAACTGAATAGACTTCTATGGATAGTAAGACCATCCTCTCCCAGCCAAAAGCAGTTGAAAGATAGACAGAAGGAGTCAAGTTCCAGAGAAATTCTGCAATAAACTATACTACAGTCTGCACAGGTTTTATAAAACTTTCAAATTTCTATGCATCTCTGTTTATAACCAGGAACAGACTATAAAAATTGTAAAAGAAGATAACTTTTTTGATCCCCTTTACACTGCAATGTGTCAAAAATATTCTAGAAGAGCTGCAATATAAGCAGTGATACTGCCTTCTAACATATTTGGATTTCCTCCAGACAACTGAATTAAACACTGGAGGCTTACTTACTAAAAGATTCACTGCAAGGCATATTGATATGCTACCACAAAGAAAAGGATTCTGTCAGTTAATGTCATTATAATCGCAGACATGGTAGCATAGAAACAATAGCTAACTGTGTGACTGACTGTGGTGTGAAGAAAAATGCTCATTTTAACAGTGGCAGCTTAACCTATCTACTAAATGAAACATTTAGTTGAAGTATTGAAATCAAACTTTAATGAGATTGATAAAGGACTTTAGTCATAAAAAACTGGAAAAAACAAATGAAAGCTCAAGCAAGGAGAGGTATAAACATTTGATAATACCT
Organism: Rhinatrema bivittatum; assembly: GCF_901001135.1. Lineage (NCBI taxonomy): Eukaryota > Metazoa > Chordata > Amphibia > Gymnophiona > Rhinatrematidae > Rhinatrema > Rhinatrema bivittatum. The sequence continues at coordinate 155,929,232 of NC_042621.1, forward strand.
AGTTTTCTTCTTTGGTACATACATTTGGACATGGTTAAGACAATGTTTGTTATGTGAATTTCTCTGTATAATAGATAAACATTAAATAAATATTAGAGATTTTTTCTTTATAAAAAAAGTAGGAAAGAAATGAAGTCAGGCAGTGACCATAGGTATTAACCAATGGTAAGACAGTTTTAAAATGTCATAAGTCAACCATTGGCAGGAAAGCTTTAAAAATGCTCTAAGACATCACAATGCCTCCCTGAGATTTCAAGTGAATTGAACTAACCTATTTTCCTATAGGAAATGAATAAGTTGGAAGATTCCAAGATTTCACATGTATTTTTCACCAGTCCTCTTTTGCTTCTTGGCTCAATATTGTTAGCCTACCCCACTTCTTATTGGTTCATCCTTGGAAGGGCATGACCTCCATATGTTGCCTCCCTGTCCTGGAGTTGCAGAGTCAGTAAGTACTATCCACTTGGCCCACTTGTGTCTCCATAAAGTAGTCCCTCCATTGTTGACCCACACGGACATATCCATCCCTAATTTCACTGACAGGCATTATGGCTCCAGCCTGTGTTCTTCCCTGTCCCAGTGCCTCATGCAGCTTCACTCCTGGACAATTGACTTTTGGCACTGCAGCTGAATCTGTTTCATTCCCCATAACAGTGCCCCCATGTCACACAGCTGCATCTATCCAGCCTTAAGCTTCTTCTCCAGGCTGCAGTCTGTCGCCTCACCTACCACAGCACTCCCATGCATCTGCACTGGAGTACTGCAGCTAAAGATTTAAAGACAAATAGAGGGACATACAGGACCTCAATGAGGTGCTTTTTTTCTTTTTCAGAAAAAAAACACCTAAAAAGGGATTGTAAGTGTTGAGAGAATCTAGGATTCATGAAAAGAATGAGCCGAGTCTGTAGATATTCTAGTATCTGTGAAACAAATTTGAATATAAATACCTATGGTACCTGAATGTAATTTTCTTTGAAGTGCTGAAAAGTGGAAAAAATAAATACACTAACAGGTGAACCCTAAAATCTTAGAGGTGAATTTTCATACAATATGTGTGTCCATAAAATAGCATATATGAATATAATACACTATTGTAAAAACTGCAACATGTGCGTGTATATCAAGAACCATGTGTAAACTTAAAAAGAGGGCAGGCCAGGGGCGTTTTGCGGAGGGGCCAACATTTATGCGCATAAATTGCTATTTTACAATCTGCGAAAGTGACCCTCTTATGTATGTCTTTCACTTGCGTATATTTACTCCATCTCAATATTTGGTGAAAGTGATCATTAACATCTTAAAAGTGAAAAAAATGACTGGGTGAGGGGTCTGAGTGAAATAGGGCAACTTCAGGCTGAAGAGCGAGGAGGGTCTTCATGAGCTGCAGATGGACTGGGTCAACTGGTAGACTAATTGGTAAAACTTGTAATTTCATTGCTATGTACATTTTAAAAAAATCCAGTGACTTTCCAGAATAAAAGTCAACGTATAGGAGGTAAATGCAAAAGAGTAAAATCTATTCACATATCCCCTTAAAATTCAAAGTAAAAATACGCAGATATATCATATGCGCATACTTATCCGGCTAAGTAGTGCCTTTGCTGCTACATAAACAGACAAATTTGAACTTATGCGGATATATAGCATTTTTTTCTTAGACTTATCCTGCTATCTTACATACCCAGAGAAGTTGGAAAAGTGCTGATTAGATGGACAAGTAGTGCTTTTCAGACTTATCCAGCTAAGTGCCAGTACTTTTCAGGATAAGTCTGAACTTGTGCAGGTCGTGGTTTTCACATAGCGCACATATGTGCATGCATATTTACTTGTATTTTATCTCCTGCACATATTTGCACGCAGGTTATATAATACAGTAGTAAATTTGCATATAATAGCGCGTATATGGGCTCACCCAAGCAGTTATCCCTAAGAATAACTTCAAACCTATTTGCATTAATGTACTTCATCTCATTTCTCCTTCATCTCATTTTTCCATAAAAATGACTGGTGCTATTATCCTATCAGTCTTGAAATTTTACCAGGTATTAATAGATCTATATCTGGTCCCTTAGACAATTTTGTTGCACATTCCATTGGACTGGAATCCAGCTCTTCCACAGTTTTCATTTATAGCCTTCTACTTCTCTAATATGGCATATCCACTGGCCACCAACTATCTACTTGACTTCTTCGTGAACAGTACATCTTAAGCTAATCAATTCATTTTGTGTCCATTTGAAATTTTGACTGTAATCTACATCTCTGCTGCTTCCATAACTCATGTCTTGTATTGTATGTTTTTTTTACCCATTTAGATTGTGAGCTCTTTGTAATATCTTTTGCTTCCTTTTTTCGTGTGTGCTTTGTGTTGATTAATTACAGGTATACTCAAACCGGTCCTCAGCCCCCCTCCCTCTTCTGTCCAGTCAGATTTTCCAGATATCCCTAATGAATATACATGAGAAATATTTGCATACATAGGAGTAGTGAAAGCAAATAAATGTCATGCAAATTCATTAGAGATATCCTGAAAACAAGATTGCTTAGGAGGGCCTCAAGGACTGGTTGGAGCACCCCTGTCGCATTGTGTCCTTGATTATTTCTTTTGTATTATGCTATGTATTTTGTCAGCAATGCATAAAATAAAATAGTAACAAAACTAGGAATGTGAATCGGTCTTCAGACGATTGAAAATATCATCGTTATTTTCAAAATCGTCAGAAATCGGGGGCTCCCCCAAAATGATAGGAAACCCCACAATATTGTTCGTGGGGGTTCTCTTATCATTTTGGGGGAGGGCGGGAAAAACGGCACACAAAAATAACCCCTAAACCCACCCCGACACTTTAAAACTAATCCCTTAGCTTCCCCCACCCTCCCAACCCCCCCAAAACATTTTACAGGTACCTGGTGGTCCAGTGGGTGTCCCGGGAGCGATCTCCTGCTCCTGGGCCGTCGGCTGCCACTAATCAAAATGGCGCCGATGGCCCTTTGCCCTTACCATGTGACAGGGTATCCATGCCATTGGCCGGCCCCTGTCACATGGTAGGAGCACTGGATGGCCCGCACCATTTTTAAAGATGGAGCCGGCCATCCAGTGCTCCTTCCATGTGACAGGGGCTGGCCAATGGCACGGATATCCTGTCACATGGTAAGGGCAAAGGCCATCATCACCATTTTTATTAGTGGCAGCCGACGGCCCGAGAGTGGGAGATCGCTCCCGGGACCCCCACTGGACCACCAGGTACCTGTAAAATGTTTTGGGGGGGTCGGGAGGGTTGGGGAAGCTAAGGAATTAGTTTTAAAGGGTCGGGGTGGGTTTTTTGTTTATCGGCTCGGGTGCAGCCGATAAACAAAACCGCGATCGGGCTGGACGAAAAAAAAACAAGATGTGAATCGGAACCTTAATCCGAACTGATTCCGGTTCCGATTCACATCTCTAAACAAAACTAGTTTGGATAAAACATGTATTTTATTATTTTTTAATTAATATTTCAAACGGTTTCCACTTTCATCATCTTGAATATTTCTGAAGAACAACTCAGTATAATGGGAAAAAAGGAACAGCATTCAGCCTGTTTCCCTGTATCTATTTCATGAGTCAGTACTGCAGAGTATTGTAATCTATCATTTACTCTGCTAGAATTTTGTATCAAGAGTGATGCAGATGCTTATTGCCTTCAACAATGTTTGAAATAAACATGTGAAGGGTAATTTTCAAAGCTGGTTACCAAAGGAAATAGTGTTTTACCCACATATGCTGGTCAGTCTGAAAATTGTCTTACTCGACTGGCCAAAAAGCATGCACAGGTCTCACAGCATCAAAAAGGGACTTTTCCAGAGATTTTCTTTTTTGGCGGTGCATGCCAGTACCTCATAATGGCACCTTTTAGTATGTTGAAAGCAGTGTGGCTGGTGGGAATTCCCAGGCTCTGACAGCCAAAGATGCAGGAGAGCCATGGCAGAAGAAGAAAAATGACTGCTGGGATCACCAGGCCCCACCAGACAAAAACCCAGAGAAACTGCTGCAGAGTAAAGAAAGTAATCAGCATGGATCTCCAAACCTTGGCAGTCAAGGATCTGGAGGAGCTGCCAGCTTTTCTGCTGCTACTGCATGCCCAAATGTCTCTTCTCTGCTTGTCGACTAAACTCTGTACTCTGCCGGTGGCAACATGGAGACAGGCAGTGATAAGACCATGGGGGAAAGGCGGGAAGAAGAGAAGGGAGGGGGAAGGAAAAAGAGGAGAGAGCATGGAGGGAGTGGGCTGGGTAGGGAAAAGAGCATGTATGAGTGGGCTGGGGAGAAAGGATAGATTGAGCATAGGAAGAGAGATTGCCAGATAAAGAGAGAGATCCTAGGGGCGTAAGAGTGTGTGACCTCCTATAAAACCAGCATACTCTGCTCCCTCTCTGTCACATACACTCCCCCCACACACATACTCTCCCCCAGCCCCCACACATACACTTCCTTTGCCACATTTGTGTAGCAGCACCTTCTTTCTAGAAACAAGTGGGAAAGCATGCAGAGGTATGGCTTTGGGAATCCTTTTCCAACATATTTGTAGGAGTGTAGGAGCATTTGTGGTGGAGGCCTATTTGGGAGGGAGGGGATGTGGATGCTTAAAAGTGTATGAGACCGATGCAATAAATTACGCGTAAACAAAATGTGTCCATTAGGAACGCGCGTGTTTTGAAAGTGCGCATAATCTATCATCGTTAACCCAGATGCAATATTTAAATGAATCAAAAATGAAAATCGAGCAAAAAAGGTGCGTGTTGTTCAATAGAAAGCATCCGTAGCGCTATATATTTTATTGCATTGGACATCCAATATTGCATCGCATGTGTGATCTGTGTATGTGTATATCTGTCAAAAAAGGCTTTTGTCAACTGTAATACAATAATTAATACAATGCTTAATTTTTCTAATTAAAAAAGTAAAAGTTTATGCTCTTCTGCCAGCAGATGGAGACGGAGTCAGATTTCAAAGCTGACATCACCCTAGATACACCCCTGCAGTGACCTCAGCCCTTCAGTATTCTTTTCAAAAGGCACTGTGGACATACTGTCGAAAAAACTTGATTAAAAACTTGAATAAAAATGGATAACCGTAACTGTACTCAACCAAACATAAACACTGAACCCCAGTAAGATTACAGCTGCCCTGATTTAGGGACTGGATGATGGCTTACCTGTAATCTCTTGCAATCAATATCCACTCCACGGGCAAATCCTTGGCACCGTTCTTGGGCAGCCATGGGCAGGATGCTGAGTCCATCTGTCTATACTAAGGAAAACAAAATTATCAGGTAAGTAATTTCTCCATTTCCTAGCATGTAGCCAGATGGATCAGGTCCAATACGATGTACAAAAGCTATTCCAGATCAGGGCAGGAGGCTGCCCATGGTCCAGTTAACATTGCCTTTGCAAAGGCTGCATCCTCCCAGGCCTGAACGTCCAGGCGATACAAACTGGAGAAGGTTTGCAAGGAGGACCATGTCGCCACTTGGCAGACGTCAGTGGGAGACAGCAATCTAGTTTCCACCCATGAAACTGCCTGAGCCCTAGTTGAATGAGATTTAACCTGAAGGGGAAATGGCTTTCCTGCCTCCACATAGGTTTCTGTGACCACATCCTTAATCCAGTGATCTTTGGTAGCCCGTGAAGCTGGTTCACCCAGCTTTCTTCCACCATGAAGGCCATCTTTCAGACCAGTTCTGAAACTTCCAGATACCGCACCAAAATTCTACTGACATTCAAATGGTGGAGGAGGCGGTATTCTTCCAAGTCCTTGTCCTTATCTAGGGATGGCAACGAAATGGACTGATTCAAATGAAACTCCGAGACTACCTTGGGCAAGAAGGATGGAATGCTACGAAGCTGAAACACTCCTGAGGTCATCCGGATGAATGGATCCCGACAAAACAATCCCTGTAATTCAGAGATGCGACATGCCGAGCATATAGCCACCAGGAACACCAATTTTAGGATTAATAAATACAAGGAAAGAATGTACAGTGGCTAAAAGGAGGGCCTTGCCAAAAACTCCAATACTAGATTAAGATTCTATAAGGGAACTGGCCACTGTAGGGGTGGCCAGAGATGCTTCACCCCTTTCAGAAAACATGTCATATCTAGATGAGCCGACAGATGGGTTCCATTCACTTCTCTCTCTCTCTCTCTCTCTCTCTCTCTCTCTATATATATATATACATATATATAGTCATCACACAAACTATTAAATAATCTTCCAGAAAGTAATAGACAGCCATGTAATTCTTAGCAAGGAGGTCTCACCAGCTCTGTTCTACTTATTGAGACATTGAGTATGATATTCAAAGGTTTTGACTATCTAAATTTTGAAGTTAGCTAGACAAAAGCTATGAGTTGAATTCTCCTGCTGAGCAGATACATTTTGTGGAAAATTTTCAAATAGCCTGCATATTTACAAACTATGGGGCAGATTTTCAAAGGGTTACGCACGTAACCCCGAAAACCTGCTCCTGCGCGCGTCGAGCCTATTTTGCATAGACTCAGCGATGTGCGCAAGCCCTGGGATGTGCGTTATGTCCCAGGGCTTTGAAAAAGAGGCGGGAAGGGGGCGGGGCCAGGGGTGGGGTGCCAGTCCAGGGCAGTCCGGGGACGGCCCCGAGTCCTCCGGCACAGCGTAACTCCTGAAATAAAGGTAGGGGGGGATTTAGGTAGGGCTGGGGGGTGGGTTAGATAGGGGAAGGGAGGGGAAGGTGGGGGGGGGAGCACATATTATAAAATTGGGAGTACATTTGTGCGCGCCAGGTAGTGCGCACAAATGTAGGCCGCGTGCACAGGTTATAAAATCTGCCCCTATGTGGTTGCTTTTAACACACTTTAAGGAGTGAATTTTCAAAGGAGTTATGTGCAAAAAAGTAGCTTCCTTTTCTTCCTGCTACACCAGTCCATTTGGGACTTCTCTGTTTCTCAGCTATCAGAGACAGAGGGCATATCCCTTTTCAAGACCTCATTCTTGTCTATAAAAGGGGGTGTGGCTGTAGGCCCTTGTCAGTAGTTTCTGTCTCCTGCAGCTGTGAATAACTGTGGACAAGGAAAAATATACAAGCAGACTTTCTCAGAAGGAACAAGCTGGACCCAGAAGACTGAGAGCTCAACTAAGAGACATTCCAGAGGATAGTGGAGCATTGGGGACTGCCAGCTGTGGACTTAATAATAACCCAAGTGAACATCAAGGTGGACAAGTTCTTCACTTGACAAAAAGAGGCATGATCCAGTGGGATAGATGCCTTAATCCAAACTTGGCCCAAGGACAGGCTGCTGTTTGTATTCCCACCTGCATCTGATAGGCAAGGTGATAAAAGGATAGAAATTCACTGATATTAGTAGCTCTGGATTGGCCAAGGAGGCCGTGGTATGCAGATCTATTAAGGCTTCTCATAGGGAATCTCTTGCAGTTCCCCAGAAATAATGGGTTGCTTTGAGAGGGTCTAATACTGATTGAAGACCCATCTCCCTTCTGTCTTACAGCTTGGCCTTTGAAAGGGCATGTCTGAGAAGCAGAGGGTACTCCAAGGCATTAGTAGCAACCACGCTGAAAACTTGTAAGAATGCATCCTCATTAGCATACATTAGATTCTGCAGGCTATTCAATGATTACTGCAGGAAGAATAGAAATTCTCCATGGAAGGCAGACATCATGCAAATAATACTAAACTTCTTGCAGAAGGGTGTAGACAAAAGCTTAGCACTCAATTCATTGAGGGTGCAGGTGGTGGTCATATCCTGCTACAGGGACCACATTAAGGGTGTCCAGGAAGCCTCACACCCAGATATAGTCCACTTCGGGAAGGGGTGAAGCATATTTGACCACCCTTCAGGTCAATTTGCCTTAGTGGAATCTTAAAATTGTCCTTAAAGCATTAGTAAGAGCAACCTTTGAACCCCTGAAGCAAACATCGATTAAGGATCTGATGTTACAGGCTACCTTTCTGGTAGCAATCTGATCCATCAGATGCATTTTGGAGACGCAGATCTTCACATGCAGGGACTGCTACTTAGTAATTTAGTCTCACTCAGTCACCTTCAAACTGGTGATGCCATTCTTTCTGAAGGTAGTGTCTCCTTCCCACCTGAATCAGGAGGTATCACTGCCTGTATTGAAGAGGGACGAATGTAGGGAGAAGGACAACAGCCTTCCCCTACTTTACATGCAGCATGTAATATTAAGATACTTCAAGGTAACAAGCTCATTCAGGAAATCTGGTTATTTGTGCTGTTCATTGGTCCCCAAAGGGAAGAAGCAGCCTCCAAGGCCATGATAGCTAGATGGATCAAAGAAGTGATCTTTTCAACCTACATACTTAAGGGTAGGCAAGCATCTGTGATGCTCCATGCACACTTTACAAGAGCACGGGCATCATTCTCATCCCTGGGAACTTTTGAGTTGTGGTCACCCTGAGATTGCTGTTGATTAGCAGGTGGTGGGGGAGGGGGGAAGGACTGGAATAATATGTATCAGCTTTCTCTTTTCCAACTCCAACCACGCTTTCTCTCTTCCACCCCTCACCCCGACAGATTGTCTCTTTCTTCCACCCAACACCATCACCTGCCCCCACCCCCTCCAGAGACGACCCCAACATACTTCCCCTTCTTCTCTCCCTGACCCCAGCACTCTCTTTGCTCCCATCCCCTATAAGTCATAGCTCCATGACTTATGCATACGCGGTACTCTTGGCTGAGTAAGTCCCAAGCCCTGGAATCACAGCTACAGAATTACAGTTGAATTTTCAAAGGAGTTACGCATGTAAATGTAACATACTATCGTAATAATTTTCAGAAGCCATTTACTCGAGTAAAGTGCATTTATGCAAGTAAATCCTATGAACAATTCAATGGCATATATTGTAGCAATTTTCAAAAGTCCACTTATTCGAGTAACATGCATTTACTCATGTGAAACTCAGTTTTATGCATGTAAATGCTTTTTAAAATCAGGCTCTGAGTTTTGTGTGTGTTGCAGCCCCTCTCCAGTTTCTTCACACATTTTGCTTGCAGCATCTACTCCAGACTCACCCCACTTTTCCTGTTCTCTTCAGGCTTACTGATGAAGGGGAGTGGCTGAGTTTTATACAGAGAGGTCCTGAGATTTCTAATGTTTCCCCTGAGACCCTGTAACTGAGGTAAATTTCCCGAGTCAGAGTGAAATCCTGAGAATTCCCCAGGTATGGTCATCCTGGGCAGAAACATCATCGGTCTCCCAGGAGAAATCTGCAGGGCTGTCACTTGGCCCTCCCTGCACTCATTTTCCAAGAACAATAAGCTGGACATACAAGCAAAGAAATAAATGGCCTTTGGGTTTTGGGTTCTTAAGGCAGCCCTGCCAGGCCTAGATGGTAGCTTTTATATCTCCTAAGTGTATTCGACTGATCTAGAAGGAGGAAAAAGAAGGTGAAGTTGTTCGGGAGCGACCTCCTGCCCTCGAATCGTTTTGCCGTACAAAATGGCACCGGCGTATGGCGTATGGCCGGCGCCATTTTGTACGGCAAAATGATTCGAGGGCAGGAGGTCGCTCCCGGACCCCCGCTGGACTTTTGGCAAGTCTTGTGGGGGTCAGGAGGCCCCCCCAAGCTGGCCAAAAGTCCCTGGGGGTCCAGCGGGGGTCCGGGAGCGATCTCCTATGCTCCTGACGCCGGGGGACAAAAAACAAAATGGCGCCGGTGCTACCTTTGCCCTGTCATATGACAGGGCAAAGGTAGCGCCGGCACCATTTCTACAACGCACCGGAGGCCCGAGAGTAAAAGATCACACCGGGACCCCCTCTCTGGACCCCAGGTAATTTAAGGCATTTGGGGGGGGGGGGTTCGGGAGGGTGGGGGATTTATTTTAAAGGGTCGGGGTGGGTTTTAGGGATGTTTTAGTGTGCCGGTTTTCCCGCCCTCCCCGATTTATGATTTACACGATATTTAAAAAAACAAAACCGCGACGATCCGATTCCCTCCCCCCCCAGCCGAAATCGATCGTTAAGACGATCGATCACACGATTCACATCTCTAGTTCCTTATATTACTCCTTAGTCTATCCCCTTTCACCCTCATCCCATGACCTCTCGTTCTAGAGCCTCCTTACCCTATGAACTCCAGGAGGCTGCCTTGGCACAGTGCAAGAATTAAGATGAGCAGTAAATTTCAGATATTGAGAACATATCTAACATACTGTGGCTTACAAGTGAGATACATTCCTGGTATGGTATGTGCAAAACTAACCTATTTGGAAACAATTCCTCTGAAAGAGTTTTGTGTATATGTTAGGCATATGAGGATATTAGGGAAGAGGGAGAAGGGAAGGAGTAAAGAAGCAAAGTTGCTGAGAAAGTACTTTTTTTTTAAATAGACTTAATGGAAGAATTGAAGCAAAAGATCAGTTAGACTGCAACTCAAATCTGAAACCAATGCATCCATTTTTGTTCCACTTATTCCACAAATTATGGTAGAAGAATGCGAAAAGTGAATCTCCCTCAAACACACAGAATTACCAGACCTCATTACAGATGAGACATGTCTATGCTTTAGAAGACTACTCGTTCTATTGTTCAACCTTTGGGGCATCTTCATTATATTGAGAAATTTTGCCTCTTTTGAGATGTGAAGGATTGTTATTTATGTTTGTTTATCCCTAGGCTATGAAAGGTAATTTTGATGAAAAGTGAGAAGATAGGATTGAGGTCAAGAAATAGATTATTAGGGGCTGAACTGTGAAAAAAGAAGATAAGCTTAGACGTAAGGTCCATACATAGAAAGAACTACCATTCAGGTTCATACTATACAAAAAAAGTGGCACTTTTTGCTATGTATTCACTTCATTTGCAAAATTCAATAGTTATCCTGTGTTTATATTAATACAGTAGACCTCATCATCTGTCTTCCACACCCTTTTTGAGAATACAGGTATGTCTCTTTTGTCTTTGACCAAACTGTTTTATTAGGACAATAAAAAGGTAAAAGCAAAAGTCACAGGTCTGCGGATATGATACCATAAAATCAAAACAAAGTACAATCGAGATCAGAAAAGGGACATTCTTTATATATTTAATTCACTGGATCTAAAACCATTGTTACAAGTTCCAATCCAGTTGCACAGGAATCTTCAGATATTATTTGTACTATATAAATGAATTCATCCATTAATTTTTCTATCAGTTCCAGTTCTTTTCTTTGTAAAGTAAAATTTAGTGCTGATTATAAATGACAAACTGGCAGTTCTGGAAACTGAAGGTCTTCATCTATCATAATTGGTATTGCACAAGTATTAGCAGTGCAAGATTTTACTAAGAAATATGCTTTAATTTTGCCTTTGTATGAACTGTTTTTTGATATAAAATGATAGTTTAGATTTCATAGCAAACTGATATTCCTCTCTTAGCTGAGACTCTCAGTTAGTACCAATTATCTAATAGAGATGTGACCGGGTGCCTGATTGTTTGCGCTTTCAGGTTCGTGTGGCCGCGGGAAAATCTCGTTTTTCCGCAGATCGGCATTTTTTTTTAGTAAAAAATCGTTTTTCGGTTTAGTGTGCGCTAACAAAAAGTAACAAAAATTAACGTTTTTTTGTTGGGTCACACTAAGCTGAAAAATGATTTTTCACGAAAATTTAGGGAAAATGTGATTGTTTATCGATTTTTACCGATATATGACGAATTAAGAAATATCGTATGATATTTTAATTCAGCATAAAAACGATGCACATCCCTATTATCTAATAGTTTTAGTGATCTACACATTGTACTACTAGGAATTAGAGAGACTCATAATTCCCATCATGTATTCAACCAAATGACTGTTGGATGCCAATAAGCGTTGATTCATCCCTGGACTTTGTAAGGCAAATATCTCAAGCTATTTGCCAAATAGTAACTGTTACAGATGTCCAGAATATGGAATTGTTCAAACTGTTTCTGTAATGACAATACAACCCCTGCCCATAACTGAATTATGATAAATAAAGAGGAAATCCAGCCTCTACCCTAACTATGTAAGACTGGCTTAAAATAATAAGCTGAGGAAGGTGACAGTCTTCAATTGGCATGCAAATTACCTCCTCTCCTATTCTAGTCCAACAATCAGAGTGGAACATACAGTAGGATGTAAAAGAAGAGTAATCTCAGTGATGGGACGGGAACTATGGATTCTGCTCTGTTGGATATTAAGTTTGAGGTCAATTATCTGGGGTTTAGAAAGAAAGTGAATGCATGGTTATTTCCTTCTGGGGTTGCTAATTGTAGCATGGTAAATAATAGTTAGGTGGTATTTTTCCAGGTATTTTGAAGGGTTTTTAATTTATACAGATGTTTTATACATTTTTTATATATATTTTAATAATTTGTCATTTTATTTTATATTCTTGCTGTTTTTATTGCTGATTTATCAATTGTTTTATTGTATCTTTTGATATGTTGTTGTCACTATTCCGGTCAGTTTATACTGAGGGGTAGATTTTATAAATTTACGCGCACGCGTACTTTTGTTCGTGCACCAGGTGCGAACAAAAGTATGCTGGATTTTATAAGATATGTGCGTAGCCGTGCATATCTTATAAAATCCGGGGTCGGCGCGTGCAAGGGGCGCGCGCTGCCTGTTCCCTCTGAGGCTGCTCCAAAATCGGAGTGGCCTCGGAGGGAACTTTCCTTCCACCTCCCCTCACCTTCCCCTCCCTTCCCCTACCTAACCAACCCTCCTGGCCCTATCTAACCCCCCCTACCTTTGTTGGTAGATTTATACCTGCCGAAAGCAGGTGTAAATCTGAACGCGCCAGCGGGCTGCTGGCGCGCCATCACCCGACCCGGGGGCTGGCCCAGAGGCCTTGACCACGCCCCCGGGCCGGCACCACGCCCCCGACATGCCTCCCACCCCGCCCCAAAATTCATGCCGCCCACCCAACCCGCCCCCGACACGCCCCCTTTGCAAAGCCCCGGGACTTACGCGCATCCCGGGGCTTGCGCGCGCCGCCAAGCCTATGCAAAATAGGCTCGGCACGCGCAGGGGGGTTTGCGGTAGGTTTTCGGGGGGTACGCGCGTAAGATACGCGCGTACCCCTTTGAAAATCTACCCCTGAGTGTACAGTATATAAAAGCATGAAATAAATACATTCACTTGAATGAATGGGGGAGCAAAAGCATGAACAGAATGAACAGAATGGGTAATATAACCTTGGAATTCCTCCATTTCCCAGCACTTAATTGGTCCCCACTTCCACTTAGACAACAACACTCTTCATACACATTCACATCGCAATGCAAATCCTCTTGCTGAAGGACCCAAAAGATTTCAAAGTTTTGTGAGATCCCTTATTCCTCAATTAGATGTAGTTGAATTAGAGCTTCCATTTGTAATGTTTCAGTCATAATAGAATCCCTGACTAATGAAACTCAAACTAATAATGCTATAGAGAATTTACAAACAGAAATACGATCCCTAACCAGAGTAGTCTTACAAAGCTCACACCCTATCCATGTCCCACAAACAGGTTCATTTAACTGAACACTTCTTTGAGCCTTACTAATTACAAAAAACAATTGGCCATTTCCAGCCCCCTTCTTCCTAGGGGGAACCTTTTTGTCCATTTTGAATTCAGAACTACTAATGATTCTTAATGTCAATATTTCCTATTGCAACTCCCTACATCATATGACTTACAAGAATCTAGTCTTAGCATATATAAGCTAAAATTATGCCAATCAATTAGTAAAATGTTATACAAACAAACTCACTGATGTATAACTTAGAGGTGGTGATGTAACGGCTCAGAAGAGTTGAGCTGGCATTTACCCCTCATAGGAGGTTATTTTCTAAAGGTTTATCATTTGCGTTAGGGCCTTATCGCACGCGATAAACCCCTATCGCACACGAAAAGGGCCTTTTCGTATGCGATAGGATGTAAATGACTGGGAGGGGAGAGGGCGGGGAGGGGGAGGAGTTGGCCAGCGATAATGTGAGGAACATTCTCACTGGCAGTAGTGCGGTGAATAGCACCACCTTTTACGGTGGTGCTATTTGTGTAACAGGCTGCTGCCGGCCGCACCACAGCCGGCAAAATCACACCGCCGCGGTGCGAAAGGCTGTGGCCTTTCGCAGGCCCGGCTCCCGCCCCCTTTTTCATGGTATTCATCATTCCGTGACAAATGATGAATCCTGCCCATTGTTTGGTAAGCACTACTCCTAATATAAGATATCTTATAAAAAAGACAGGATTTTTCTCTTACTGGCTGTTGGTATTCAACAACAATGCTCTATGTCCTCATCCACCAATTTCTAATACTGGTGATATCAGCAGAGCAACTTTTTGTAGCCAATAAGATATCATGAACCTTATGCATATTGGGCTCGATATTCAAAGTTCATTCAGTGCTATTTAGCTGGATAAGTGGGACTTATATGGTTAAGTAGCAGCTGCTGAATATGTGCCAATGCTCAGTTGCCACTGCTTGCTTGCTTGCTTGCTTGCTTATTTATTTATTACTTAATTTATTTATTAATTAGCTTTTATATATCGACATTCATGAATACATCATGCCGGTTTACAATATAACTGAAGGAGAAAATTACAAAAAAACAGGGTGGGGGGATAAGGAGCAGATAGGAAGAGAGAAGGCGCGAGAGAAGAGAGGGAAAAACAGGAAGAGGAGAAAAGGAACAGTACCTGATAAAAAAAACAACAGAATAACATAATAAGTAGCATTGCAAATTATACACTCAATAAGGCACTGGGGTAGATTTTCAAACCGCGCAATTTGGCCTACTTTTGCTGGCGCATCAGGCGCAAGCAAAAGTAAGCTGGATTTTAGTAGATACGCGCGGAGCCGCGCGTATCTGCTAAAAACCTGGATCGGCGCGCGCAAGGCTATTGATTTTGTATAGCCGGCGCGCGCCAAGCCGCGCAGCCTACCCCCGTTCCCTCCCTTCCCCTACCTAACCCACCCACCCGGCCCTGTCTAAGCCCCCCCCTTACCTTTGTCCGGGGATTTACGCCTCCCAGAGGGAGGCGTAAATCCCCGCACGCCAGCGGGCCTCTTGTGCGCCGGGACGCGACCTGGGGGCGGGTACGGAAGGCGCGGCCACGCCCCCGGACTGCCCCGGGCCGTGGCCACGCCCCTGTACCCGCCCCCAAAACGCTGCCGACACGCCCCAAAACGCCGCTGCGCTCAGTCCCGCCCCCAACACGCCCACGACACGCCCCCCTCCGAAAACCCCGGGACTTACGCGAGTCCCGGGGCTCTGCGCGCGCCGGTAGGCCTATGTAAAATAGGCTCACCGGCGCGCAGGGCCCTGCTCGCCTAAATCCGCCCGGATTTGGGCGGATTTAGGCGAGCAGGGCTCTGAAAATCCGCCCCACTGTGTATAACCTTATATACTGTGGATAACCTTATATAAATTATACACTCCAAAAAGTATTGTATAGAATAATAACAAAAAGTATTATATACATAGTCCCTTATATGGCTACAAATTACACTCAGAAAAAGTAGGTATGTACTGGGTGGATCATGGGTGGAGCATGTTAGCTGTATAACTTATATGGCTACCTACTGATATTCGGAATTAGCTGCATAAGTATATGTTTAAGTTTAGCCATGCCATAGAGCAGGTCTAAACTTAGCTGGATAGACTTATCTGGCTAAATGTGCATATATAAGTGTATATTCAGGAGCTTCACTGAATATACATCGTAACTTAGCCAGATAAGTTCTAATCGGCTAATTTACTTGTGCAGCCAGATTTGAATATCCACCCATTTGTAATCAAGTGAACAATATAATATGTGTTAGAGTTGAGTCAGGCTGAAAACCTTGGTAAAAAGTGTTTATTAAGGTTTGCTGGAAGGTACAGGGCCTCTCAGCAGCGTTTTTCAAACATCAGATACAATTAGGGGCGGATTTTCAGAGCCCTGCTCGCGTAAATCCGCCCAAAACCGGGCGGATTTACGCGAGCAGGGCCCTGCGCGCCGGGAAGCCTATTTTACATAGGCTTCCCGGCGCGCGCAGAGCCCCGGGACTCGCGTAAGTCCCGGGGTTCTCGGAGGGGGGCGTGTCGGGGGCGGGCCCGGTCGTCGCGGCGTTTCGGGGGCGTGTCGGCAGCGTTTTGGGGGCGGGTACGGGGGCGTGGCTACGGCCCGGGGGCGTGGCCGCGCCCTCCGTACCCGCCCCCAGGTTGCGGCCCGGTGCGCAGGAGGCCCGCTGGCGCGCGGGGATTTACGCCTCCCTCCGGGAGGCGTAAATCCCCCGACAAAGGTAAGGAGGGGGTTTAGACAGGGCCGGGCGGGTGAGTTAGGTAGGGGAAGGGAGGGGAAGGTGAGGGGAGGGCAAAGGAAAGTTCTCTCCGAGGCCGCTCCGATTTCGGAGCGGCCTTGGAGGGAACGGGGTAGGCTGCGCGGCTCGGCGCGCGCCGGCTATACAAAATTCATAGCCTTGCGCGCGCCGATCCAGGATTTTAGTGGATACGCGCGGCTCCGCGCGTATCTACTAAAATCCAGCGTACTTTTGTTTGCGCCTGGAGCGCAAACAAAAGTAGGCTGTTCGCGCTCGTTTTAAAATCCGCCCCTTAGTGCATTTGCCTAAGACAGTGAAGAATTGATCTCTATGTTACTATCAGCTCTAGGCAATATTTTGAATTAAGAAATTTGAGATTCAAGGATATTTTTGCTTGGGCTTCTGTGATGTTTAGACTTAAAATGATTTTGATTTTCTCACTAGTATAAAGTTGTCTTGGGCTTTGTACTTCAATGTATAATTTTTAGATTTGAAATATATGGCATGACTTTATCTGCATGCAAAATAAAGCTTAGTTAAACTCTTTCTAATAAAATATTTAAAGATATTTATCCACCTAAATTGCAAGTTTTTGAATAATAAGCCACTTATCTGGCTAGATTTTAGCTGGATAAGTCATTATCGGCCTAGAATCTAGCCTGATAAAAAAAGAGGCATTCCCAAGCTATTTGGGGCAAGCTTAAGTTATTTGACTAACAAATGATTTTTAGTTCTATCTGGCTAACGGGGTCATTCATCAAATCACTTTAGGGCCTTATCACGGGCGTTAGGGCCCTAATACCCATGATAACGCTATAACGCATGTGTTGTGTATCGCATCATGAGATGCATATGCAAATTTTTATAATTTATTCAAAAGGAAGGAGTTTATGTAAATGAAGAGTGTTTAACATTGTGTGTGGTTGCATAAAGCAAGGGGGGAAGTACGTTGTACAAATCTCATCTTTGTGTACCTTTACTCACTCCAAATCACTTCAAATCTTCAGTGATGTGTGCTATGCTGTTTGTACATCTGTCTATGCATGTAAAACTGCCCTAGACCACCAAAACCTCACCTCGAGTTACTAGTGGACTTCCTACAGTGGTATAAATAGTTGACTAATATGAGATCTTTGTAATTTCTCTCACTCTTGCTCTTACAAAAGAGGATGCCTCCTATCTGGGACCTTTTGCTATCAGGGGGCAGCAGAAAAATAGCTAAGTGGGAGAGCCTGAACTGTAGAACCCCACAACATTTTCTTTTTTATAAGTTAGGTGGGAATTGGGGAGGGGGTGCAGGGCCCTTTGTGAAATTTGGAGGAGAGAAGAGGGGCATCAGGCCACAAGCCCACAGTACATCTCTTTTTCTCTAGTCACTGCTATTTAATTGAATTGTGAGACTGGAAAATTGGGCATCAAAATGGCAGATGAAATTTAATGTGGATAAGTGCAAGGTGATGCATATAGGGAAAAATAACCCATGCTATAGTTTCACAATGTTAGGTTCCATATTAGGTGCCACAACCCAAGAAAGAGATCTAAGTGTCATAGTGGATAATAGGGATGTGAATCGTTTTTTGACAATTTAAAATATCGTCCGATATATTTTAAATCGTCAAAAATCGTTAGGGCCACGATACAATACCAATTCCCCCGATTTATCGTTAAAAAATCGTAAATCGGGGGAAGGGGGAGGGCAGGAACTTACTTACTTGCCCTAAACCAATGGCAGGAAAACCGGCACACTAAAACCCCCTAAAACCCACCCCCGACCCTTTAAATTAAATCCCCCACCTTCCCGAACCCCCCCCCCCAATGCCTTAAATTACCTGGGGGTCCAGCGGCGGTCCGGAACAGGCTCCTGCAATTGAATTGTGTTGTCTTCAGCCGGCGCCATTTTGCAAAATGGTGGCCGCAAAATGGCGGCGGCCATAGACCAACACGATTCGACTGCAGGAGGTCGTTCTGGACCCCCGCTGAACTTTTGGCAAGTCTTGTGGGGGTCAGGAGGCCCCCCCAAGCTGGCCAAAAGTCCCTGGGGGTCCAGCGGGGGTCCGGGAGCGATCTCCTGCCGCGAATCGTTTTCCTTACGGAAAATGGCGCCGGCAGGAGATCGACTGCAGGAGGTCGTTCAGCGGGGGTTCCGGACCGCCGCTGAACGACCTCCTGCAGTCGATCTCCTGCCGGCGCCATTTTCCGTACGGAAAACGATTCGCGGCAGGAGATCGCTCCCGGACCCCCGCTGGACCCCCAGGGACTTTTGGCCAGCTTGGGGGGGCCTCCTGACCCCCACAAGACTTGCCAAAAGTCCAGCGGGGGTCCGGAACGACCTCCTGCAGTCGAATCGTGTTGGTCTATGGCCGCCGCCATTTTGCGGCCGCCATTTTGCAAAATGGCGCCGACTGAAGACAACACAATTCAATTGCAGGAGCCCGTTCCGGACCGCCGCTGGACCCCCAGGTAATTTAAGGCATTTGGGGGGAAATCGGGAGGGTGGGGGATTTAATTTAAAGGGTCGGGGTGGGTTTTAGGGAGTTTTAGTGTGCCGGTTTTCCTGCCATTGGTTTAGGGCAAGTAAGTACTTCCCTCCCAAAGTTGATGAAGTATTAAGGCATTTGGGGTGGGGGATTTAATTTAAGGGGTCGGGGGTGGGTTTTAGGGGGTTTTAGTGTGCCGGCTCACAATTTTAACGATTTTCACGATATTTTAAACACCCAAACGGCAACAATACGATTCCCTCCCCCTCCCAGCCGAAATCGATCGTTAAGACGATCGAGGACACGATTCACATCTCTAGTGGATAACACATTGAAATTGTCAGCTTAGTGTTCTGCGGCAGTCAAAAAACCAAACAGAATGTTGAGAATTATTAGAAAGGGAATGGTGAATAAAACAGAAAATGTCATAATGCCTCTGTATCGCTAAATGGTGAGACCGCACCTTGAAAACTGTGTACAGTTCTGGTCGCTGCATCTCAAAAAAGATATAATTGCGATGGAGAAGGTACAGAGAAGGGCTACCAAAATGATAAGGGGAATGGAACAGCTCCCCTATGAGGAAAGATTAAAGAGGTTAGGACTTTTCAGCTTGGAGAAGAGACGGATGATGGGGGATATGATAGAGGTGTCTAAAATCATGAGAGGTCTAGAATGGGTAGATGTGAATCGGTTATTTACTCTTTCGCCTAATAGAAAGACTAGGGGGCACTCCATGAAGTAGCATGTGGCACATTTAAAACTAATCGGAGAAAGTTCTTTTTTACTCAACACACAATTAAACTCTGGAATTTGTTGCCAGAAGATGTGGTTAGTGCAGTTAGTATAGCTGTGTTTAAAAAAGGATTGGATAAGTTCTTGGAGGAGAAGTCCATTATCTGCTATTAATTAAGTTGACTTAGAAAATAGCCACTGCTATTACCAGCAATGGTTGTTGCGGTTCTGGCCGCGAGCACCGCGGCCAGGCCCTTACCTCCGGGTTTCCGGACCTGCTCCCACTTCCAGAGGCTTGGCTTGCGGCCTGGTTGGCGGCATCCCCGCTGGGGCTGTGCTGCTGCAGGCCCTCCCATGGATGCCCGGCTCCTAGGCGCACGCCACTTGGGCGCCTTTCTAGGCCGTTTCCCGCCAGTGGTGACTCCGCCCAACTTCTGACATCAGACGCCGCGGCCTTGATAAGCCGGCCGCGGTCATCCAGTCTTTGCCTTGCAACAGGTTAGCTTCCCGGTTTCCTGTTGCGCTGTGCCCCAGAGTGACTAGCTTCGCTTCGTCGCTCCTTTCCTGCTACAGTACCCGCCTGGTTCCTGCCTGCTTGCTACTGTACCTGCCTGGTTCCTGCCTGCTTGCTACAGTTCCAGCCTGCCTGCTACTGTTCCTTCCTGGTTCCAGAATTCAAACCCAGTTACAGTATTGCTACTGTCTTAGTCTGGTTCCAGGTACCTGTCTTGTTCCACAACCCGCCTAAGTCCCAGCGGCCGGGTCCCTATGGGCTCCTCCCGGGGGGGGCTTCAGTTTCAAGGGTGAAGCCACCTAAGTCCCAGCGGTTGGGCTCCTACCGGGGGAGCACCAGCTTCCAGGGTGAAGAGCATCTACGTCCAGCCTGAACATCTGCATCCCGGCCTGCTATTCACTAGAGACATTGTCTTCCTTTCCCAGTCTCCAGCAGGTCGGCCCAAGGGTCCACTAAACAGCTTGCAAGGCCATGGACTCAGCGGATGCACCCGCTCCCTCGGATCTGCCCGGGATGGCCCGGAGGATGCTACATCACCAGAGCTGCATAGATACTTTGGCAGCCACGGTGGAATGGCTATCCTCGCTCCTGGAGTCCTTGCCTTCCGCTGGCAGGGCCCCGAGGGTCACAGCTCCTCTGTGACTCAGCTACCGGCACCCTCTCGTTATGCTGGTGATTTAAGGACCTGCTGCGGCTTCTTGAACGAATGTTTTGAACGGTTCTCCTTGTTGCCTCGGCAGTTCCTCTCGGATGCGGTGAAAGTGGCATATATCCTGTCCCTGCATGATGGGAAAGCCTTGATTTGGGCTTCTCCCCTCTGGGAAAACAATGATTCCTCCCTAATGGACTTACAACTGTTCATCACGAACTTCCGCCAGGCCTTTGATGAGCCCGCCCGAGTAGCCACAGCTACGTCTGACCTGCTGCAACTTCGTCAGGGGGCTCACTCCTTGGCAAATTATGCAATGGACTTTCGGACTTTAGCCCAAGAAGTAGGTTGGCAAGATGGTAGTCTTAGGGCCATCTTCCTGGAAGGCCTATCTGGACGCATAAAGGATGAAATCACTGCGCGAGATCTGCCAGAGGACCTCAACGCCTTGATTGGGATGGCTACCCGCATTGATCACCGCCTACAGCAACGGGTCAAGGAGCAACGCTCTTCTTGCCATAGTCCGGCCCGTGGGCCGAGACCTGTGCCCTCGCCCAAGAGTTCTCGTCCAGACCCTCCCGCTTGCGAACATATGCAGCTGGGACGGGCCCCGCTCTCTGCTGAAGAAAGGCAACGTCGGCGTTCGTTGAGGTTGTGCCTGTATTGTGGCCAGAAGGACCACTTCTTGGCACGCTGCCAGGAGCATGCAGAAAACACCAAGAGCCTAGGAGGTCGGGAGGAGCTCCTCCTAGGGTGTACTACAGCTCCTCAATGTACTGTCACTGTTACTTTAGAGTATCCCAGAGGCTCCTTTGAGACAATGGCGTTCCTGGATTCCGGAGCCGGAGGTAATTTCATCCTGCAGGACTTTGTCTCCCAGTTGTGAATCCCTATGCATAGACGGGAGGTCCCGATACGAATTACCTCTATCCAGGGGACACTTCTTCCAGGACCTATCCAGATGTCCACAGCACCCATTATGGTCTGCACCGGGGCAATGCATTCGGAGGAGATAGCCTTCCTAGTGTTGGAGAAGGCTGTCCACCCTGGGGTACTAGGGTTGCTGTGGTTGCAGAAACACTCGCCCATGATTCAGTGGTATACGCTACAGATTGTCAAATGGAGTCCTTTCTGTCTAGCTAATTGTATGAAGGTGCCTAGGACTCCTGTACTTCCCCTGATGCACTCTGCCGTGGTACCTCCAGCACCTTATGAGGACTTTACAGATGTATTCTCGAAAGCCAAGTCGGAGATCCTTCCGCAGCATCGTCTGTATGACTGTGCTATAGACTTGCTACCTGGTACCTTGCCCCCCCGAGGAAGGGTTTATCCCTTATCCATACCTGAGACCCGGGCCATGTCCGAGTACATAGCGGAGAATCTGGCCAAGGGCTTTATCCGCCCATCCAAGTCGCCTGCAGGGGCAGGGTTCTTTTTTGTTAGCAAGAAAGACGGCTCACTGAGGCCATGCATAGACTATCGAAGCCTAAATTCTATTACCAAGCGAGACCGCTACCCGTTCCCATTAATCCCGGAGCTCCTTGATCGGCTTCAAGGAGCAAAGATTTTCACAAAGTTGGACCTGCGAGGAGCGTACAGTTTAGTTAGAATCCGTCCCGGAGATGAGTGGAAAACTGCGTTTAATACCCGAGACGGGCATTACGAGTACCTCGTGATGCCTTTCGGCTTATGTAATGCCCTGGTGGTGTTCCAGCACCTGATGAATGAGTTGTTGCGGGACCTACTGAACACCTGTGTAATTGTTTACCTCAACGATGTGTTAATCTACTCCCAGGATCTGTCGTCGCACCATCAGCATGTCCAACAAGTGCTTCAGATACTTAGGGAACATGGTCTCTACGTGAAGCTGGAAAAGTGTAGCTTTGAGAAGACGTCCCTGCTGTTCCTAGGCTACATAGTCTCTGCAGCCAGCTTTCGAATGGACCCTGAGAAAGTGGCGGCTATTAAGAATTGGCCCTGGCCAAGGGGTCTTAAAGTGTTGCAACGCTTCCTTGGCTTTTCTAATTTCTACCGTCACTTTATCCCTAATTATTCTTGTATTGTGGCACCGTTAACTGCCCTCACCCGAAAGGGGGCTAACGCAGTGGATTGGCCTGCTTCTGCCTGTCAAGCTTTTGAGGCCCTCAAAGAAGCCTTATTGTTAGACACTTGCCTTCGCAATCCGGATCCCAGCCAGCCCTTCGTGGTGGAAGTTGATGCCTCCAATGTGGCCATGGGGGCTGTACTGAGTCAGTACTCTGATTCTGGACAGCTGTTGCCCTGTTCGTATTTCTCAAGGAAATTCTCCCCGACAGAGAGTAACTACTGCGTTGGGGACAAGGAGTTGTTAGCTGTGAAACTTGCCCTAGAGGAATGGAGACAGTGGTTGGAAGGAGCCAACCATCCGGTTACAATTTATACCAATCACAAGAACCTGGCATTTTTGAAGCAAGCCCAACGCCTTAATCCAAGACAAGCACGGTGGTCACTGTTTTTTGACCGGTTTGACTTTACGTTTCGCTACCTGCCCGGCTCGAAGAACGTTCGAGCTGACGCACTCTCGTGCTCTTCTAGGTCGAAGAGACCCCTGATTCACCTCAATATATCTTGGACCCTGAGAAAATAAGTCTTGCTGCAACCTCAGTGTCCTCCCAAGGGAAGACCGTAGTTCCACATCGCTCTTGGAGAGCAGTTCTCGCTTGGGCCCATGACTCTCTCACTGGGGGCCATGCAGGGTGGAAAGGGACTTTAGACTTGTTAAACCGTTTCTACTGGTGGCCAACGGTGAGACAGGACGTCCAAGCCTTTGTGGGCTCATGCCCTACTTGTGCTATTCAAAAGCCGCCCATTGGGAAGCCTAGGGGTCTGTTGCAACCTTTGCCCATCCCGGTGGAGCTGTGGACACACATCTCCACTGATTTCATCGTGGACCTTCCTGCCTCAGGAGGTAATTCAGTCATTTGGGTAACCTTGGACCGATTTTCCAAGATGGCACACTTTGTCCCTTTGCCTAAACTACCTTCTGCACCTGACCTGGCTGGCCTGTTCGCCCAGCATATCTTTAGACTTCACGGTCTCCCGCGGGATATAGTCTCCGATCGAGGACCCCAATTTACAGCTCATTATTGGAAAGCCTTATGCAAATGCTTCAATGTGCAACTTAGTCTTTTTTCAGCATTCCATCCTCAAAGTAATGGGCAAACAGAATGAACCAATCGAACTTTGAAGACTTTCCTTCGTGCCTTTGTGAACGAACGTCAAGATAATTGGGCTAAATTACTCCTGTGGGCGGAGTTCTCGTATAATAATCACACGCATGCTGCTACTGGACATTCGCCGTTCCTCGTTGTTTATGGGAAGCAACTTCGTCTGCCCTTACCCTCACCTGAACCTAGTGCACTCCCAGCAGTGCAACTCTCAGCTCGCTAGCTTCGTTCCTTGTGGATCTCTACCCAGGGAAAGATCCGTAAGGCTGCCCAGTCCGCTAAAAAGTGGGCAGATAGACATCGTCAGCCAGCACCCATCTTCCTTTCAGGAGACCGTGTCTGGCTTAGCACCAGAAATCTAGAGCTATGAATCCCGTCCAGACAACTAGCACCAAAGTTCTGTGGGCCTTTTTGAGTCGCCAAACGTGTGGGAGCAGTCTCTTACCATCTGCGCCTACCCTCCTCCATGCGCATACATGATGTCTTTCATGTGTCATTTCTGAAGCCTCTTGTGTTGTCCAGGTACCACTCCCGGGCCCCTGAACCATCGGATCCTTCAGTACCGGACGAAGTCACGTATAAAGTGCGTGAAGTTTTGGATGTCCAGTTTCATCAACGCTGATGGGAATACTTGCTTGCCTGGGAGGGTTGCGGACCCGAGGATAATTCTTGGAAACCGGCCCGTAACATCCTCGACAAGGACTTATTACGGCAGTTCCATCTGGACCACCCAAGTAAACCCGGACCGGCGAAGAGGGGGCGTAAGAGGGGAAGTACTGTTGCTATTAACAGCAACGGTTGTTGCGGTTCTGGCTGCGAGCACTGCGGCCAGGCCCTTACCTCCGGGTTTCCAGACCTGCTCCCACTTCCAGAGGCTTGGCTTGTAGGGATGTGAATCGTGTCCTCGATCGTCTTAACGATCGATTTCGGCTGGGAGGGGGAGGGAATCGTATTGTTGCCGTTTGGGGGGGTAAAATATCGTGAAAAATCGTTAAAAATCATTAAAAATCGAAAAATCGAAAAATCGAAAAACCGGCACATTAAAACCCCCTAAAACCCACCCCCGACCCTTTAAATTAAATCCCCCACCCTCCCGAACCCCATCCCTCGCCGGAACATCGTTAAAAATCGAAAAATCGAAAAACCGGCACACTAAAACCCCCTAAAACCCACCCCCGACCCTTTAAATTAAATCCCCCACCCTCCCGAACCCCCCCCAAATAACTTAAATAACCTGCGGGTCCAGCGGCGGTCCGGAACGGGCTCCTGCTCCTCAATCTTGTCGTCTTCAGCCGGCGCCATTTTCCAAAATGGCGCCGAAAAATGGCGGCGGCCATAGACGAAAAAGATTGGACGGCAGGAGGTCCTTCCGGACCCCTGCTGGACTTTTGGCAAGTCTCGTGGGGGTCAGGAGGCCCCCCACAAGCTGGCCAAAAGTTCCTGGAGGTCCAGCGGGGGTCAGGGAGCGATTTCCCGCCGCGAATCGTTTTCGTACGGAAAATGGCGCCGGCAGGAGATCGACTGCAGGAGGTCGTTCAGCGAGGCGCCGGAACCCTCGCTGAACGACCTCCTGCAGTCGATCTCCTGCCGGCGCCATTTTCCGTACAAAAACGATTCGCGGCGGGAAATCGCTCCCTGACCCCCGCTGGACCTCCAGGAACTTTTGGCCAGCTTGTGGGGGGCCTCCTGACCCCCACAAGACTTGCCAAAAGTCCAGCGGGGGTCCGGAAGGACCTCCTGCCGTCCAATCTTTTTCGTCTATGGCCGCCGCCATTTTTCGGCGCCATTTTGGAAAATGGCGCCGGCTGAAGACGACAAGATTCAGGAGCAGGAGCCCGTTCCGGACCGCTGCCGTTCCGGACCGCCGCTGGACCCGCAGGTTATTTAAGTTATTTGGGGGGGGTTCGGGAGGGTGGGGGATTTAATTTAAAGGGTCGGGGGTGGGTTTTAGGGGGTTTTAGTGTGCCGGCTCACGATTCTAACGATTTATAAAGATAAATCGTTAGAATCTGTATTGTATTGTGTTCCATAACGGTTTAAGACGATATTAAAATTATCGGACGATAATTTTAATCGTCCTAAAACGATTCACATCCCTATTGGCTTGTGGCCTGGTTGGCGGTGTCCCCACTGGGGCTGTGCTGCTGCAGGCCCTTCCATGGACGCCCGACTCCTAGGCGCATACGCGCGCCACTTGGGTACCTTTCTAGGCCGTTTCCCGTCAGTGGTGACTCCGCCCAACTTCTGATGTCAGATGCCGTGGCCTTGATAAACCGGCTGCAGTCATCCAGTCTTTGCCTTGCAACAGGTTAGCTTCCCGGTTTCCTGTTGCGCTGTGCCCCGGAGTGACTCGCTTCGCTTTGTTGCTCCGTTCCTGCTACAGTACCTGCCTGGTTCCTGCCTGCTTGCTACGGTTCCAGCCTGCCTGCTACAGTCCCAGCCTGCCTGCTACTGCTCCTGCCTGGTTCCAGTACCTGAAGCCTGCTACAGTTCCTGCCTGGTTCCAGAATCCGAACCCAGTTACAGTATTGCTACTGTCTTAGTCTGGTTCCAGTTACCTGTCCTATTCCTCAACCCGCCTAAGTCCCAGCAGCCGGGTCCCTATGGGCTCCTCCCGGGGGGGGGGGGGGGGGGTGTTTCGGCTTTCAAGGGTGAAGCCACCTAAGTCCCAGCGGTTGGGCTCCTACGGGCTCCTCCCGGGGGAGCACCAGCTTCCAGGGTGAAGAGCATCTATGACCAGCCTGAACATCTGCCTCCCGGCCTGCTATTCACTAGAGACATTGTCTTCCTTTCCCAGTCTCCAGCAGGTCGGCCCAAGGGTCCACTAAACAGAGATTCCCATAACAACGGTAACATGGAATAGACTTAGTTTTTGTGTACTTGCCAGGTTCTTATGGCCTGGATTGGCCACTGTTGGAAACAGGATGCTGGGCTTGATGGACCCTTGGTCTGACCCAGTATGTTCTTATGTTCTTATCTTTTGAAGATATCTATTTAAGCAGCAAATTATCCAGCCACACACCACTGGCTAGGCTAACTTTAACACCTAACCAGTTATATTCAGACATAGCTGGTTATGTTTTAAAGTTATTTGGCTATATGTAGTTGAGCATATTTGGTCGGATATTTGTTCCACTGAATATTTTAGACAAGTTATCCAGCTAACTTGTCCATTTGCAGGCTTACTGAGTATTACCTCTAATGAATTTCTTGAATGATACTTGGGAGGGTAGGATAATATCTCGCTATTTAATGTTCTTTTGTAATTAGTGATGCTATAAACAGATTTTTACTAAATTATAAGTAGAGAATAAGACAGGTCTCTAGCATTATTGATCATAACGGCATTAGTATTCACCCAGATATGTTTAAAGTACCTGAGCCTGCTAAACATTTTTCATAGTCAAGCAGTCATTAAAAGTGGATGAAACTTGAACACACACACATAAATCAGAAGCTCCAGTCATAAAAATGACTGGGAGAGATCTTTGATTCTTCAACATTAATCCTGGTTCAGTTTATGGGGAGTACATACAAATTGCATAGCATAAATCCTTAATATGCAAGTTTTATAGGTCAATGAAGTAGAAGTGGAATGCAAACTACAATTAAAATATAAAGCTATCACAATTTATTAAGTTATATAATACTTTGACTGGAGGGAAGCTGTACTTTATATGCATAAAATATCCCAGTTTAAACACATTCTAGGCTGTTTCTTGGTGGACTAATCCCACATTAAATCTTGAAAATGGCATTTGACAGAACAAAATAATTTACTTGTTTATTAACATGATTTTAAAAAGTTTCTTTGATAAATGGAAGAAATAAGATTAAGCCTGAGGAAAGAGAGATACAATTCTGTATTTAGATGTGTCTCATGTTATACATAATACTTCCTTGGAGTAGCCCTATTGCTAAAAGAAATGCCATTACGATATTTATAATGAAATCACAACAGTACATGCTAAAAAATGCTGCAGAATGCAATACAAAATTTATCTGAAGGCAGAAGGGTAAAGGAAGTAATGGTCCTTGTCTGTCAGATGGAGAGAGGGTTTTTTGATATACTGGAGGACACGTCCTTTCAAAGCAATGAATGGAGGACACAGGCTGTTCCTGGCATGTTTTAAGGCTGGTTGGTGGAGGGGCTGTCTAAATCCCTATGCAGATCAGCCAGGAGCAGGCTTATGAGAGCCTGACTTCTTTTAAAAAAAAGAAAACATTATTTAGTTGTTTTTCCTGTAGCCACCAGGTTTAACATGGGCCACATGAAAGCTCTGCAATAATATGCTTGGGAAAAAGTAAAAACTTGGAATTCAGCCCCCGATGGAAAATGTTTAAATCAAATAATTTTGGCAGCTTTGGTGATGGGGTGATTTGTATATGCCCCCATCACTTGTGCAAGGGAATTTGGGCACATTTTTGTGTGAGGAAAAGCCCCTGTACAAGCGCTTCTGACTGCATGGAAATCCTTGCCAGGTTTTACTTGCAGCCCACTATTTTACCTGCAGCTTATTGTTCTTCCCCCTTTAGCACTCTGAATGGGGGAAAGTTATTCCTATTAATCACAGTGACCCAATGGGATACCTCATGTCCTTATGGAGTGAAATGCCCAGCATAGGAACTCCAGGAGAGTAATGTGACCAGCTCCTGGGGATTTTTGGGCCCACACAGCTGCTTTGAAAAATGTTACAAATTAAATAGAAATTGCTGGAACATGTGCAATGGAATAAGGAAGGCTGCTGAGCAGATGATTCAGGTCTGCAAAAAAACTTTTTAAAAAGGAACTATTTTTGTGACATCACCAGAGCAAGGATCTATGTTCTGGGGACATAGAGTTTTGGTAAAAAGGTTTAGAGGGAGAAAATGGGTGTGGCTGGACTATGGCAGAAGTACTATTCTGGCCCTGCCATAATCTAAGAGAAAAACAAATGAATGTGTGATGTACCCCTTTAAATAATATTCAAGCCAGCGAATTTGTTCTTATATTTTCATTTTGCTTAACTAGCAGATCTGTTCAAATAGCTTGCAGAATTATTTTGTTGCCAGGGTGTTACTGTAGTCCCTCTTATTGATTTTATATAATCAGGGAGGAGGGAATTTTGAAGGAGAAACCAACACCCTCGGCATAGAACCAGTCACCCGCGACCTGCTGCTACAGAGTCTACCACACCAAAGCATCTACCTGGGGCCAGATTTAAATGTGCACACCACCCAGGATATTCACACTAGATCTGGCTACTCTAGTGTGATACTTACCTCCAGGGAGGCTATATGTGGAGAGCCTATATTAAAAACAAAAAAGACAATACAAAGAATCATTGCTTTAAAAATACCAGTTTTGTGAGTATTCACAAAGCAAAGAGATTGTTAGGACTGCCGGCCACGGCAGCCCACAACCGGGGCCAGGTGTCATGGCCGCCGGCAGCAGCGGGTCGCGACCCGGGTCTGGCCGACAGCAGCGGCAATAATGCTAACCTGGAGTGTCAGGACTGCCGGAGGCTCCTGCTATGGCAGGCAGCCTTCTTTTGCTTTTCTTGGGACTGCTGCCACTGTCCAGCCCGGCCACATGGTTCCTCTCAGCCGGGCTGGCTTCTCCCCCTCTGTTTCAACTAAGAGTCAAGCGCGCAGCTGCAGAAGATATTTAAAGGAGCCATGACCGGATATTGTCATGGCTCTCCCTGGGACTCCGCCTCCCGGTTCCTGTACTTAAGGCAAGGTCTGACACCCAGACCTTGCCTTGGTATTGAGGCTCTGTGTTCTGTTCCTGTGTTCCGTGTGCCTGGATCTGTTCTCCGTCCCGCTCTGCCTCTTCTTCCCATTGGATTGATTCTTTGGCTCCTGACCTTCGGACCAGTGGTGGTGATTCTCTGTTATTGACCTGGACTGGCTTTGGACCCTTCTCCCGTCTGCTCCTGGACCGGCTCTCAACCTTGCATTGGACTTCGACCCTTGGACCGGCTTGGGACTATTCTTCAACGTATACTCCCGGACTTCTCACGACCAGCTGGAGGCGCCAGTCATCTGGGACCCACGACCTGCAGGAGGCGCCTACATCCAGACCATCTTCAATCTTCAGGGAGTCTCCTAAGTCCCAGCGGCCGTGACCCTCCGGGCTCCTCCTGGGGGGATCACGAGCTTCCATGGTGAAGCCTTCTTCCAAGCATCTTCATCAGCAGGCCTTGCCACCTGATGGTAGACACTGAAGAGGGTTAATCTCCTTTTTGGTAGCGCTGACTCTACCTCGGAACAAGAGTCCACATTCTAA
Source organism: Rhinatrema bivittatum (assembly GCF_901001135.1). Lineage (NCBI taxonomy): Eukaryota > Metazoa > Chordata > Amphibia > Gymnophiona > Rhinatrematidae > Rhinatrema > Rhinatrema bivittatum. The sequence continues at coordinate 155,959,369 of NC_042621.1, forward strand.
TTCATAACAGAATACCAAGGCCATGGGCCAGGCAGAGACCTCAGCTCGCCAGGCCATTCCTGGATTAGCCCAGAAGGTCATGAAGCAGCAATGCATATTAGAATCCATGGCGGCTTCCTTGGAATGGCTTAATGCCCATCTGGATTCCATAGCTACAGCCCAGGCAGCCCATCCACCATTACCATCGGGGGTGCAGATTAATACCCGGTCCGTGATTCCATTACCAACTCCTTCACATTACGCCGGTGAACCTCGCTTGTGTCAAGGATTCCTCGACCAGTGCAGTATGCATTTTCATCTCCAAGCCTCCCTCTTTCCAGATGATCTTACCAAAACTACATATATCATGTCGTTGTTAGAGCATAAGGCCCTGGCCTGGGCTTCTCCCTTCTGGCCATGGTCAGATCCAGTCCTACAAAATCTTCCTAAGTTCTTGGAGTTGTTTCAAGCAGTGTTTGACGATCCAGGGAAACAAGTGGTTGCTGGTTCCAAGCTGTTACAACTTCGGCAAGGAGGGCAACCACTGGCGGATTATACCATTGAATTCAGGACCCTTGCATCTGAACTCCATTGGGAGGAGAACTGTCTTCGGACCATATTTTTGGAAGGTCTCTCACCCAGAATAAAGAATGAAATGGCCACCTGGGAGTTACCTCCATCCTTGGACTCCATTGTGGACTTAGTAACCCAAATTGATCGACGGCTTCAGGAAAGAGCTCAGGAGGGATCTAGCACGAGAAGGCACATGATGGGTGAAACTCCTTCCTGCTCTGTTCCTGTCTCTCAAACCACACCTACCCCTGAAGGAACGATGGAAGAACCTATGCAATTAGGTCGGGGTCCTCTTTCTCCAGAAGAATGGCAATGATGCTGCAAGGCAGGTCTTTGTCTCTACTGTGGAGGAGCGGGTCATCTCATTGCCCGTTGCCCTATGCATCCGGGAAACTCCAAAGCCTAGGTTCCATCGGGGGAGTAACCCTAAGCATCACCTCTCCGGCTCCCCCACTAACTCTGCACGTCACCCTGGGTTTCGAAGATCATCGGTTCTCCACTCTGGCTTTAGTAGATTCTGGAGCTGGTGGAAATTTTATTCTACAAGATGTGGTAGAGCAACTACACATTCCTACTTGCTTGTGTCCAAAGCCATTAATTGTATCTTCCATTCATGGAGATCCCCTGCCGGGGAGGATAACTCATCATACTATTCCGATGGAGTGCCACATTGCCCCAAACCACATGGAAAATATCTCCTTCTATATCATCCAGAAAGCCATCCATCCCATAGTTCTTGTTATTCCATGGTTGCAACAGCACAACCCCCAGTTTGACTGGACATCTTTAAAATGTATCCACTGGGGTCCAACATGCCAAGAGACCTGCATTAATGGATCTAGCTCCTCCTGTAGTTTCCTCTGCACTTCACGTCTTGAAGGCCTACCGTCACAGTATAATCAGTTTGCGGACATTTTTTCTAAAAAAGCTGCAGATATTTTGCCTCCACATCAAGAATTTGATTGTAGCATCAATCTGATTCCTGGTGCTACCCCACCTCGTGGTAGGTTCTATCTGTTATCTGCCTTGGAGACCCGTGCTATGTCAGAATATATCCAGGACAACTTGCAGAAAGGATTCATTAGATGCTCTAAATCCCCAGCCGGGGCCGGCTTTTTCTTTGTTGGGAAAAAAGATGGGACCCTACGTCCATGTATTGACTTCCGTGGACTTAACACCATTACTATTAAGGACCGGTACCCATTACCACTTATAGCTGAACTTTTCGATTGTCTTCAGGGGGCCAAGGTGTTCTCGAAATTGGATCTTCGAGGAGTGTATAATCTCATCAGGATTCGAGAGGGTGATGAGTGGAAGACGGCCTTCAACACCAGGGATGGACATTATGAATATCTTGTCATGCCGTTTGGATTAACTAACGCTCCGGCAGTATTTCAGCATTTCATTAATGAGATATTCTGAGAACTGCTCTATGTCTGTATTGTAGTCTATCTAGATGACATTTTGAACTTTTCCCCTAATTTACAGACGCATTGACAACATGTCTTTCTAGTACTACAATGTCTAAGAGAAAATCATCTCTATGCTAAGATTGAAAAGTGCATTTTCGAACAAGAATCCCTACTATTTTTGGGCTATATTATTTCTAAACAAGGCTTTCAGATGGACCCATCCAAATTAAAATGTATCCAAGAATGGCCTCAACCTAACGGATTACATGCTCTCCAGCACTTCCTTGGTTTTGCTAACTACTATCGTAGTTTTATTCTGAATTTCTCCAAATTAGCAGCACCTCTCACGGCTCTTACTCGCAAAGGGGCTAATGTTAAGGCTTGGCCGTTAGAGGCTGAAAAAGCGTTTTGGGCGTTCAAGAACTCGTTCCTCAAGAAACCTTGCCTTCAGCATCCTGATCCTAGACGTCCATTTCTAGTAGAGGTGGATGCATCAGCTGAAGGGGTAGGGGCTGTCCTAAGCCAGAATGACACCACATGAACATCTCATCCTTGCTCATATTACTCTAGGAAATATTCGTCGGCCGAACGAAATTACTCCATCGGCGACAAAGAGCTGCTTGCCATTAAACTGGCATTTGAAGAGTGGCGGCAATGGTTGGAGGGAGCCCAGCACCGTATTACTGTCTCCATGGACAATAAGAACCTGGTATACCTCCAACAAGAACCAATGTCTGAACCCGCGTCAAGCTCGGTGGGCGCTGTTTTTCACACGCTTTAATTTTGAACTGCTTTATCGACCTGCTAATAAAAATATTAAGGCAGATGCCCTATCTCGATCCTTCTCTGCGGAGGATATTGAAGAGCCTATCCAACATATTATAGATCCAGCCTGTATCACCCTAGCTGCGACCTTCATGGTCCCACCTGGTAAAACGGTGGTACCCAAGAGGCTACGTAATAAAGTTTTGGCCTGGGGACATGATTCTCAGCTAGCAGGACACCCTGGACGAGCCCGGACTCAGACTCTTCTACAACAGTATTATTGGTGGCCTGGAATGTGAAAGGACATAAAAGCTTATGTGGCCTCCTGTCCAACCTGTGCTCAACATAAGATTCCTACTGGGAAAACACAAGGACTTTTACAACCATTACCAGCACTATCGAAACCTTGGACACACATCTCCACAGATTTCATTGTGGACCTTCCGCACTCGGAGGGCAACACTGTTATATGGGTAGTAGTGGACCGGTTCTCAAAAATGGCCCACTTTATCCCACTACCCTCCCTCCCATCAACTCCTTGTTTGGCTCAACTGTTTAAGCGCCATATCTTCAGACTTCACGGTCTGCCGTAGCACATTGTTTCTGACCGAGGCCCTCAGTTCACAGCATGTTACTGGCGCAATCTCTGTAAAAGATTTCACATTGCTTTGGATTTTGCTACCGCATTTCACTCGCAAGCCAATGGACAGGCTGAATGTACGAATTGTACATTAAAACAATTTTTGCAAATATATGTCAATTCTCGCCAAGATGACTGGGCCACTCTTCTGTCTTGGGCTGAATTTTCCCATAATTCTCATGCCTGTACTTCATGCCTTTGCCATTACCAGTTCCATCCCCAGCAGCATAGCTCACTGACAGACAATTAACATGGCTATGGGTCCGTACTCAGCAGACGCGTCATAAAGCAGCTCTCTCTGCAAAAAACTTTGCCGATAGACAACGTCAACCAGGTCCCCGGTTCCGACTCGGGGGAAAAAGTGTGGCTGAGCACACGGCACATTCACCTGAGAGTTCCATCCATGCGATTAGCTCCTCGGTATATTGGGCCCTTTCTGGTGCTTCGACAACTAGGGCCTGTGACCTATCAGCTTCAACTGCTGGTAACATTACGAATTCATAATTCTTTCCATGTGTCCCTCCTGAAGCCATTGGTTCTCACTTGATGCTCTCGGAAAACTCCCAAAGTTCCACAACATAGGGCGGAGGAGGAGACTATATACCAGGTATAGGAGGTTCTGGATGTCCAGAAACGACGAAAAAACTGGGAATACCTTCTAGCATGGGAAGGATTCGGACCTGAAGAGAATTCTTGGGAGCCTGCTAAGAATATACTGGACAAGTCTCTTCTCACGAACTTTCACGCTGCACACCCTGGAAAACCCAAACCTTCTAGGGTGAGGCCTAAAAGAGGGGATACTGTTAGGACCGCCGGCCGCGGTGGCCCGTGACCAGGGCCAGGTGTCATGGCCGCCAGCCACGGCGGGTCACGACCCGGGTCGGGCTGACGGCCGCATCAATAATGCTAACCCAGAGCATCAGGACTGCTTTTCTTGGGACTGCTGCCGCTGCCCAGCCTGGCCGCATGGTTCCTCTCGGCCGGGCTAGCTCCTCTCCCTCTGTTTCAACTAAGAGCCGCGCGCGCGGCTGCAGAAATATTTAAAGGAGCCATGACCGGATATTGTCATGGCTCCCCCTGAGACTCCGCCTCCTGGTTCCTATACTTAAGGCAAGGTCTGACACCCAGACCTTGCCTTGGTATTGAGGCTCTGTGTTCTGTTCCTGTGTTCCGTGTGCCTGGATCTGTTCTCCGTCCCACTCTGCCTCTTCTCCTTATTGGATTGATTCTTTGGCTCCTGACCTTCGGACCAGTGGTGGTGATTCTCTGGTATTGACTTGGACTGGCTTTGGACCCTTCTCCCGTCTGCTCCTGGACCGGCTCTCGACCTCGCGTTCGACTTCGACCCTTGGACCGGCTTGGGACTATACTTCAACATATACTCCCGGATTTCTCATGACCAGCTGGAGGCGCCAGCGTCTGGAACCCACGACCTGCAGGAGGCGCCTGCATCCAGACCATCTTCAATCTTCAGGGAGTCTCCTAAGTCTCAGCGGCCGTGACCCTCCGGGCTCCTCCTGGGGGGATCACGAGCTTCCAGGGTGAAGCCTTCTTCCAAGCATCTTTATCATCAGGCCTTGCCACCTAATGGTAGAGACCGAAGAGGGTTAATCTCCTTTTTGGTAGCGCTGACTCTACCTCGGAACAAGGGTCCACGTTCTAATTCATAACAGAGACATACAAGTACAATACTTATCTGATGCTTTCTTGGACATGATATAAGGTTTCTATGAGACAAAGAATATAATTGTTAAGTGTTTTCAAATTATTTTGTATTACACAAAACAATTTTGAATTTTTTAAATATATAACTAGCTTTTAAGCAAATGTAAGATTATAGAGGCCTTTTTCTGGAAGTATTGTTTAAAGAGAAAATATGTGTTGAAAGAGTTCAAGAATTTGTTATATTATTTATTGCCAGACTGTTTTAAAATATATTGTTTTTGTTTATCTTAGTAAAATAAATCTGTTAAAAATATATAATGCAACACTTATTTATTGCAGAGGTTTATTTTTGGACCAACAACCTCTCACAAGATGTATTCTAACCTTTTTTTTCATCCCCGCTTTCCCTATCTATCCTGAGAGAGAGCCTGAATGGGTCACACTTGGCCAGACAAATCCTGGTAGAAAAAGAAAACTTTTTATAGGTGCCCCCTCAAGAGAACATCATGAGTCACTACCTGCCATCTCACCCCCACCCTCAACCTAGGACACCCCAAGTACAAGAGACTCTATCCTGTGGTGGTTTGTTCAAAGCAACCATTGATTGTTAAAATTATGGCAAGAGCGGGTGTGAGTATAATCTTTTAACATATCTCTTTTCTTAGAATTATTTTCAGGTTCTTGTATTGGATAAAAATCTCTTCCTTTTGTTGAGATTTGTATAATTTATTAAAGCGTTATATCAGTTAAATATAATTGATTTAATATTAGATACTTATCAATTCAGGACAATTATATGTAGTAGCGGGTTGTAAAGGCCCACAGAAACATTCATGTCATGTCATTTGGAGACAAATTTCCATGTTTAGATTTTTTCCAAAATTTTTTTCATTGTTTTAACAAAACAGTAGGAAGAAGAACAAAAAATTTCATCTTGATTTTCTATCATTTCATTTGAAACTGACATGAAATGACATAGACAAATCTCGTTGATATTATCTGTTGTTTCAAACGATTGCACATCCCTCACATGCAGTTGTTTTCGCAGTTATTAAAGAGGTACATCAGATCATTAATGGAAATTTTGCATTGATATGTTAATTCGCTGAAATTATAGACTAAGAAGCCCCAGAGATTAATTAGGATTAACTCTCAGACCTTCTTAATTTAATTAGAAACTAAAGTCTGTGATTCCCACTAAGATAATAAGTGATCAACAGCTGAAGCAAAACTGAGTGATTTCTTTGTGTTTTCAAAGATGTACCAGGTTCAACTTTGTTGTTCAGACATAGAAGAACAGGCAGTATTGCAGCAAGAATCTCAGTGATGGTGATGTTGTTTCTGAAGGCCTCGATTGTCGGTGGTGGCAAGCTGCTGAATTCTTTGTTTGGCCTGCTGTACAGTAGCTAGATGCATATTGTGGGGTAATTTTGTAATATTTCATAAAAATTACACCAGTTTTTGTATAAGACTGGTTTGAAAAAGTTCCTAGCAAAACTATGCACACACAATTACACCTGTTTGGTGCATGTAGTTTTGCTGAGATAATTTACATGCATCAGTTTAAGATATGTGTGTAAGTTCCCACTTTACCTCCCTGGAAGGCCTCACTCTTATGTGCATAAAATTGTGGTTCTGTTCAATATCTTTGTGAGAGACATTGCAGAAGGGATAGAAGATAAGGTTTGTCTATTTGCAGATGATACTAATATCTACAACAGGTAGACATGCTTGAAGGAGTGGAGAGAATGAAAAGAGATTTCAAGAAAGCTTGAAGAGAGGTCAAAGATTTGGCAGCTGGGATTCAAAGCTAAGAAGTACAAAGGCATGCATCTGGAAGGTGGTAATCCAAAAGAGCTGTATTTGATTGGGGGGGGGGGGGGTGGGGGGGACTGATATGCACAGACTAGGAGAGGAGAGGGACCTTGAGGTAATACTGTCTGGCAATCTGAAGACAGAGAAACAATGTGACAAGGCGATAGCTAAAGCCCAAAGAATGTTGGGCTGCACGGAGAGAGGAATAACCAGAAAGCATAAGGAGCTGATGATGCCCTTGTACAGGTCCCAGGGGAGGCCTCATCTGAAGTACCATGTTCAGTTCTGGAGTCCGTATCTCAAAAGGGTGCAGAGACAGGATGGAGGCGGTCCAGAGAAGGGCGACTAAAATGGTGTACAGTCTGTATCAAAAGACTTATGAGGAGAGGCTGAAGGATCTGAATATATATATATATATATATATGTACACCCTGGAAGAGTGGAGGTGCAGGGGAGATATGGCCAAAACACAATTCTCAATACATTTTTGGATTGCATTTTGACCATTTCTGGGAGAGGGAGGGAGAGAGAGACTCTGGGGTGGGCCTCACTGTGTGCACCTATTTATATCTCTACTAGCTGTACCCGGCCACGCGTTGCTGTGGTTCAGTCTGGTTAAATGGAAAAGAAAGAAAAGAGAAAGCGCACGTTTCGAATATGGTTAATTTCACAATGCTTGTGGGTATACAATATTTTGTCTGTGCAGATATAGAGATTGTCTGGTTTTCCAACTCTAGAACACGCAACATATAATTGTCCATGTGAGAAGCAATCCATGTCTAGATGTAAACTGCATAATTCTAGAAATGAAAAAGAATGAAAAAAGAAAAAACATAAACTATACTCACTAAATGAATGGTATGGTAAACAACACAGCTCAATTCCAACGCAATGTCACACGAAATAATTAAATCAAAATGAAAATAAATCTTTGAAAATTCAATGTAACAATGCAATTGGAAACATTGAATTGGAATCGTAAAATATTTAGTCCAAGCCATTAAGCCTGTTAAAATGGGTGAGATTTTTGTCCCCTCTCCTCCTACATCTTTGCTCTGCTCCACTCACCCCCCCAGCACCACGAAGGGCCAGAGGCGGCGGCGGTGGTAGGAGCTGCAGCGGTGGCCGAGGGGGATCTCGCGAGGCATAATGGTCCTACCATCCCAACTCCCTCCCCCCTTCCCCGGTGGCAGAGGGACAGGCTCAGACCCCTTTCACTCTATCCTTACAGGCTCTAACTCCTTTGTTCTCCCATTCCCCTCTACACTGAACCCCTTCCACTGTAACCTATAAGTGGAGAGCTGGGGGGGGGGGGTAGAGAATCTCTCTCTCATACAGCCCCCTACATAGGCTTCCTCTCTCTCTCTCTCTTGCACATATACTCTCCCTCTGTCCCTCACACATGCACACCCAATCCCTCTCACACACATACACAATCCCTCACATAGTCTCCCTCTCTCTCTGGCACTCACACTCGCCTTCAGCGTACATTACCACACTTCTCTCTCACACAGTTTAAAACGGGTGGGGTTTTTGTCCCCTCCCCACCTAAGTCTTTGATCTGCACTCACAAGAGCTTGCAAAGTTCCCACGCCAGTTGTGTCTGGGAGAGAGAGGAAAACACTCCATCCCCCCCCCCCCCTCACAAAGGGTATGCAGCAGGCACTGCAACAGATTTGTGACACTTGCCTAGCTTACTTTGCTCTTTCTGGCAGACCTGTGCCTTTAAGAAATCCGATCGGGGGCTTGAGAGGGAGGAGGGAGCAGGGCTCTGGCTTTCACTTTCAGTCACGGTGCTTTGCTGGGAGTGGGGTTGGATGCGATGCCCATGTAAACTCTTCCTTGTGGCGGCTGAGACCCATGGGTGGGCTGACAGGCACTGCCTTACCCCCCCCCCCCCCCACAGTTGCGGGATATTTACTTGGCTTCTCCTTATCTGCTGGGGAGGAGGGTGAGCTGTTTTCTGTTCAGTTCTTTCCGCTTTGGCTGCTGCAGGCTGCAGCTGCTTGTGATCTCTTCACAGCCACTTTCTACTGCATTTGCTCTGCTCCGGCCGTCCCAACTCCCTCCCCCCCTTGCCCGATGGTGGACGGACTGGCTCGGCGACTCTTCTACCCTTTCCTCCTCCTGTGTGTAACTGTCCTGCAGTCCCTACTCCCTACCCCCTTCCCACGCGGGGGGGTGGAACAGGCTGAACCATTTCTCGGAGCAGTGACTCGTCTGCCCTTTTCTCCTCCCCTCTGTGACACCCAGCATGTAGCGCAGAGCTCAATGGTCCGCACATGCGTGGTAGAGCTGCTCTCTACTGCGCATTTGCGGGCCGTGGGTCAGAGCCCATTTATATTGTAGATAGTGTGTGTTGCTTGTATGTCCAACAGATGGTGCTGTTTTTCCAAAAAAGCATGTTTTTACCTGTCACAGGTGTGACATCTATATAATATAGTTATATAAAAACATGCGTGTATTTGAATGAAACGTTGTGTCAAAATTTCAAAGCAATCGGTGAAGAACTTTCAGAGATTTAAGATTTTGAACAAACAAACATTTACATTTTTATTTATATAAGATTAGGAGGGGCCCTCTAATAGGTCGAGGTTAAGTGTTGGTAGTGGTTTAGGGTTTAGGGGCCAGTTTCTCATGTGAAGTGAGATGTACGAACAACACGGTACACTTTGGTGAAGATTTGACATCATTTAGAGTGAGGAAAGTCTCGCAAAGATGAAATTTTGTACAATGTTATCTCACCCTAGCTTGATGGTACCCTGTTATAGAGTCCATCAAGATGATGTCAAATCTTCACCAAGGTGTACTGTGCAGTTCATACATCTCACTTTACATGAGAAACTGGCCCCTAAACCCTAAACCACCACCAACACCTCACCTCAACCTATTAGATGGCCCTCCTATAGAGATATAAATAGATACATACAGTGAGGCCCTCCCCAGAGGTTTTTTCTCTCTCTCTCTCGCTCTCTCTCTTCCTTCCTTTCTCTCCCTCTCCCTCCACCTCCCTCCCTCCCCCCATGTGAAAAATAGGGATTTTCGCAGCATGCACTGTTTACCGATGTGAAGTGGTAAGTTATCGTGTAGTGCAGTAATTTTCCCTAAATATGCCCCTTTTTCTTAATGCGGGCGTTATCAATGCGTTAATGAATTTTGATGAATCTAGCGGTATATTTCTATGTAAAACTGGGTTTGAACATTTTGTTAAATGAAAAGAAATAAATCTGATTGATTAAAATATGAACTTCAACAAATTAAAAATATGTATGGAATCATGATTAGAGACTTTTTTTTTTTTAGATATCTCTATTGTATTATTATATTAGCCAAATGATTTTGCACCAGTTTTCAAATCAAAAGTATACACATGTTTTCTTTGAAATCTGCCATTGTACAAAGGACTTGTGTACATTTGCGCCTGCCTTTTATTTAGGTACTTTTTCATGCAAAATAATGCAGGTACATTTGAAAATTCATTCGATGGGCATAATTTCCCACCCTAACCTAAACAGCCCCTGGGAATGCCTCCTCTAAAGAAAGATAAATATACATACATTAGGGACCCCCATGCATTTTTTTAGCCATATTGAGGGAGAGCAATTGTCTTTCAGTTTAAACATGTAAATCTCTACTGATATGCATAAATGATTTTTGAAAATTAAATTGTCCTCTCAAAGAGTTTCTTAGAGATCACAGGTATACTTCACTCATAAATTTCCTTTACATGAGCTCAGAAAAAAATAAACTAAGGTATATTTAATCCACTGGTTTGCAAACTTTATCCAAAATTTATCTTGCCAATTACTTTTAAAGGGCTAAAATACATAGAGATCCATATTCAAAAGTCATTTAGATGGATATCTCAAAAGTATCCATCTAAATGGCAAATTTGGCATATTCTCATATTTAACAACTTATCTGGCTAAATTCCAACTGGAAAAGTAGTTGTCAGGAATAGAATTTAGCTGGATGAGTTACGGATGTTTCAGGAGCGTGGCTGCACTGCTGAATATATGGGCTAAGTTAGCTAGATAGGTTTATTCATTTAACCAGCCAAACCACACAGGGGCTGAATATGGACCTCATAAAATAGCTTGGATTTTCCATAATTAATGATGTATTCAGTAAAGTTACAAAATCAGCCACTATTTGCATAATTTTGAGGGACAGATTTATATCCATCCTGTACAAACACAATATATTTGCTGGCAGAGGGCCACCTTCTCTTCTGTGCTCACTGAATATCTAGCTCAGAAATGGCTGGGATAGTCCTTATTGTATTGAGTGGTCATGCACTAGGGCTCCTTCTGCAACCTTGTGAACATGGGCCCTGTATCCTGTTTCCCTTGCGCAATGACTGAGACGTCCTCTTCGCTGGGGACTGTGAACACTACCTCTGCAGCATATTCAGCCCCATTTGTCATGAGACACTGTAGATCTGACATTGGATTTGAACAAGGGTTCTCTAAATGACAGTCCTTTGATAATACATCTCTTTCTAATATAGATAAAGGAAGTTGAGTAGATACATTTAGAATAACGAAGAGAAAGTTTGATGTCTTTGAATCAGAGGCTAAACTGGGTAGACCATTACAGTAAAGGAAATAATGAATAAGAATCTGTTATTTCTTTATAAAAAAAAAAAAGTCTACTATTGAGAGGCCCAGATTTTTGGCTTCAGCAATTGCCTAGGGCACCACATTTTGAAGGCACCAAATATTCAGATCAAAAAGGGAGCCTGCTCCTGGTTGCTTTAGGGCAGTGTGCCAGTATTGGGGCAGTGTGGCACTCTGCCTATGGGTGCCAAAATCTTACATCCAGCCCTGACTATTGAGAGAGAAAGAAACAGAAAAAGGTATTAGCTGCTTCTGGGATAATAAATTCAGGGGACCAATTTTAAAAACATGCCCAGCAAGTAAGATAACTGGGTAATTTTATCTGGTTTTCTTTATCCAGATTTCCAGGTGCATCTAACTGGCTAGATTTGCAAGCTGAAAATTTTACTAAATCTATTCGGACAAAATTTGGGGCCGATGCAATACTGTGCGCTCAGTCGAGCGCACTGTTTAAACCGCTGACGGATGCGGGTTAAATAGGTGCTAATCCACCCCCTAATACAATAGGGGGATTAGCGCCTATTTAACATGCGTCCGACACGGAGAGAATGAGTTAGCGCTCATCCCGTGCAAATGCATGTGAATGAGCCTATTACTCATTCTCTCCAAATGCAAAAAGATGAATGTGCGTCTCAGACGCACATTTATCGCTCAGATATTAACACCTGCCTGGAGCAGGCATTAATAGCTGAGCGCATTGAAAAGAAATACAGAAAAGTAGAAAAAACTGCTGTTCTGTACTTCTTTTTTAAAGTAAAAAAAATAAAATAAAATAACTCGGCAGACCACCGAGTTATGAAGACCGACGCCGGTAAACTCGGCATCGGTTTTCATAACCGGCCATCTGCCAGTAATGAAAATGGCCGCTGATAAACTCGGCGACCATTTTCATTACTGGCAGACAGGCAGGTTATGAAAACCGAGGCCGAGTTTACCGGCGTCAGTCTTCGTAAGCAGCAGCTGCGGCAGGTCGCGTTAGCAAGGAGGCGCTAAGGTCGCACAAGCGACCCTAGCGCCTCCTTCCTAGCGCACCTGGAAATCTGGATAAAGAAAACCAGGTAAAAATACCCAGTTATCTTACTTGCTGGGCATGTTTTTAAAATTGGTCCCCTGAATTTATTATTCCAGAAGCAGCTAATACGCTTTCTTAACGCACACATGGCCCCCCTTGTGGGTGCCATGTGTGCGTTAAGAAAGCGGGTGCTGAACAGTCAGTGCCCGCTTTCTGCGAAGATTATTGCATTGGCCCCTTTGTTTGACTAGATTAAGTCCAGCCATTTGTGTGCCCGCAGTGGTATGGTCAAATTTAACCAGTTTTGCTGAAAATCTGTGCTGTCTAAACCAGAAAAATACCACCATGAGAATGTCTATGGCCTTGTCCCTTTTTTGAGCAGCTAAGTTTGTGCAGTTTTAAATTTTGTGCATACAAATTTAGCCATTTGGGGGGGAGGGGGGACAGGGAAGGAATAAAAGGGAGGCTTTTTATCCAGTTTGTTTTACCAATGTTAGCTGGATAAATCTTTTAGAAAATCAATCCACAGGAGTTAACATTGATAGAAGTGTATTAAGAAATGGAATTAGGTCATTCTTTTGGAACTTCTACTATAGTGCATTCCAGTACTTAATATATTTTTCCTATTAAAAATCTGGCCATTGCACCAGAATGGACCAAGATATAAATTATTGAATCAGAACTGATTATGGAGGTGGTCTTTTAAAATAATTTGCTGTTCTACTTCCTTTACTGGTTATAAGCAACATACAATTCTCCGACTTCATATTGGAAAAATCCCCACTGGTTGCAGACACCAGAACCAGATAATTGCTGACTTGCTGATATAAGAATTTGAAGCCAGTAGTGAAGGAGGAATATGTGCATTTTTTAAAAAGCTATTATCACAGTTTTTCAGCTTTTTGAGAGGTTCAGGGACATCTGACGAGCTGCTGACAGTCTCTGAATGCTTTCCAATTGAAACCCTCATGACGGCACTTTTTTTTGTATTGCAACTGTCTTCAAGTCATGATAACTCATGAACTGTTTGTGAAACAGCAAATCAATTTAAGGTAGGAGGAATTGTTATTCCTTTCTTCATATCATATAAAACTTGCAGCTGTTTAACAAAAGATTACAGAACAATCTTAATTTATATAGTCCTGATGGGATTGGACGTCCGGGGTAAAGAATGGAACAGCCCAAGGATCTGGTTCCTTTGTTTCTCAGGGTGTTTAAAGCTGTCAGAGATAGCAGGTCTGCCCGTCCCCTGCAAGGGAGGTTTGTAAATCTCCATTACTTCAAACACAAATGATGGAATACCATGTGCTCAGGCTAGTGCACTGTGCTTATCTTGCATTTGGATGTGTGTTTTGGACGCGCTAAAATACTCCCGATGCAATATGGGGATTATCGCATCCAAAACGTGCATCCAAACCAGTGTGTAGCTAATAGCACTTATCTCATGTAAATTGCATGCAGATGAAGCTATTAGCTATTACCCAGTGATTCAAAAAATTCCTGTGCGTCCAACGTGCCCATTCAGGTCAATGCAATATCACGCGCATAAAAACGTGCATCCAAATTGGGTACATGTTTTTTCAATGCATGTACATCCACCTCTCCTGGGCAGTGATGCAATATTTTAGTTAATGAGCTGCCACACTAAAAGGGACACGCTAGGTAAAATTTGTGCAATCCTAGCTGCTCAAGCATCAGGCACCCAGGAGATGTGGCTGTTGCCCATAATAGCAACAGGCGCTCAGCAACTGACCTGGCCAGAGCTCCCTCCCCATGCACTGCAGGGTTGGTCCTGATTGATCCTTTCACTGACATGCCATAACACCAGTTCCTGGGCTGGCGTAAAACTTGCCGCTTTACAATGGGCATGTTAGCAGCATGGGAATATTTTGAATTGCAGGGTAATAGCTAATAGCCTCATCTACATGCAATTTACATATAATGAGCACTATTAGCTAAGCACTGGTTTGGACACGCGTTTTTGACACGCTAATACCATACTGCATCAGGAGTTATTTTAGTGCGTCCAAAATATGCAATCACAAGTTAAGTGGTGTGCTAGTCCGAGCTTACATTATTGCATTGGCCTGATTGCAACGAGACAAGTTTTACGCCAGCCTGCGAGCTGGCGTTAAGGCATGCCATGCTCAATGACTCAAACATTAAAACAATAATCCTGCATTCTGTGGTTCCTCCTATTAATATTGTCACGATACTAAGTAGGAAGAACCACAGAAAGCATTATCATGCAAAAATAAAAAGTCTTGAAAAATTTTTTTCTGGTTGTGGTGTCTGGTGAGGTGGAAAGCTTGTTGGCCCCCCCTGCAGCTCAAATGGAGAAGTGAGTGCCACCCTCCGGCCAGCTCCGTTGACTCGCAGAGGGAAGGTGCTGACACTTAAAAATTAATTTATTCACTCCTTCACAGTCACAAATGTCAGTGAAAAGGACCAATCAGGAACAGCCCTGCCGGGGGTGGGGAGGGAGTTTATTAGAAATCTACTTTAATGTTATGTTATAGTTGTTTCTTTTCTTTTTTTCTTTTCTCAGTTTCTCCTCTTTTTTCACTACTCCTCCTTTATTTGTAGACTGAGTCAAGAATTTGTTTTTTTCTAAACATGTTTTGTTTCTTATAGTGTTTTTTATTCTCATGTTTCTGTGCAAATTTATTCTTTGTAAATTTGAGAAATCTAATGGATATAAAGTTTATTAAAAAAAAGAAAAAAAAAAGCAAACACTGATGGTCAATGGTTCACTAAGTCCCCTTGGCCCCTGTGCCCCCACCCATTGATATTCCCTGCAGCATCCCTGAGTATGCCCTGCCCTCTAAGAAATAACCATGCTGCAATGTAAAAAAAAACAGCCCATCCTCTCATTATTCTGGACTCCCCCTACCTCCAGCTTACCTGCCATGCTTGTGGTCCATAAGTGGCTGGAGTGATTCCCCACTCACTTCTGCCTCATCAGCACTGTACTTCAAATGAGCCAACTGACACCAGGCTCCTATTCGTAAATTTATGAGGAAGAATGAGAGAACATAAGAATCTTAAAACAATGTACAGACTATTTTGTGATATTTGTTATATTGTTTTCCAGTATTACTTGCTTTAAGTCTCAGATCTTTAGTATGCAATTTAATATACATTGGAACATATCATTTCATTTGAGAAATGTTAAGCTCTGCTTATGAATACTTCTTATATAAACCATAAAGATTTGTTGATTAATAATTTTGAATTTACATATGTAAACCATTCTGATCATTACATAGAATGACGGTATATAAAATATCTAAATAAATAGGAGAGCTTTCAAGATGGCGACCTGAACGGTTGTGGCGTCAAGAGCTCCTGCTTTTCAAAGCGTTTCTTATCTTATTTCTTGTTTCATGATGCCGCATATGAAGCAAAAAGCACGGGTGAGGGGAGGAGAGAATACCTCCACCCCTCTGGATCCAACACAGCCCAGAATTGGAAGCTTTTTCGCCGCTATCCCTCCTTAATAACCAGGTGAGGAGGTCGCTGGGGAGAGATTTCTAGAGTGCGAAAATATCTCCCCGACCGAAACATCTTTAAGCCCTGGATCTCCAATAAGACCAGAGCCGCCAGAATACAGTGAGGAGAGCAGAAGTTTGGGCGCGGAGGGCCCATCGGGTGGAAGCCGCGGTGAGGCAGAAACTCTGGCGCAAATGAAAGAAGGACTTACCATGCAGGAGATGAAGGACAAGGTGAGCCCGTGGAACCTATTACCTTAAAACTTTATTTCCTCTATTTTGGAGTTTGCCTTGGCTCTTTCCAGCCCTGTTTGAGCAGGGGGATGATTGAGACGACTTCCAGGAGCTGACATCACGGAGGCGGGGCCTCCCACTGAATAAAATCTGACGCCCTGCAGGATTCCTAATGAGGAGGAGGTGAGAGGGATCGCTGCCCACTGCCCATGGAGCCTATTACCTTAAAACTTTATTTCCTCTATTTTGGAGTTTGCCTTGGCTCTTTCCAGCCCTGTTTGAGCAGGGGGACGATTGAGACGACTTCCGGGAGCTGACGTCACAGAGGTGGGGCCTCCCACTGAATAAAATCTGACACCCTGCAGGATTCCTAATGAGGATGAGGTAAGAGGGATCGCTGCCCGCTGCCCGTGGAACCTATTACCTTAAAACTTTATTTCCTCTATTTTGGAGTTTGCCTTGGCTCTTTCCAGCCCTGTTTGAGCAGGGGGACGATTGAGATGACTTCCGGGAGCTGACGTCACGGAGGCGGGGCCTCCCACTGAATAAAATCTGACGCCCTGCGGCGCATCGACATCGCCGGCGCATCGCCGAAGCCGTGCGCGCCAAAGGGGCGCACGGCTTTGGTTTTTTGAAACAGCAGATTACTTGACAATTAAGGTAATACTCAAATTTTTGATCTTTGTGCGGGATATTGATACTCTCTCTCTGAAACCTTCACCCATAAAGTTATAAGGAACTGTTTGAGTTAGGGTTAGAAGGAAGTACTGAGGCGTTTTTTTTTTTTTACTTCAAGATTTGATGCCTCACACGAAACAAAAGGCAAAGGTTAGGGAGATGTCTGTGTCTTCTCCTATACCTAAAGCCTTACAGCCTCGGATACCCACCTTCTTTCCCCCTGTAACAGGTATAGAACCGGAGACACAGGTCGTTGGAAAGGGCATTGAGCAGTTGTCCCCCTCCTTGACCGAAACATCATTAAGTCCCGGGGCTCCAAGCACCCCTCCCCCTCCCTTGCAGATTACCTCTGACTTCTTAAAAGTTTATAATGGTTCTTTGGAGATGGGGGAAGGAACTTCAGCTACAATGGGGAGAAATGAACCAAGAAACCCGGAGGGGGATATATTTCGTTTGGATAAACCATCTGAGATTACTATGGACAATTTATGGGATGCTATAAAAGCTTTGGAGGTAGCAGTTATTAATCTTTCTAGGATAACAATAAATTCTAATAAACGATTTGAGAACTTGGAAAGATCTATGTCAAATGTGGACATTAAAATTCAAGAAACTGATAAAAGACTGGGTAATTTAGAAGTTTGGCAGCAGAAATTTGCACGTGCAGAAATAATATATGATAGGAAAATAGAAGTTTTGGAAAACACATTTAAATACTTAAATCTTAGAATAATAAATTTTCCAAAACTCGATTTAATATCGCCATATGAAATGTTTAAGGAATATCTTATAGAAGTTTTGAAGATCCCCCAAACTACTATCCCCACTGTTTCTAAAATTTATTATGTAACTTCAAAAGGAGCACCCACATTGGCCAATACCGATGCTCAAAATACCTTGAATTTAACTGAGATAATAGAGTCCAATGTTGATACTGTAATTACAAAAAGATCTGTTTTACATGTGTCGTTTTCGTTTGCCACGGATAGAGATTTAGTTTTTAAATCCTATATGAAAAATAGATTACTATCTTTCCATGGCAGTAGAATTTGGATTTATCCAGATCTATCAAAACAAACTCAGGATAAAAGGAAAAAGTTTCTTGGACTAAGAGCAGAAGTTGAAGCTAAAGGAGGGAGAATGCTCTTAAAATTTCCCTGTAAATGTGAAATAGTAATACAGCAGAAGAGATTTGTATTTTTTGAAATTTCACAGCTTAGGGTGTTCCTGGATTCATATCCCCATGAAAGTATGACTGAAGTGCTAGAACCGAATTAAGTTGATATCTGTATAACTCAATTTTCAGTTGTTCATTGGCAGAAATAGTTTCTACCAAGTTTTCCTCTGTTATTGCTCTAATGTAACTATAACTTTATGAGAATTACCTTATTGATTAATATGAGTACTAGTGGAAATTGAGTTTAAATTTGGAAACACTGGACGTTTAATTTGATCTGTTAATTTCTCAGAGTATTCATGAATGTTTGGTTTATATATATTATTTGGAAATGCATAAATAAAAAATTAAAATAAAATAAAATAAAATATTGTATGATATTTTCAAACTCTTCAGAAATTGGGGGCTGCCCGAAACTGATAGGAAAACCCCACAAACAATTCCCGCCCTCCCCCAAAACAATCTCTTATCGTTTTGGGGGAGGGCGGGAAAAATGGCACACAAAAACAACCCCTAAACCCACCCTGACCCTTTAAAACATATCCTTTAGCTTCCCGCACCCTCCCGACCCCCCAAAAAAACTTTTTAAAATTACCTGGGGGTCCCGGGAGCCATCTCCCGCTCTCGGGCCGTCGGCTGCCACTAATCAAAATGGTGCCAATGGCCCTTTGCCCTTACCATATGACAGGGTATCCGTGCCATTGGCCGGCCCTGTCACATGGTAGGAGCACTGGATGGCCCGTGATGGCCAATGGCACGGATACCCTGTCACATGGTAAGGGTAAATGGCCATCGGCGCCATTTTGATTAATGGCAGCCGACGGCCCGAGAGCGGGATATGGCTGCCGGGACCCCCACTGGATCACCAGGTAATTAAAAAAAAAATTTGGGGGGGGGGGTCGGGAGGGTGGGGGAAGCTAAAGGATATGTTTTAAAGGGTCAGGGTGGGTTTTTTGTTTATTGGCTCTGGCGCAGCCGATAAAAAAACCCCCAATCGGACTGCACAAAAAAGATTTCACTATAGTCCCCAAACCAGGAATCAGAACCCATTCTGGTTCCGATTCACATCTCTATCAGCAACCATGCCACATACATCTATTCTGACACTCACTCTGGCACAGAGTCTAAGATGAAGATAATGTATATAAAATAATTTATTGATGGTAAATATGTATAGGTAAATTTATATTTCAATGTTGAATTGTTCAGTTTTCAAATCCCTGTACTATATGACATGCAAATAGTGCTTCTAACTACTCAGTGTCCTCCTTTTTCTTACCACTCCCTGAAGTGGTCTTGTAATGTAGCCAGGAGTTCATATAGCCTCTGCATGTTTCCTTCTGGTCTTAGGCCCTCCTCAGCATAGTTTGGTCTGTTTCCTTCCAGTCACAGCTATGGCTGGGCTGCTTACATCTGCTTTGGGTTGGATCTGGCTGTCTGGTCATGTACCCAAGGCCTGGTCAATTGCCCAAATTGTCTAGATTGGGCTGGGCGTTTTGGCCCAGAGAGTTTGGGCTGAGTGTTTGCCCAGATATGCTGGAGCTGAGCATTTGCAAAAAAAAATCAGGTCTCCTGTCTCACTCTTTTATGGTACTGTCTTATGCAATCAAGGAGCAGGACTGCTTTTATCTCATTGGTTGGAACTGATTGCATGTCTTTCATCTCATTGGTTGGATGATTTCATGTCTTTCAACTAGGAGTATATGTGTCTTGTTTCATTGGTTGGAGCCTGAAAACAAACCTATACCCCTGTAAATGTCAGGGTGACTAGGTTATTTGGGTCAAAAGAGACCAAAATGGTTCATCCAACATCACATGCTGTTTACCTCTTGTCCCATATGATCAGGGGGTGGAAGAAGCTTCTGAATGTGAGGCCTTTCATCATTGGTTGTTCCTTCTCTTAAAATACATATGATATTTATATGTTACTTCTTATTCTACAACACTCATTAGTCGATCAATATCTGGTAAGCTGACCCTTATGGGCTCACCTCCAATTGTGTCTTCATTCTCGTTGATACTTGCCAAGTTTCAAAAGACTTCTATTTGCTTTGCTAGCACAGGGCCCACTTGCTCTGTTAGTTGCAGCTTTCAAATGTTGTAAAATATTTCTTTCAGCAAAAATCCCAAATGTTGGAAAAGGTCTCTAGGCCCAGTTTCTCTGGTTATTGTATGTATTTACATGTCCATCATTTTAAAATGTCCATATTATTCATAGTATGCCCATGCAGAAACTTAAACTGTTTGAATTTAAATGTCCATTATTCCATGTATTCTAAGAGGCTTATACGGTGAGCCAAAAATAAAAATGTTCATATAAGAGGATTCTTAGAGACAAATATGGATTCTTCAGAATCTTATCCTAACTTCTTATCACTAATCTTATACATAATTCTCCACCTGAGCTCTAATCATAACACTTCTATTCTAGGAAATGAGTAACAGGACTTAGATCTATTTTATGGGATCTGCCAGGTACTTACAACCTGGATTGGCCACTGCAGGAGTTAGGATGCTAGGCTCAATGGACCTTGGTCTGACCTCCATGATAATTCTTATGTTCTTGGAATGACAATGAGCTGCTTTGTATGCACTTGAATTGACACAGCTCATTACTATGCCCATGTTATGCCTGATTTATGTGATGGGAAAGAATGTGTGGTTACAAATATTTACAATATGGAAAAGCATTATCTTAGCTTAGAAAATAGGCCCTCAGTGAGCTAAATAGGTCCTATAGTGAAACTGCAATTCCATGTCAAGATAGGGGAACTTAAATAAAATATCAGGGATGTGCAATCATTTTTCCCGAATTAGGCAATGTCAACGAAATTACCTAATCCGGAAAGGTTCGGGAGAACCGAAAAACAATTGTATTTGTTCCGAAATTTTGGAAAAAAAAAATTCATTTTTTAGTTAGTGCGCGCTAAATCCCATTAGTGTGCACTAACTCCAGATAGTGTGCACTAACCCAAAAATCAGGGCCCCCGAAAAAAAAACCCCTGAACTGTGGGAAAAATGAAATTCCCACAGGGGGCCCCGAAACAAAGCCCAACATGACATTTTTATCCGAAGCACATCTCTATAAAATATGGTTATATGGCAGACTCTCCCAGTCTGGCTATAATATGTCACTGTTCCTATTATTAGAACACACTTGGTAAATATCCATCCATACCCCTCAGTCCTACCCACCTGGAGAGTCTGGATTGGATGCCTGAACACTAGTCCAGCCATGTTTCTAAACCATGGGGTTCAGTTTGAAGAAGCAGACAGACATACTTTTAAGCCTGATACCTTTAGGGGCAAAAGGGTTCTCACCAGGGAACCACAGATCTGTGAGCCCACTCTAAACCCTAGGTGGGCATGCACCAGTGATGGCTCCTGCTACGAGAGACAGTGGAGGCAGAAGAGATATCTAGTTTAAGCTTCAAAGTATATTTTGGACTTAAGAAGAGTGGGGAGGTTTGTTGATCCCCCTTCCCCACTGGGATTTCAGAGCAGAGAACTAGCCTGATCAAATAGACTTTTCCCCAGGAGAAGTCCCCCAGAAAGATCAGAAAATAAGGATGAAAGAGTCATTAAGGAAGAAAAAATAAAATCAGGAGACCCCATCCAGATCTCTGTAACCACAGGACCAGGACAGGCTGGATGTCTGAGAAGAAATAGTTTAAAGGTAGGATTTTTTCAATAAAGTTGGAGACACCTCCACTAGGATTACTGCACAGCTGCTGGGAGAGTTTTTACAATTAAGATTACCATGGGCTCTACCCAAAGGTATGGTAAAAGAACACCTGCCTACCTAGAATTATACCTGTATCATCAGTCAGATGTAAATTCACACTTCTGGATAATGTACTTTAATTTATGAATATAAATCAGTAAACTTTAATTTGACACCCAGACCTGCTCCTATCTGAATCATTTCAGCCTCTCACCTCACGAGAAGCGCCTACAGATCTGATACACACTGAAGTTCTTTTCACATGATCTGGGCCATAAGCAAGAGCTTCCACCCATCAAAAGAATCCTCCCCAGGGATAAAGAGTCAAGCGTGGGATGTAATATGCTAGCCGGCGCAGCCCCTGAAGAAATAAATTAGTTATGTGCCCTAAGGAGCAACAAATCCTTCAAAAAAGGAGTTACATTTACCTTTGAGAAGAGTGGAATATGATAGAGGCATTTAAATGCCATCAAGGAATAAATAATTCACAAGATACAATCATCTTTCAGTGGAAAGGAAAGTTTAGAACAAGGGGTCATGAAATGAACCTTCAAAAAGATAGACAGAGAAGATCATAAGAAAATATTTATTCATAAGAAGGGTGGCAGATACATAGAACAGACAACCAGAGGTGATAATGGGAGCTAAAACTATTCAGAATTCAATTCAGTATGAGATAGGCTCATAGGATCGTTAGTTGCAAGGTAATGAAGGTAAAACTGTGAAGGTAGGGTGGGTTTTGTTGTGTTGCAGCAAGAAAGGAAAATGGGCATATTAAATGGGTATCATTGTCCTTATTTCTCATCATTGTTTGATTCTATGTAGGGATACTGTAAGTTGGATGAGTAGACTGGGCATAAAAAAAAGAGAAATCAAATTGCAGCAGGCAAGTGAAGAAACATATAATCAATTATTCAAAGACAAGTTCTCCATTACAGATTAAGCAATTAATGCTTGTATATGCAGAATAAATTTTACTGGGGAGAAAAAAATCTCAGAGGTGCATTGATGTTTCTCTGTATATTTGAATGGTAGAGGCATATGCTTGTGTGTAATCACGGGTCTAAAAAACTTCCATCAACCAATACTTTATTGAAAAATATTAAAGCAATAGTTGCTTTAATAGAAATTTTTTCTTTGTATAAAAAAGAGAAGACACATAATCAATAAAAAATAACCCCCCTAATAACCATTTGACTACCCTTAAACTTCCACTATTGAGACTCGATTCCCTCCCCCAGTACCCTGAAGCAGAGTGGACCTCCTTCAGCACCCTGAACTTCCTCTCAAGATGTTTCATATATTTCTGGAGGGTCACCATGTTCACTGGTAGGAAAGAAGTGGGAACTCTCCAACTAGGAACAGAGGACACTACCAAATAAAGCTATCTAGTGGTGCTTCCTATACATATTGAAGTGCCACTACTAGTGACATTCAACAGTATGCTGTGGTGCCAGCAGGCAGGTTCTCATGTCTCTCTTGTTGGTGAAGAACCTAAGAAAAAAAGAAAAATAATGGAGAAAAAATAAAACAACTGAAAACTTAAGTACAGAAAACACCTAGCCTACTATAAACAAATAATTCTCAATGCAAAAAAACAGTTCCTTGACTCTAAAATAGAGAAATATGCTAACAACCCAATAACCTTATTTTCCATAGTAAGAGATCTCACTAATGACAAATCCAACTCTCCACAAAACCTACCAGTAAATAGATGCAATGAAATAGCTACCTTTTTCAGTGACAAAATTAAAAACCTAAAAACAAAAATTCCAGATACAACAAAACAAGAAATAAAAATGAGAAAAAGAGACGTTGAACAATGGATGACATTCGAGATGGTATCTGAAATGGAAATTGAATCTATGTTAAAAAAACTAAACCCGGCCCCTCATGCATTCGACACAATACCAACCACTGAAATAAAAAAAGTATTCAACACAGTGTCACCAACATTAGCAAAGATAGTGAATTTATCGTTAGAGGAAGGAATCATGCCAGATAATCTAAAAGGGGCAATTGTAAAACCAATTTTAAAGAAGAAAAACAGCGACCCGCTTAATCTGAGCAATTACAAACCAGTATCAAACCTACCCCTAATTGCAAAATTAATTGAAAAAACTATACAAAAGCAACTAGCAGAACACTTAGATAATAATAACATCTTGTATCCATCACAACATGGCTTTAGAAAACACTATAGCACAGAAACACTTCTGCTAGCACTAACAGACAACATCATGAGAGGTATGACAATGGCAAACATTATATTTTAGTGATGCTGGACCTGTCAGCAGCATTTGATTCTGTAAATCATGACATACTTTTAAATAGACTAGAGGAAATAGGTTTAAGTAACATAACTATCAAATGGTTTAGATCATATCTAAGTAACAGATATTTCCAAGTTCAAATCAAAGACGTAATGTCAGAGAAAATACACCTACAAACAGGAGTACCACAGGGGTCAGCTCTATCTGCTACACTCTTTAACATATACCTGTTACCATTGTGCCACCTACTAGCCGGTCTGGGCATAACACACTATATATACGCTGACGATATTCAGTTAATACTACCCATAGATGAAACTATTGAAAAAACATTAAACATAGCTAATTTGTATCTTGATATCATAAAACAATTACTAAACCAAATGGAGCTAGTAATCAATATAGAAAAAACAGAATTCCTACATTTAGAATGCAAAAAGACTGAGATAATTCAAAACACTATCACACTCAAAAACAACCAAAAAATAGAACTAGCAGAGAAAGTATGGAATCTAGGAGTTATAATCGACACAGAATTAAGCTTAAAACAACATATATCCTTAAAAGTGAGAGAAGGATACACCAAACTCATGGTTCTCAGAAGACTCAAACCACTTCTAACAACTACCAACTTTCGTTCAGTACTACAAGCATTGATTTTTGCAATCACCGACTACTGTAATGCCCTACTACTAGGTCTACCATACACATCACTCAGACCACTACAAATTTTACAAAACACTACTGCAAGAATTTTGACCGGAAAAAGTAAAAAAGACCACATCACTGAAATCCTAGCCGAGTTACACTGGTTACCCATTGAGCAAAGAATACAATACAAAACACTTTGCACCATACATAAATTAATACATAACGACAAAGCGGAATGGCTTAACACAGCCCTCCGCGTACACATACCAAAGAGAAACCTGAGATCAGCTAACAAAGCACTCCATACTATTCCATCAATAACAACAGCAAGACTAACACAAGTAAGAGAGAGAGCACTATGCTTGGTAGGACTCATACTGTGGAATACCATGCCATTGGAGTTAAGGTTACAAAGAGACAGCAAAACCTTTAGAAAAAGCTTAAAAACCTGGCTATTTAAGCAAGCTTATCAAATAGAGAAGGGGGAATAGTGAAGCCGGCAAAGTGCGAGGTACGAACAAATGAACATCAATATACACCAACACAATCAATATGTGTGTAGCTGTATTTTTATTTTTATTTTACTTTATCTTCTCGTCCATCACTATAAGATAAAGTGACACTTATAAAGTTAGCATTGTTTTCAAAACTGAAAGAAAATTCTGGACAGTATTGTATCACAAACCAATTATATTGTTTAAAAAAAAAACTATGTACCGAACCATTATGGCACCTGTGTAAATTAATATATTTCAGCATCCTTATTTCATGTGCCCTATATTAAACCGTTGTGACAGACCCTACTTAACGATGGTATAGAAAAGATTTAAATAAATAAATAAATAAATAAATAAATAAATATCTTTAGAACAGTAAGAGAACATTCCAGAAGGGTAGAAGGGGAGTCGGAGGAGAATATTCTGATTTGAGGTATTTGGTGGGGTCAGGTTTCCCTTTTTCAAAATTCTCCAAGGAGTTTCCCTTTGAAAATGTGGGGGGGGCTATGGAGACTGAAGGCACTTTACAGCAGGTGCAGTGTACATTTGGGGATTGCAAAATGAAATCTCCATGTGTATGTTCCCTTTCCCACCCTCATCTAGCCCCACAACCACACTCCTTTTCCCAGTGACTGAGGGGAGGGCAATTTTCATCACAGGAAATTTTACTGCTCACTGTTTTTAAAATGATCTTCTCTTTGGGTAATTTTGAATATTCTGAGTTGTTTCTAATGTGTGCATGTATGCAATACATGGTCAAAACATTCAAGGTCAAAGCCCCCATAATTTGCACTTGCTATTTGTGCAGATGACTGAGCTGGAGCAAACTAGCACATGTATATTGGACAATGGGATGCATGCACACACTGTTTCAATCCCACTACCTAAACATGCCAGTGGTTTGTAGACTATCTGGAAACAGTCTAAGACTCAGGTCTTCCTTTTTTCTTAGATAGTGTCTTTACAATAAGGCATGCAGCTATAAGTTACATTTTCTGAAAGTAGATAAAGCAATTTTGCAAGACTAGGTGACCTTGTTTCTGCTGCTAAGATTTTTTTTAACAATAATCCTCTTTAAACAGGAGGATTGTTACTGAAAAGCTCTATAGTGTCACCCATTTACTACTAGATCAAGAGGGATTTATGAGTAAGAAATTTGGGAAGAATCCTGTACTTCACAGTTTCAGAAAATGTTATACCAAATATCTTGTTGTTTGGATACTGACTTAACAAAGGAAAGAAAACCTTGCTTCAGGGCTATGCAAGCCTCTATGCTGTTTCAAGGACCTTCTGTAAGTGGAGGCCAACATTCAACAAAAGTTGAGCCCCTAAATTTAGGAAATTAAGTTAAACCCCTAAATTAGGTGCCTATTTTTATTCAAATTTAGGGCCTAAATTTAGGATTCAACTCTAGTAAACTTTCAAAAGGTTAGGTACCAAAACCATTTGAAAATTGGTCTCATTGATCCCATTACTTAGCTCTGCAATATCCAGCAAAATTATGACCAGTGTTATACTACCTGGAATTTAATTTTCAAAGTTGGGTGCAACTCTTATTAAAAAGAAACAGAACTTGAAATCAGATAAGGACCAAAATGCCCATCTAGTATGCCCAGATTACCATCCTAATGCAACAGACCCCCCAGCTTAATCTGCATTGGACCTTATTGGAGCTATGGCACCCTATGCTTTTGTTAGTAACTATCTGGGGTTTTCTCCTCATATTTCTTCCATTGCCCCAACCGAGCTCCCATGACAGTTTCAATGACAGCCCTCAGTTAGAAGCCGCCTACTTGGATCCATGTACATGTGCTCCCTAAATTTGCCCAGTACGTGGTTTTATTGAGCTCTTGGTTTATTCTTATCTACTAACTTGCTTCTTTCCTACAAATGACATGCCTTAGCAATCAAGTCAAACTTTATTTCAGTATGACTAATGCAGTCATTGGATTGACTGGCAGATATATCTCAGGAGTTTGGTCAACCTAGTGTTTAATCTGAGATTATAGTTTCATTTGCAAAAGATTGATCTATGATTCTACAATGTAGCACAAAGCATGACTAATAATTTTCTACTCAGGTTATGAAATCATCCATGTGCCACCTTTCAATCAACTTACCCTAAGCAAGAGATCTATTGGTGTGATATAGTGAGCGACATTACAAAAGTCATAGCATACACATTTTATACTCTGGTTTATACAGTTGCCTCTCAGACTGTTTTTGGAAAACTGGGCATCCAAATGGCAGATGAAATTTAATGTGGATAAGTGCAAGGTGATGCATATAGGGAAAAATAACCCATGCTATAATTACACAGTGTTGGGTTCCATATTAGGTGCTACAACCCAAGAAAGAGATTTAGGCGTCATAGTGGATAACACATTGAAATCGTCGGTTCAGTGTGCTGCGGCAGTCAAGAAAGCAAACAGAATGTTGGGAATTATTAGAAAGGGAATGGTGAATAAAACAGAGAATATCAAAATGCCTCTGTATCGCTTCATGGTGAGACTGCACCTTGAATACTGTGTGCAATAGAGATGTGAATCGTGTGCCAGATCGTCTTAACGATCAGGTTCGGCTTGGGGGGGGGGGGGGGATCTGTTCGTTAAGATATGTGAATTGGAATCGTTTCCGATTCCAATTCACATCGCTAATTTTTTTTTTAGGGAGGCCCACGCCGCTAAAAAAAACCACCCGACCCTTTAAATCGACCACCCTCCCGACCCCCCCAAAACCTTTTAACATTACCTGATGGTCCAGGGGGGCCTTGAAGGACGATTTCCCGTTCCCAGGCATCAGCTGCGCTAAAAGAAAATGGCGCCGATGCCCCTTTGCCCTTACCATGTGACAGGGTATCCGTGCAATTGGCCGGCCCCTGTCACATGATAGGAGCACTGGATGGCCAGCGCCATCTTTAAAGATGGCGCCGGCCATCTTTACTCATCAGCCCCTATAATACTATACTCTATAATAGGGGCTGATAAGTAAAGATGGCCGGCACCATCTTTAAAGATGGCGCTGGCCATCCAGTGCTCCTACCATGTGACAGGGGCCGGCCAATGGCACGGATACCCTGTCACATGGTAAGGGCAAAGGGGCATCGGCGCCATTTTTTTAGCGCAGCTGATGCCTGGGAACGGGAAATCGTCCCCCGAGGCCCCCCTAGACCACCAGGTAATGTTAAAAGGTTTTGGGGGGGTCGGGATGGTGGGGGAGGCTAAGGGGGGTCGATTTATAGGGTCGGGTGGATTTTTTTTTTATCGGGCCATTGGCGCCATTTTAATTAGTGGCAGCCAAAATGGCGCCGATGGCCCGAGAGCGGGAGATCGCGCTAGGACCCCCCCCCATTGGACCACCAGGTAATTTAACATTTGGAGGGGGGGTTCGGGAGGGTGGGGGAGGGTAAGGAATTGGTTTTAAAGGGTCGTGGTGGGTTTAGGGGTTGTTTTGGTGTGCAGGTTTTCCCGCCCTCCCCCAAATAATTCCCGTGCCCTATTTAACGATTTAGGATGATTTATGATGATAAATCGGGGGCATTTGTATTGTATCGTGCACTCTGACCATTTAGGACGATTTTAAAATTATCTGACGATAATTTTAATCGTTCAAAAACGATTCACATCCCTAGTGTGCAATTTTGGTCGCCGCATCTCAAAAAAGATATAATTGCGATGGAGAAGGTACAGAGAAGGGCTACCAAAATGATAAGGGGAATGGAACAGCTCCCCTATGAGGAAAGACTAAAGAGGTTAGGACTTTTCAGCTTGGAGAAGAGACGGCTAAGGAGGGATATGATAGAGATGTTTAAAATCATGAGAGGTCTAGAATGGATAGATGTGAATCGGTTATTTACTCTTTCGGATAATAGAAAGACTAGGGGGCACTCCATGAAGTTAGCATGGGGCACATTTAAAACTAATCGGAGAAAGTTCTTTTCTACTCAACGCACAATTAAACTCTGGAATTTGTTGCCAGAGGATGTGGTTAGTGCAGTTAGTATAGCTGTGTTTAAAAAAGGATTGGATAAGTTCTTGGAGGAGAAGTCCATTACCTGCTATTAAGTTCACTTAGAGAATAGCCACTGCCATTAGCAATGGTAACTAGGGATGTTAATCGTTTTTTAATGATTTAAAATATCGTCCGATATATTTTAAATCGTCAAAAATCGTTAGAAGCGCGATACAATAGGAATTCCCCCGATTTATCGTCAAAAATCGTAAATCGGGGGAAGGGGGAGGGGAAGGGGGAGGGCGGAAAAACCGGCAAACTAAAACAACCCTAAAACCCACCCCGACCCTTTAAAATAAATCCCCCATCCTCCCGAACCCCCCCAAAATGCCTTAAATTACCTGGGGTCCAGAGTGGGGGTCCCGGTGTGATCTTTTACTCTCGGGCCTGTGGTGCGTTGTAGAAATGGTGCCGGCGCTACCTTTGCCCTGTCATATGACAGGTCAAAGGTAGTGCCGGCGCCATTTTGTTTTTTGTCCCCCAACGTCAGGAGCGTAGGAGATCGCTCCCGGACCCCCGCTGGACCCCCAGGGACTTTTGGCCAGCTTGGGGGGGCCTCCTGACCCCCACAAGACTTGCCAAAAGTCCAGCGGGGGTTCGGGAGCGACCTCCTGCACTCGAATCGTTTTGCCGTACAAAATGGCGCCGGCCATATGGCGTATGGCCGGCGCCATTTTGTATGGCAAAACGACATCAGGAGCGTAGGAGATCGCTCCCGGACCCCCGCTGGACCCCCAGGGTCTTTTGGCCAGCTTGGGGGGGCCTCCTGACCCCCACAAGACTTGCCAAAAGTCCAGCGGCTGTCCGGAACGACCTCCTGCAGTCGAATCATTTTGCCGTACGGCCGGCGCCATTTTGCGCAAAATGGCGCAGGCCGTATGGCAAAATGATTTGAGTGCAGGAGGTCGCTCCCGGACCCCCGCTGGACTTTTGGCAAGTCTTGTGGGGGTCAGGAGGCCCCCCCAAGCAGGCCAAATGTCCCTGGGGGTCCAGCGGAGGTCCGGGAGCGATCTCCTACGCTCCTGACGTCGGGGGACAAAAAACAAAATGGCGCCGGCGCCATTTCTACAACGCACCTCAGGCCCGAGAGTAAAAGATCACACCGGGACCCCCGCTCTGGACCCCAGGTAATTTAAGGCATTTTGGGGGGGTTCGGGAGGGTGGGGGATTTATTTTAAAGGGTCGGGGTGGGTTTTAGGGATGTTTTAGTGTGCCGGTTTTCCCGCCCTCCCCCGATTTACACGATATTTACAAAAACAAAACCGTGACGATCCGATTTCCTCCCCCCCAGCCAAAATCGATCGTTAAGACGATCGATCACACGATTCACATCTCTAATGGTAACATGGAATAGACTTAGTTTTTGGGTCTTATGGCCTGGATTGGCCACTGTTGGAAACAGGATGCTGGACTTGATGGACCCTTGGTCTGACCCAGTATGGCATTTTCTTATGTTCTTATGATTTAGTGTTTACTGCTACACCCTCCTGACTTTGACTCTCCATATGTTGTGGGCCTACCTGTGGTGAGCCACAGGCAGCACCCCCACCTACCTGCTCTTCAAAACATGGCAGTGCACCGCCGACATCCCCTCAGGCGGCTGTGTAGGGCATGTCCCGGTGCAGGTCTCTTCGGTTTCTTCACCATGCTCCATTCTCAAGCCTTCTATACCTCGTCTGGAGTCTGCTTCGAGCCCAGCATGGTCTGCGACCAGCCCTGTGGGTAGGCTGTGTAGGACACGCTGCGTCGCAGTCTCAACCCAGCACTTTGATCTTGACTCCTCATCTACAGTGCCTTGATCCTACATCTTTGTCCAAGTATCCTTGCTTGGAACTTCTAAGTAACTTGAGTCTTTGTCCAAGTACCTATGTCTTCACCTGAGTCTTCGTCCAAGTGTCCACCTCTTCGCCTGAACCTTCATCTGCTCCTGTCATCCGTCCATCCTGTCGCTTCTTGCCGTTACCCAGTGGCAGGTCCGAAAGGGCTTGGAACGGTTGGAGGACTGTTCAAAGACCACCATTGCATTGATGGTCTTTTCGAAATGTGCAGGTCTGGTGGAGGGTCAGTACCTTCAGTCATCGTTGTCTTCACGCCAGCCTTGTTCCTGCTCCATCTGTGCTGGTACCAGCTCACCTCCCGCGGTGTGTCTTGGGGCTCCTCCCTGAGTCAGGCCATGGCTCAAGGGCTCACATTCCTCTCCAGATGGATCGCGCTTCTGAGCTCCTGACTGGGCCTGAGGGTGCACTTCATAACAGTCCCCAAAGGCCATAAGCTCGATCCAGATGAGCACGCTCCACAACACCATATATATTTGGGTGTACCATTTGCTCTTTCTTGTTGCTGTTCTCAGACAAACAGTCATATCTGCAGCATTCATTTTTGATTGAAAACTCCCAAATAAATAAGCTGTGTTGGCTCAAGTTATATGCAATCTTTTGATATTATACTGATTATATAACCCCAAATTTGAAGAAATCCAAGCTATATTCTGATTTTTTAAACTCCATACAAGCTTTGGCATGTTCTGAGGTTAGCCATTTCCAGTCCATCACACCATTCAATTCTAACTGGATTCTCTTTCCACCCAGCTTTTTCATAGCACATTATTGCTTGGCTGGCCCAGTGGGGATCAAAGGAAACAAACTGCAAGATAACATGTGCATATAACCCTTGGGTGGGATGGATCCTTTAATTGGCATGCAGGGGCACATAGAAAGAAAATAGAGATGGACTTTATGCACAAGTGCTCCATAGTCTCCATATATCTCCTTTTCTCCCACCATAGAAACATAGGAACATAGAAATGATGGCAGAAAAGGACCAAATAGTCCATCTAGTCTGCCCAGCAAGCTTATGGTAGTATCGGCTGTGCCGTGCCAGTTACCCCCATGCTTCTCAGTTTCCCAAATTGTAAAAGTCAGGGCCTTTGTTGGTTATTGTCTGAATCAAATTCCTGTAACTCCAGATAGCTTTATTCTGAGTCCTAGGCAATCACTGTATATGGATGAACAATAGCTCTTATATCCTGCTTCTTTGCAATTAAGCCCTGTCTTCATCCTTAGTTCACTGCACTAATATTTATACAGTCTCTGCATTCAATAAACACACTGGAGAAGAATGGTAGTTTCCATCTCCTTTACTGATAGTTGCTCAGATGATTGAATATACTTCTCTGATTTGATTGATTAGCAGCAATAAACAATAAGACAGCAGATAGAATGAACTTGTGATTCCACTTTTCTAGCAAAGTTTCTCTTTCTGGAAGATCTATATTTACACTAAATTCCTTCTCACATCCACTTCCTTAGATTGCTCAGTTTATGCAGAATAAAATTAGTTTAATCTTCCACTACCTCCCATTTTATTCCTCTTGACTCTTCCCACTGAAAGTGGTTAGAATTAATACACAGCTCCAGTATTTAATCAGAACTTAGTCCCTGATTCAACCTGTTAATAATCTTCTTGAATTACTTTAAATCCTCCTGCAGCACTGGAAGGGTACTTTACTCTCTTGATTCTTTTAACTCCATAGTGCCGGGCACTTAATCCCTCATGTAAAATTTCCCTCAATAGCAAGCAACAAAGTTCTTGTTACCTTTTTGTTGTATGTTCTTTGTTTCTCCTGGTAGAACACTTTATTGGGATACCTTGCTTTAGATGGAATTTGTAACACCTATGTATGAAAGATTTCCTTTTTTTAGTAGGTTTGAAATACTGACCCCCAGGTACCTTGCGCTATCAGATCCAAGTGGACAACATAATAGTTGATCCTAAAGGGGGAAAAAATTAAGTAAGAAGCAAGAAGGATAGAATTGACTTCTGTGCCTCCAAACAGAGGAGATTGTTCAAAAGATAGTTAATGCAAAAATATTCTTCCTCTGTATCAGGTCACTGTCCGATCTATACTTTGAGAGATATGGCACACTTCAGGTCTTCGTTACCCCAAATCCAGCTTTGAAGGATAGGGATGCCCCAATCCACTGCTGCCAGGGTAATTGGCTCTCACAGGGAATTCTTAAGCATTGTCTCAGAGTAGTTGAGTCAACTGGTAGCTGACTCCTAAATGGGATGCTTCCTAACTCCTTTCCCATAATTTAGGAAAACTTACAAAACAAGAAATAGCAAGCACCTTACTGCTTGAAACTCTACATCAAAATCCACGAGGATAGTAGATACTTTTGGATGGTAAACAGCTAGAACACATGGGGAGCAAAACCAATTCTCTCTCACCTGTTTCCTCATTGAACCTTCCCAGCTTAATTGTATACTCCTCTTGAAGGGTAAACCAAAGGTCCCTTAAATACATTTGACTGTTAAATGTGCAGTTGTTACTTTTTGTGATTTTTATCTTCACAATCATTCCAGTCATTAGCTCGCCTAGGATTATGTGCCTCATGAACTCCAGAAAAAGAATTTTCACTGTTTTTTTCCCCCAGCCTTGTGGAACTTCCTTCTACCTCATATCAGGCTTGTCCCTGACCTCCTGATATTCAGAAAACTGGCAAAAACCTGGCTGTTTGTAGCAGCTTTTGGATCTTGCCATTAATGCCGAACCTCCACTGAAGCCTATATGTAGCCACATAAGGTACACCACACTCTTGTATTTAAACGCCAATGAACTCCAGCAATACCTATTTTTCTGTGATCCATGGTACATGGCCAATGCTTAACTATTTGGAACTTGCTTTGACCCCTTAGGTGAAAAGTGAGTCATAAATAAAACGATGATGATGAAGTGCCTTGCTTTTTGCTTATCTGGAATATGCCTCTTTTCCACTTTTTTATTCACTAATATCTGGAGAAAAAAATGCTTCTAGAGTAAAATACTGTTTTCCCTGTGAATTTGACTTGCAAATTGATTTTTTATTTGGTAAAAGAGCAGATTCATGCACATGTGGGTGTCTGTTTTGGCCCCACCAGGGAAGTCTCATGCAATAAAAGGGGAACCGGAGATCAGTTTCAGAGACAGGAGTTGGCAGGAAACAGGCAACGGGGACAGGGCTCGGGGAAGGGTTCAGTAGCAGTGAAAAGGATTGGCAGTGGCAATGGAAGTGGCAGTGTGGTAGGAGGCAAGAACAAAGTACACATGGTAAAGTACATGGGGAGATTTCAAAATGAAATTTGCATGTGCACTTTGTCTTACGCCATCCCCAGACCTGCCCCTTTTCTCTATGGCAGAATCCAGCGAACGTCTGGACCTCAGCTGCTAGATTTAGCCACTGAGAGAACCACTGTTTTCAGTCTGGGAAATTTAACTATGTAATTGCTATGAAAATGGTCTTTTCCATGTCAGTGTATAAATTTCACTTGACGGCATGTCCAATTTTTGTTTATTTAAAAAGTAATCAATATACTATGTCCCAGTTTGTTAATGTGAGGTCAATTTTCAAAGGGTTTAGGTGCCTACATTTAGAAGTTAGGAGTCCTTAGGCCTGGATTTATCAAAATGCGGTAAGTACTGCATGCGATAGCAAAAGGGGTGTGTTTTATGCTAATATAGCATTTATCACAATTTGTGCTAATTAGCTGTGTGAAGAGCTAAGTTAGTGCAAATTGTGATACCATTTTCAGATTCTGCTATAAGTGCCAGACCTGTTGTATTTCCTGCATTCAACAACTGGGGGGGGGGGGGGGGGGGGGGGGGAGAGAGAGAGAGAGAGGAGAGAGGGAGAGAGAGAGAGAGAGAGAGAGAGAGAGAAAGAGAGAGAGAGACTGGCCATAATATCATGGCCCATAGGTAGGTATTTGTATCCCTATGGTAGGCCCACCTAGTAACTTGAGGTGGGGTTTAGGTAAGAGTGTAGGGGGTTAGGGGCCACTTTGACATTCTATGTGACACCTACGAACAGAACAGTGGTCTCTTGTGAAGATTTGATGGCCTTTGGAGTGAGGAAACTCACTCCAAGATGAGATTTGAGCAATGTTCTCTCAACCTAGCTTGATATTACCTAGGTAATATCAATATGTAAGCTGCAATGTGCCGTTATCGTGTGTGTTAGGGCCTTATCGTGCATGATACCAGCCACATCGTGGTGGTATAATTTAAATCAGGGGAAGGGGAGGAGTGTGGGCAGGGTTATGGCCTGGCAGCACTGTGGGCGATAATGTTTTTCACATTATCGCTGGCAGTACCACGGGAAATAATAGCTCCTTTCCCCAAGGTGCTATAGGGGCGAAAGTGTGTGGCCTGGCCGCAACTGCGATGTGGCCAACGGCATACTTTTGCCCCGTCCATTTTTTTCCTGCAGGCCATCATTCCACTATATTTATAGCAGAATGATGCATCCCAAGGTTGATTTGGATTGTACAAAGCTGGAGCAGGAATGAGATAGGAGACAGGTTGCTGGCTGGTAAGGCAAGACAGGCTGAATTCAGGTGCTTGCAGCAGGGATGCCTGCCTAGAGTTAGAAGGCAGATGGCAGGTTGGCCAGGGATGGCCTAGAGCCATGATCCCGCAGAAGGGTTGACAGGCGAAGTGAAGTCCAGTCCAAGGTCCAGAGGCAGGCAGAAGACAAGCAGAGTGAAGTCCAGTCCAAGGTTCAGAGGCAGGCAGCAGACGAGCAGAGTGAAGTCCAGTCCAAGGCTCAGAGGCAGGTGGTAGACGAGCAGAGTGAAGTCCAATCCAAGGTTCAGAGCCAGGAGATCCGTCTGAAAGAGTTTCCAGAAAGAAGGGAACAAGGTCAGGTCCTGGAGCGGAAGTCAGCTACAGGAACTGGAGTCAGGTACTGGAACAGAAGTCCTTCTAGGAGATGTGCAGAATACCGAGAGAAGCAATGCAGGTAGACTCATTGTCAAGCCATCTGAGTATGGCCTGAGGGAGCCTTATATAGGCCTGCACTGATGATGCCATCCTCTAGGGAGGTCCCAGGTTTCCCGCCGACGGCCCTTTAAATAGGTGCCAGTGCCGCACGTGCCTGCCTAGGGGGAACCCCAGACGGGGCCGGAAGCTGGCGGCGTCTCATGCGCTGGCGAGGCCGAGGAGGCCCCGGCGTTGGTAGATGCGAGCAGAGTGGAACCAGAGAGGCAGGCTGTGACAGCCGACGTCTCAGGCAGGGCCCGGAGGCTTTGCTGGGTAGATGGAGCCGGCATGGGGGTTTCGTGTATGGTGAGTGCAACACTTATGGATAAGCCAGAGTCTGCCTCCTTCTTCCTCTGGCTGTTCCCAAGCCACTACCACTTGAGTTACCAACAGTATTCATCAGTACAGTATCCATGATAAATATGGGGGGTGGCATGGGGGGGGGGGACGGACTATATTTGATAATACAGGGAATCACCGCAATAGCGTGGGCTTCAGAGTGCCATTAACACCACATATCACATCATTCATGATGACATCTGAATACTAGTGTTTTTATATGACTGCTGTTATTGGATACTGATGTGCAATATTAAATTATATTCACTAAAGCAATTGTTTTAGTTAAAAGCGTTCTGGCATCTGACCCCTATACAGTCACTTCCAACTTGCAGATAATGTTTACCATAAATTAGTTTTATCAATTGTCTCTAACTTGACAAGCTAGGCAATAGTTTGTGATGAATCCTAAATATCTGTAGAACTTTTCAATCCCTACCTGACTACCACAAAAGATAACTACATGTTTTGCATTTATTAGTAAGAAGTAAAGCAGTTACAATGGTTTTACCTGCATTAGGATGAAGGCACCATTCTCTATTCTTCCAGTCCTTTCAGATCCTGGGTGAGGGACTTTTCAATTCTGTTCAGGTTATCATTTTGATATGTATTTTAAATAAATAAAATATTTTGGTAAGATTGGTATTTTATATATTTTGTTAGTCTATTAGTATTATTGGATTTTAATTTTTCTATTATACACCACTTTGGGCTGTCTGGTAGGTGGTTTATAAGTATTGTAAATGAGGGCTTTGAGAAGGGAAGGACTGCCTAACATACCTATTTGGGGTAAGAGGTGCCTCAGTGCCCCGACATTTCTTTCCATGTGATTACTGCGATGCAGAGGGCGGACCGGGAAGCAGTCCTATAACAACGGGCTGCTTATCTCTCCCTGCGGGTTTGAGAGGGGAAGGACTGCCTAACATACTAGTTTGGGGTAAGAGGTGCCTCAGTGCCCCAACATTTCTTTCCACGTGATTACTGTGATGCAGAGGGTGGACCCGGAAGCAGCCCTATAACAACGGGCCGCTTTGCGGCGCGCAATTGACGCTGGCGCGCCGCCAAAGCCGCGCGTGCCTAAGGGGCGCACGGTTTTTAGGCTTTGCCGGGATTCGCAGGGATTCGCAAGGAATTGCAAGGAAGTCTTTCATTAAGGAGGATCCTTTACTCTACACAAACCCCACGCGAGGAAACAGGAAGAGATGACTAACTCAGCTAAGTCCCCTCTAATTTTCCTTGACTTTGGATTAATTAACATTATGCCTCACTCAGCCCGGAAATGAAGGGCAAGAGAGAGGATTGTTATTGAAGGGGAAACAGCTAGTCCAGTATTGGGCCCGATAGACGCCCATATCAGAAGGATCGCCATAAGACCGGGTGGATTGTCGCTTGAGGGAATGCAGGAAGGCAATGCAAACCCTCATGACTTTGACATCTCAGTATCCCCGGATAGTAGAGTACACCCTGAAAACCCTGCTACTTTGAGATCTGAACCTATAGAGAACACTGTGTCACCTTTGATGAAAAGTGATGAACAAAGGGGTCTCTGGAAACATCTGGGGTTCTAGAAGCAGAGGAAACTAGAAATCCTAGTGGGTCAGAGGGGAAGGTTTGAAAGGGGAGTTATCTCAAGAATCTGTTCTAGAAAGTGAGAAATTTGAAATGATACCCATTGTAAGGCCGCATACATTTTCATTAGAAGTTATATGGGAAATACTTGTTGTTTTAGATAAAAATGTATCTCTCCAATTAAAACCAATAGTTAAAAATATGGAAAAGATGGAAATTAGGGTGAATAAGATAATCAATGATGATTTAAAGAGAGATATGGAGATTGAAAGAACTTCTCAAGAATTGAAAATATTAAATAATCAAAATGCATTAATAATGAGGGAAAATCAGTTTTTGAGTAGAAAGATGGAAAATTTAGAAAACCAATTAAGCAGTAATAACTTAAGACTGATAAATTTTCCTAAAATGGCAAGTTTGTCAGCTAAGGAAATGTGGAACAAATTCGCATTCGAATTTTCAAAAGTGCCAATTTAGGAGCCAAACTCAAAAAGGTAGGAGCCTGAAGCATTTGAAAATTGGCATCTTTGTTGCTACAGCAAACTGAAGCGGTTGCAGTTTTCTTGCTCACATAAATGGTTAATCAGAAATCCTTATAATGTTATTCATTTATATTCCATAAGTATGCTAATTTATTTCAGTGCAAGTCCTGACCATAAAAAGAGTACCCATCTGCTCTTTTTCCTCTAGATCTCTTGGACTGAATTTTCCCTTTACGAACATAACCTACTCTACACCTGCAACTGAACAATTTTATCATTCTACATTGCTTATGCATCATAGTTAATACGTTCTCATTTCCCATGCTTTCTGTGCACTTTATATTATATCTGTTACTATGTTATCATGTTTCTGACTTTTTTTTTTTTTTTGCCACCTTGAGGAAGGTCAGCACTGGTACAAATGTAATGTTTTTATCCATAAGGCAGTGACAAAGTACATATGTAAAAGAAGTCAGCTAGAGTTTATAGCAGGAATGATTAAAATTATACAAAATAAACACTTCCATAATTCTGGAAGATGAACTAGATATGGGGAGACCAATATTCAATGCTACCGCTACTTAGCCGGAGATTTATCCAGCCAAGTGGGGGCTGCCGAATATCTGTCTACATTCAGTGGTCGCCACTTAACCAGATTAGCCACTTATCTGGCTAAGTAGTTACTCTGATATCCAGTGAGCAGGCAGTGAATGGACTGAGGGTAACTTAGCTGATGAGTACCGTTGTAACTTCTCTGGCTAAATAGTGTAGAATATGGGGATATTTAGCAGTAGGGGTGGGAAGGGGGGAAAACTTGTTTTGTTTTGTTTTTTTGTTTCATTTTGAAGGGGCTTTTTCCCATGAATTTTGTCTCATGTAATGTTTATTTTGTTTCTTTAGTTTAAAAAACAACAACAAAATAAACATAGACCCCACTCCCCCCCCCCAAAAAAAAAGAAAAGAAATGGAGCCTCCTTTGCCCCTAATCATCCCTCCAACCCAGAAAAATGCTGGGGCCAGTATTCTCCCTGGCCTCCAACACAGAAAAATGCTGGGGGGATCTGTTGGGGCCTTGTGTGGGGCCTAGACCATGGTCACAGTGACCTCCTGCAGCCTAAGCAAAGGCGAGGCTTCGGCCTGGGCCTAGGTATCAGGGCCAACTTGTCCTGAAGTCTCAGCTTTGCATAGTCCTACTCCATGCTAAGTCACCGTGACCTTCGCCTAGGCATATGCGAGGCCCTGGCTCGTAGATCAGGTCCCAATACTTGAGCCTTGGCCTAGGACAGCACTCAGGTTCAATGCTGCATACTGGCCCAGAAGCCCAGTAATTATGCTGGGGCCTCTTCCCTGATCCAAGCCTGATGCCAGGGCCCAGCCTGGATGCTAAGTCACAATGCCTGGGCCTTTGCCTAGGCCAGGGACTGGACCCAGGCCTGATGATGCAGACTGGTTTGGAGGCTGGGTGCTGAAGCTGGGGCCTCAGCCCAGACACAGGCTTGACACTATGGCCCAGCCCAGAGGTCAGGTTCCGATGCCTGGGCCTCAGCCCAGGGTCAGGACCAAACCTGTAGCAGAGTCTTTGGAGCTTTTCTTTGGCATCTTCTTTCTTTGGCTCTTCTTGGCCAACTGACTCCATCCACTAAGGACACATAATTGAACTGCACCAATTTAGTTATTTTCACGCCTAAATACTTAACGATCTTAGGGCCTCATTTTCCAATATCGCAGTGGTAATGCATGAGGGGGCGTGTCCCATGCAAATAAGGCTTTTTTCGTGCAGCGGGAAAACATCGCATCACGTGATGTTTTCGCCATTTGCAGAAATGGATTCTCAAATCGCGAAAACATCGTGCACCGCCATAAAACAAACAATGAATCTTTGCAGTACATGAAAGTGTCCAAACAGCCTATTTCCACTCTTAGGTGCTACAAGCAACATGTTATATGAAACTGAGCAATTGTCTCACACCTGAGAGAGAGAGACTGAGACTGAGACTGACACTGACTGACACTTACTTACTATAGTGCCTATGCCCTAGACACGTATTTGTATCCCTATGGGAGGGCTACCTAGTAACTCGAGGTGGGGATTAGGTATGAGCGTAGGGGGTTGGGGGCCACTTTCACATTCAACATGAGACGTACGGAAAGAACAGTGGTCTCTAGTGAAGATTTGCTGGCCGTCGGAGTGAGGAAACTCACTCCAAGAAGAGATTTGGGCAACATTCTCTCAACCTAGCTTGTTGTTGCCCAGGTAGAGTGTCCATCAAGCTAGGTTGAGAGAATGTTGCCCAAATCTCTTCTTGGAGTGAGTTTCCTCACTCCGACGGCCAGCAAATTTTCACTAGAGACCACTGTTCTTTCCGTACGTCTCATGTTGAATGTGAAAGTGGCCCCCAACCCCCTACGCTCATACCTAATCCCCACCTCGAGTTACTAGGTGGCCCCCCATAGGGATACAAATACGTGTCTAGGGCATAGGCACTATAGCAAGTCTCTCTCTCTCTCTCTCTCTCTCTCTCTCTCTCTCTCTCTCTCTCTCTCTCTCTCTCTCTCTCTCTCTCTCTCTCTCTCTCTCTCTCTCTCTCTCTCTCTCTCTCTTTTTGTGTTAACGCCTTGGAAAATGACCCCCTTAGCTTCCCTAAGAAATGGGAACTTATCCTTAAATCTGGCCTCAGAGATATATTTCAGATTTACTGATATTGACCTTGAATCCTGATGCTTTTCTATAGCTCCTTAATTCAACCCTCAGGTTTGGAAGGGACTGGAAACAGTAAACATCACATCGTCCACAAAGAAATCTTATAATCACTCCCCCCAATCTGAATCCCTTAAAGTCCTTATTATTTCTAACTCTCACAGCAAGCAGCTCCATCACTAAAGCAAATGGGGACATTGGGCAACCCTGGCTAGTACCCCACCCTAATGTGAATGAATCAGAATAACCCCCATTAACTTTCACACATGCCAAGGGAGAATCATATAGCCTATAATCTACATATGAAAAATTCCCCCCAGTCCAAACTTTTCCAACCCTTTGTATATAAATGGCCAGCTCACCCTGTCAAAGTCTTTTTTCTGCATCAATTGTCAGCAACAGTGCCTCCTGATTCAGCTCTTTGGAGACCCAGATTAAATTGAGCACTTTCCTAATATTATCTGAAGTACTCCTACCCATAATGAAGCCAGATTGATCAGGCATAACTCTTGCCAGCCTATCCGCCTAAGTTTTCACAAGCAGCTTCACACCTATATTAAGTAACCAAATTGGCCTATAAGACCCACAAATGGTGTTATCTCTCCCCTCTTTAGGAAGAACAGTGATGCCAGCCACATGCATTGATGGAGGCAATGGTTCCCCATTGATGAAGCTATTGAACATTGCTCTTAGAGGTCTCACCAATACCTCTGAGAATTTTTTTAAAAAGAGAGCTAAAAACCCATCCAATCCCAGAGACAATTTTTAATTTTTTAATGGCTGCCTCAATTTCAAGTTCAGTGATTTCCTTATTTAATGCTTCTTGCTGGACCAGGGTTAGGCAAGGCAACTGGACCCCTAACAAATAATCCTCCACATCAGCCTCTTTTTGAGTCCTATCCTCCTCTCGGTAGAGGTCTGATAGATTTCTTTAAATTTCTGCAAAATATTTTGAGGTTCATTCACCATTATCCCCTTTCTTTAATTTAATCTCCAGGACAAGGGAACATGCTAATCTTCTTTCTAAGTTTAAGTGCCACTAGTCAAGAAGCTTGGTTCCCATGCTCAAAATAAGACTGTTTAACCTGTGACATTTGATATTCAACTTCATCCAGGGTAAAAGATTGTAATTCCATTCGTACTTTCTCTGATTGTATGAGGATCCTGAAGGAATCCCCTTCCTTCCTTATTTATTTATTTATTTATTTATTTATTTATAGGGATGTGCATTCGGATTGACCGCATATGGAAAACGCAACTCAATTTTTTTTTTTTACTTAAAAAAAAGATGGGGCGTATACGAGCAGATTTCCGACATAAATGAAC
The DNA here is from genome assembly GCF_901001135.1 of Rhinatrema bivittatum. Classification (NCBI taxonomy): domain Eukaryota; kingdom Metazoa; phylum Chordata; class Amphibia; order Gymnophiona; family Rhinatrematidae; genus Rhinatrema; species Rhinatrema bivittatum. Next base: position 156,001,798 of record NC_042621.1, read on the forward strand.
ATAGATATGTCGGATACGGCGAATCGCCATGCGCGCGCTTTCTCGCCGCCATTACCTGCGACTCGAGCTCGGAGCCCCGGATTACCTGAAAATGGCGGCGCCCCTGCGGTAACCATGCCAACCTGTCTGACCCTGTCCTGTGAGTCTCAGTGACTCACAGGAAAGGGTGGGACAGGTCGGCATGGATACCGGAACGCAGCGAATCTGCGTTCACCTTTTCAGAGAAGCACTGAATGCAGCGAATCGCGCTGTCATTCCGTGCTTCTCTGAGGATTTCCTGACGAGCCAGCAGCACTATAAAAGCAGCAGCAGCACGAGGACTGACGGACATTGTCAGCGATTCAGTGGGGAGGTGGGATCGGGATCGTGCAGGGTGGGCTTAGGCAGGCTGAGGCAGAGAAGATAGCAGAACCCGATTTGATAGACAACACAGAACAGAACCAGATTTGATAGACAACACAGAACAGATTCTTTGTTAGGGAAAAAAAAAAAGAACATCTTATTGAGTGAGTCTGTACATTTTATCCTGGGCAGTGCCAGGCAGGGCTGGCAGTACTCTGCCTCATATTTGCTATTTTTAAACAGACTTAAAAGCATTCTCCTTGAGTGGTTCAGTGCTGGCTGGGCAGCAGTTCCAGGGCTGGGAGTACTCTGCCTCATATCTACTTTAGTTCTATGTGCACTGCAGTGCACACAGACAGACACATTCCGTGCATTGCCAGGCAGACAGTGAGGCAGTGGGCATTGTAAACAGAGTGAACATTGCCCTTCAGCGAGTCTGTTACATTTGCTATTTTTACACAGACTTAAAAGCATTCTCCTTGAGTGGTTCAGTGCTGGGTGGGCACTGGGCAGCAGTTCCAAGGCTGGGAATACCCTGCCTCATATATACTTTAGTTCTATGTGCACTGCAGTGCACACAGACAGACACATTCTGTGCATTGCCAGGCAGACAGTGAGGCAGTGGGCATTGTAAACAGAGTGAACATTGCCCTTCAGCGAGTCTGTTACATTTGCTATTTTTAAACAGACTTAAAAGCATTCTCCTTGAGTGGTTCAGTGCTGGGTGGGCACTGGGCAGCAGTTCCAGGGCTGGGAATACCCTGCCTCATATATACTTTAGTTCTATGTGCACTGCAGTGCACACAGACAGACACATTCCGTGCATTGCCAGGCAGGCAGTGAGGCAGTGGGCATTGTAAACAGAGTGAACATTGCCCTTCAGCGAGTCTGTTACATTTGCTATTTTTAAACAGACTTAACCGCATTGTCCTTGAGTGGTTCAGTGCTGGGTGGGCAGCAGTTCCAGGGCTGGGAGTACCCTGCCTCATATCTACTGAAAAGGAAGCTTGTTCTCTGTGCACTCACTGCACACACACAGACAGACACATTCCGTGCATTGCCAGGCAGGCAGTGGGCATACACAGAGTGAAGATTGGCCTTCAGCGAGTCTGTTCAATCTGCTATTTTTAAACAGACTTAACCGCATTCTCCTTGACTTGGTCCGTTCATTTTGTTATTTTAAACAGACTGAGCATTCTTCTTGAGTGGGTCTGTTAATTTAGTTATTTTAAACTGACCGAACATTATTATTGTGGGACAGTGGGCAGTGTTACCACTAGTACTCATTGACATTAAATCCATAATGTCAGGGAAAGGGAGATGCAAGCGACTTAGTGGGAATGGCAGCGGAGGCACCGCAAAAGACACCAGCGCAACACCACCAGTACAGGTAAAAAGGCAACTGTCGCAATCAAACGTCTTTGTAGGGGATGGCAGTTCCATGGCAAAAAAAAAGAAATCAGACCATGAAACTTTGCAATCGCCAGCACCTGTTTCTGGCACTGTAGTTTTGGAGGAGAGTGAAGAGGAGGCAGAGTCTAGCCAGACAAAAGTTACACACCCAAGAGCAGCCAGGGGACAGAAGTGTCCTGCAAAACTTTGCGGTGACAAGGTAGCGCTGGCACTGTTAGCTTCTGATTCAGAAGAAGAATCTTCTTGGATGGGATTCTCATCAGAAACGGAAGATGTAATACCTGAGCACTCTTCGGTAGAATTGTCAGTTAGTCCTGTTTTAGCCTCCACCTCCAGAAATCTGCGGCAGGGGAGACATTCCACTGATATCGAGGAGGAGGAAGAGCTGTCAGAAGGGAGACAGAGGGTGACTGTTGCCCCCGCTGGCATTGCTTCGCCGGGTGCAGTGGGTGCACCACCCACACCCAGTAGTACCTCAACTCCAGTGCCACCATCCACCCCCAGGGCGGGAAAGAGAGGAGGATCACAAAAGAAATCTGCGATCTGGGCACATTTTAAAGTGACAGAAGACCCGCGTTATGCTCGGTGTAATTACTGTGCCAGGGATATTAGCAGAGGCAAGCAACTGGGACATCTGTCAAATTTTGGCATGGAGTATCATGTTAAGAGGCAACACCCAACAAGATTACTGCCATCTGGGGATGGTAGCATTTTCCGTCAGGGGACCCCTTCCCCTTCCAACCAGGGTGCAGTGGTAGGAAAGCAGCAGAGTCAGCCCACGCCCTCATACCCTTCTAGCAGTCAGGCGGCAGGCCAGAAACCCACTGACATGTGGGAGAAGCGACAATGCACCATGGAGGAAATGGGGTGGAGTGCGGTAACGCTATCCCGGGGTAGGAGGCAGGTAGCCGCAAAAGTAGTAACCAGGAGCATTGGGGAAATGATTGCCCTTGATGACCAGCCCCTGCAGTTAGTTGAGAATGTGGGTTTCAAACGTTTCTTGAAGGTCGTACTTCCAAATTACAAAGTCCCCTCCAGAACCACATTTAGTAGAAAGGTCATCCCCAGCCTGTACAAGCACTGTGTCAGTCGCGTGCAAGCACTGCTAGGTAAGGCAGACGGAAGAGTGCATTTCACCTGCGATATCTGGACCGCCATGAATGCTGCACACTCTTACCTCTCTCTGACAGCACACTGGTGGGACATGGCAGAGGCAGGGGCAGCCAGCAGCTCTATTACTGAACAAGCATCAGGGTGGAGGTGGGCTTTACTGAACACCCACCTGACGGACCATTCCCATACCGCTGCCAATATTCTAGCATGCATCAGAAAGATGCTGGCGAGCTGGAAAGTACACCAGCGAGACAGTAAAACGCGGGCAGGCTTTTTTGTCACAGACAACGGTGCAAACATGGTTAAGGCAATAAGCGATGGGCGGTTTAAGAACATCCGATGTTTTGCACACACTCTGCATCTGGTAGTGAAGTCAGGTTTGGGCTTGGAGTCCAAGGACAAGGAGACTGAATACCTGCGTCGGTTAATACACAAGTGCAGGAACATAGCAGCACACTTCCACAGAAGTGTCAGGGCGGGGCAGGTTCTCCGAGAAAATCAGACTGCTTTGGATATGCCCGAGAAGCGTCTCATTCAAGACGTTCCCACCCGGTGGAATTCCACCTTTATGATGCTGGAGAGGTTATTGGAGCTGCAGACACCCCTTCATGAACTTTCTGGTACAATAGACATAGGTGTACAGAATCCCCTAGGGCATCACGATTGGTTAGTCATGAGTCAGCTGTTAAAAATCCTGCAGCCCTTCAAGGACGTCACGGAGGAGCTGAGTTCCAGAAGTTCCACCTTGGCTGACATCATCCCTATAGTGAAATTCCTGGATGACCATTTGGAAGGCATTAAACGGCAAGAGGGAATGACTGCTGAGGTGCTGCAGTGTGTGGACGTTTTGCAGCAGCAGGTGAAAGACAGATTAAGGCCTTTAACAGAGGACAGCACATACATGCTCGCCTCTGTCTGTGATCCCCGTGTGAAAGGTAAAATCGCCCTACAGACCAATTGTCTGTCATTTGTGAAGGAGCTGTTGTTAGCACAGGTCCGTGAACAGGAGCACCATAGGCGGAGACAGATTAGGCTTGAAGCACAGGTGGAAACAGCAGGCACGTCACAGAGTTGTGCTGCTGCTAGCCCTGGCAGGAGAAGGACTGTGTCAGTGACAGATACTATTACTAGTGCCTCCACCTCAACGTCAGAACGCCCAAGGCATGTTGGCCATAAAGATACATCAGTAGTGCAACAGGCGAGAGAGAAAGTAACTGGATTGAGTGACTCTCAGCCCTCCCAAGCACAGGAGGAGACAGCAGCAGAGCTGTCAGTGAAACGGTATCTCTCAGAGCCGATAGAGAATACGCAGACAGATCCGCTGGCATATTGGGCACACAAGTCCACTGTCTGGCCACACCTAGCCAAAGTGGCTGAAGGATATCTGTCATGTCCACCAACAAGTGTGCCCAGTGAACGTGTTTTTTCAATGACAGGGGATATCATGAGCCCTCACCGCTCAAGGCTTTCACCGGTCTTGATGGAAATGCTAGTGTTTTTGAAAGTAAACCTGCCATTGCTTGGCTTTCCCGATTTTCCTTGTGAATGGCAAGATGAATAAAAGCTATTGAAAGGAGCCTTGCAGCAGTTCCAATTGCCTCCTATGCTCAAGATAATGTAAGCAGTAAGCACTGCAGCACATGTTCTTGACATGAATCGCTGTGTCTGACCGGCATCTACTGTGCAGCCCTAGTGTTCCCACAAGTGTTTTAACTCCGTTGCTGTTCCTGCCTGTACCTCCAGGCATTGTGTTCCTAGCTGGGCAGTTCCATTTGGTTATTTTAAACAGACTGAGCATTGTCCTTCAGAGTGGGTCTGTTGATATTGCTATTTTAAACAGACTGAGCATTGACCTTCAGAGTGGGTCCGTTAATTGTGTTCTTTTAAACAGACTGAGCATAGTCCTTGAGTGGGTCCGTTAATTTTGTTCTTTTAAACAGACTGAGCATTCTTCTTCAAGGCCGAAGTGGAGAAGGGTTCCATGTGAACAGCAGTTCAACATGGGTCAGCCGGTCCTAACAGATAGGCGAGCGCCGTTCGGAAGGGACGGGCGATGGCCTCCGTCGTCCTCGGCCGATCGAAAGGGAGTCGGGTTCAGATCCCCGAACCCGGAGTGGCGGAGATTCGGCGCTGGGCTCTTCCCTCTTCACTCGCCGTTACTGAGGGAATCCTGGTTAGTTTCTTTTCCTACGCTGCTTGTGTCCCTAGCTGGGATTGACATCTGTCCTCAAATGATGTGCCTGTTCATCCAGACCTTGTGTTCCCACGCGTATTCTTATTTCTGAGAGATTTTCCGATTCCTTTGTCATCAGCTAAAGTGCATAAGATGCGTTGATGAATAGTTTTGAAGATGACACATATGGCTTTATAGATGATACGGAAGTGGACGGGTAGCCAATGTAACTCTTTCAGAATGGGAGATATGTGGTCTCTCTTTCTTGCGCCTGTTAGTAATCGGGCTGCTGAATTTTGAACCATCTGTAGTGGTTTGGAATAGGATGAGGGCAGACCTAGCAATAGGGAACTGCAGTAGTCTAATTTCGCAAAAATGACTGCTTGGATGATCGTTCTGAAGTCTTGAGCATGGAAAAGAGGTCTTATCCTCTTCCGAACCTGGAGTTTATAGAAGCAGTCTTTGGTTGTTTTGTTGATATGTGCCTTGAAGTTTAGCCGGTTGTCTATTATCACTCCTAAGTCTGTAACTTGTGTGGTAGGTAGGTTGGTGGGAAGAGTAGTGTTGGAGATATTGTTTTCAGGAGAGATGAGTAGGATTTCTGTCTTGGATGAGTTTAAGATGAGGTGTAGGTTGTTTACTACTTGTTTGATTTTCTGGTGGCATGTTTCCCAGTAGTCAAGAGTTTTAGAGTATGTGTCTTTGATATGGATGATGATTTCAATATCATCTGCGTAAAGGAAGTACTTTAGATTGAGGTCGGTAAGAAGTTGGCAGAGAGGAAGAAGATAGATATTAAATAGGGTCGGAGATAATCAAGAACCTTGAGGGACTCCTATGACAGAGTCAAATCTTGAGGATTCCTTGTTTTGGAGTTTAACTTTGTAACCTCTGTTATTGAGAAACGTTTTGAACCAGGATCGGACGGTGCCGCTGATTCCTATGGACGAAAGCTGGTTTAGGAGGATGGCGTGGTTGACCGTGTCGAACGCTGCGGAAAGGTCTAACAAGATCAATAGGAAAGAGTTTCCTTTGTCGAGGCCCATTAAGATATAATATTATATCTTACAGTTGTGGTTTGGATCATATTCTTTAGGTGAAGACGGTTGTCTATAATTACTCCCAGGTCTCTCACATGATTGTGGGTGAGAAGGTGTTTGTGATGGATCTGAGATGAGAGGTTTTCTTGCTTGTAGGAAATGAGGAGTTTAGTTTTAGAGGCATTGAGGACCAGGTTTAGACTGTTGAGGAGATTAGTGGTGGCTTCGGCTTGTAAGCTGTTGTTCCAAAGTGCGATGGCTTTCTTAATAGATTCTGTTATGGGAATAAGAATCTGAACATCGTCTGCATAGATGTAGTGAATGAGGTTAAGACTACTTAACAGTTGGCAAAGGGGAAGGAGGAAACGGCGGGGGAAACGGCAAAGCTGCTGCCAGGGGGGGCTATAACACGCGCCGCCGGAGCGGCGGGCCACCTGCCCCCCCTGGGCCTTCCCAGCCGACACGGAGCCGGTTGCGGCGCTCCGCCGCGGAGGAAATGCGCCCTGCGGCCGTCCGGGAGGCGTTCCCCGCCCCCCCGCGAAAGGGGTGGGGGATGCGCCGAAACCCCCCCCGGTCCCACCGAACCCGCCGCCGGGTTGAATCCTCCAGGCGGACTGCACGCACCTCACCCGTTTAACTCTTAACGGTTTCCCGCCCTTTTGAACTCGCTCTTGAAAGTTGTTTTCAACTTTCCCTTACGTACTTATTGATTTTATATATTTACTTTATTTTTTTTATTCCTGGACGGGGCCGGGGCCATCCGGGAGGCGTTCCCCGCCCCCCCGCGAAAGGGGTGGGGGATGCGCCTAAACCACCCCCGGTCCCACCGAACCCGCCGGGTTCAATCCTCCAGGCGGACTGCACGCACCTCACCCGTTTAACTCTTAACGGTTTCCCGCCCTTTTGAACTCGCTCTTGAAAGTTGTTTTCAACTTTCCCTTACGTACTTATTGATTTTATATATTTACTTTATTTTTTTATTCCTGGACGGGGCCGGGGCCGTCCGGGAGGCGTTCCCCGCCCCCCCGCGAAAGGGGTGGGGGATGCGCCTAAACCACCCCCGGTCCCACCGAACCCGCCGGGTTCAATCCTCCAGGTGGACTGCACGCACCTCACCCGTTTAACTCTTAATGGTTTCCCGCCCTTTTGAACTCGCTCTTGAAAGTTGTTTTCAACTTTCCCTTACGTACTTATTGATTTTATTGATTTACTTTATTTTTTTATTCCTGGACGGGGCCGGGGCCGTCCGGGAGGCGTTCCCCGCCCCCCCCGCGAAAGGGGTGGGGGATGCGCCGAAACCCCCCCCGGTCCCACCGAACCCGCCGCCGGGTTGAATCCTCCAGGCGGACTGCACGCACCCCACCCGTTTAACTCTTAACGGTTTCCCGCCCTTTTGAACTCGCTCTTGAAAGTTATTTTCAACTTTCCCTTACGTACTTATTGATTTTATTTATTTATTTTATTTATTTATACCGGCATTGCATCCGCTGTAGGCTTCCCTGGTCGGTCTTGTGCATTTGAATAAACGGAGAGGAATTTGTAGGTCGATAATGGTGTGTTGGTGAATGATTTTTTATATCAAGGTGATGGATTTGTAAATGACTCTGAACTGAATTGGTAACCAGTGGAGGTCTTTTAGGACTGGGGAAATGTGGCCTCCTTTCCTAGTGTTTGTTAGTAGACGGGCTGCTGCGTTTTCAACCATTTGGAGTGGTTTCGTGTATGAGGAAGGGAGTCCAAGTAATGTAGAGTTGCAGTAGTAGAAAATGAGGGCTTGGAGGATGGTTCTGAAGTGTTTGGCGTGGAAGAGTGGTCTTATCCTTTTTTAAACTTGCAGTTTATAGAAGCAGTCTTTGGTGGTTTTATTGGGGGGCCACTACCGGCCTAACACCGTCCGCCGGCTGATCCTCCATCAGAAGGACTTGGGCCCCCGAGCGGCGCTGGGGAGCCGGTCTTCCGTATGCCACATTTCCCGCGCCCGCCGGACAGGCGGGGATTCGGCGCTGGGCTCTTCCCTCTTCACTCGCCGTTACTGAGGGAATCCTGGTTAGTTTCTTTTCCTCCACAGCTTGTGTCCCTAGGTGGACCCTGCGGGTCGGTACGGCAAGAGCGGTATTCAAACAGCAAGCAATGGGGTATGAAAATACAGACCCCTGTGTACTTACTTGGTATAGGTTTTGCTAGGAGTAAGAATTTGTTGAGGATAATGTCAGTTTCTTAATAAGATCTCATGCTTTGACTGTTGAGGAGATTAGTGATGGCTTGTAAGCTGTTGTTCCAAAGTGCGATGGCTTTGTTAATAGATTCTGTTATGGGAATAAGAATCTGAACATCGTCTGCATAGATGTAGTGAATGAGGTTGACTACTTAACAGTTGGCAAAGGGGAAGGAGGAAACGGCGGGGGAAACGGCGAAGCTGCTGCCGGGGGGGGGGGGGGGCAATAACACGCGCCGGAAATGGTATTTAACCTTAGATGGAGTTTACCACCCACTTTGGCCTGCATTCCCAAACAAACAGACTACGAGAAAACCCGGTCCCGGAGCGCCGGGGGCCGCTACCGGCCTAACACCGTCCGCGGGCTGAGGCTTGATGAGAAGGACTTGGGGCCCCGAGTGGCGCCAGAGAGGCGATCTTCCGTACGCCACATTTCCCGCGCCCGCCGGACGAGCGGGGATTCGGCGCTGGGCTCTTCCCTCTTCACTCGCCGTTACGGAGGGAATCCTGGTTAGTTTCTTTTCCTCCGCGGCTTGTGTCCATAGGTGGGATTGACCTCTGTCCTAGAATGATGTGCCTCTTCATCCAGGCCTAGTGTTCCTACTGGTGTTTTAAGTCCATTGCTGTGCCTGCCTGTTCATCCAGACCTTGTGTTCCCACACGTATTATTATTTCTGAGAGATCTTCCAATTCCTTTGTCATTTTCTGAAGTGCATAAGTAGGGTAGCTAAATGAGGAGAATATTGGAGGGGCGAAGTTCCATATTGAAAGCTGAGTAGCTTTACTTATCTAGTGAAAGTTTGAAGGATCAGGGAAGGCTTGTAAGAATAGCCAAGTTTGTTAATAGATTCTGTTATGGGAATAAGAATCTGAACATCGTCTGCATAGATGTAGTGAATGAGGTTAAGACAAGTTAACAGTTGCCAAAGGGGAAGGAGGAAACGCCGGGAGGGGGGGCTATAACACGCGCCGCTGGAGCAGCGGGCCACCTGCCCCCCCTGGGCCTTCCCAGCCGAACCGTAGCCGGTCGCGGCGCACCGCCGCAGAGGAAATGCGCCCTGCGGGGGCCGGGGCCGTCCGGGAGGCGTTCCCCGCCCCTCCCCCACCCCCCGCGAAAGGGGTGGGGGTGGGGGATCCGCCGAAACCCCGGTCCAACCGAACCCGCCGGGTTGAATCCTGCGGGCGGACTGCACGGACCCCACCCATTTACCTCTTTACAATTTCACGCCCTCTTGAACTCCCTCTTCAAAGTTGTTTTCAACTTTCCCTTGCGGTACTTACTTATTTATTTTATTTATTTAAGGTTTTTTTATACCGGCATTCATGAAATCGTTCACATGATGTCGCTTTACAGAAAACAGGGGTGCAAAGAAAACAACCTATAACATAAATACACGTGGTGAAGAGATGCAGTTACAATTAACTGGGGCTATGAAATGGGAGTGTAAGAAATAAAGAGGGATAGAGGAGGTTAATTATATACATGTGTAGAATATAAAAATATACAAGAGTACATTACAAATATGGCGTCCAATATATACAGCTTCTGAGCTGAGAATTTATTGATGGTGTGTGTTAGGTGCAGTTCGGGAAGGCTTGCCTGAAAAGCCATGTCTTGAGTCTTTTCCGAAAGGTTAGGAGGCAAGGTTCATTTCTGAGATCTGGGGGGATGGAGTTCCATAACGGTGGACCTGCTGTGGAAAGGGCTCAATCTCTAAAGGTGCTGTGATAAGTGGTTTTGGAGGGTGGAACAAGGAGGCATCCTCTGTAGGCTTCCCTGGTCGGTCTTGTGCATTTGCATAAACGGAGAGGAATTTGTAGGTCGATTATGGTGTGTTGGTGAAAGATTTTGTATATCAAGGTGATGGATTTGTAAATGACTCTGAACTGAATTGGTAACCAGTGGAGATCTTTTAGGACTGGGGAAATGTGGTCTCTTTTCCTAGTGTTTGTTAGTAGACGGGCTGCTGCGTTTTGAACCATTTGGAGTGGTTTTGTGTATGAGGAAGGGAGTCCAAGAAATGTAGAGTTGCAGTAGTCTAATTTGGAGAAAATGAGGGCTTGGAGGATCCTGGTTAGTGTCTTTTCCTCCGCGGCTTGTGTCCCTAGCTGTGATTGAACTCTGTCCTCGAATGATGTGCCTCTTCATCCAGGCCTTGTGTCCCTAGCTGGGATCGACCTCTGTGCTCGACTGCTGCGCCTCTTCATCCCGGCCTTGTGTTCCCACAGGTGTTTTAACTCAGTTGCTGTACCCATTCTTCCGGGCCTTGTGTTCCCACAGGTGTTTTAACTCAGTGGCGGTGCCTGTTCATCCAGGCCTTGTGTTCCCACAGGTGTTTTAACTCAGTGGCTGTGCCTGTTCATCCAGGCCTTGTGTTCCCACAAGTGTTTTAACCTGGTTGCTGTGCCTGTTCATGCAGGCCTTGTGTCCCTAGCTGGAATTGACCTCTGTCCTCGAATGATGTACCTGTTCATCCAGGCCTTGTGTTCCCACACGTATTCTTATTTGTGAGAGATCCTAGGCTCCAATTCGTTTGTCATCAGCTGAAGTGCGTAAGTACAGTCTGAATTCACTAGACGCCAACGGAATTCACTAGACGCCAACGATATTCACTGGACGCCAATGTAAACACCGGGTACACACAACTCTAGGGGTGGACCCGTTCCAGGGAGTCCTTCCCTGAACAAGCATGAGGGTGGAGGTGGGCTTTACTGCACACCCACCTGACGGACCATGCCCATACCGCTGCCAATATTCTAGCATGCATCAGAAAGATGCTGGCGAGCTACCAGTGTTTTAACCTAGTTCCTGTGCCTGTTCATGCAGGCCTTGTGTCCCTAGCTGGGATTGACCTCTGTCCTCGAATGAAGTGCCTGTTCATCCAGGCCTTGTGTTCCTACTGCTGTTTTAACTCCATTGCTGTGCCTGCCTGTTCATCCAGACCTTGTATTCCCACACGTATTCTTATTTCTGAGAGATCCTCCAATTCCTTTGTCATCTGCTGAAGTGCGTAAGTACCGTCTGAATTCACTAGACGCCAACGGAATTCACTAGACGCCAACTGGACGCCAATGTAAACACCGGGTACACACAACTCTAGGGGTGGACCCTTTCCAGGGAGTACTTCCCTGCACAAAGGAAAGGGAACTCTCTCCTGGGCCAATTGATAAGAAAACCACAATTCTGCAGCCAAAAATAGGCTGGAAATCCTTCCCCCATTGACTTTAATGGGCGACATATGTACATATACCCAACTCATTAGATTTTTTTTATGTCCATATTGGCCGCAAGTGGGACCCACTTTCGGACATAAGAAATATGAACATAAAATTTTGCTCTGCACATCCCTATTTATTTATAACTTTTATATACCGAGGTTCAATTAACAAGATTAATTATCACTTCGGTTTACATTACAACCAGCAAAAATAATTTATTTTCCAATGCCACAGTCCACTGCTTCATTTCTCAGTTCCTCAACCCTTTCCCCCCTTTTCTTCTTGGCCCAGGATGCCTTCATAATAAGATATCCCTCACACACTTTAACCCATCCCTTTAACTAACAAATAATCTTGTATACCTTTTTCAATACCAGTGCACATATTGTCATCCTGCAAAAGTGAGTCATTCAACCTCTAGAATCACTTCGGCTGAAAGGGCGAGACTTTCAACACCTCCACCCATTTAGGTGCATGATCTATCCAAATCTTTGACTCTGTATCTGCTCCCACCACTTTCCCCACCCAACCTGATAAACATAATACCATATCAATTTGGGAGTACGTTTCATTGGGAATGGAATACAATGTGTAATCCTTTACTATAGAATTCAAGTTCCACCGGCAATCTACCAGCCCAAGCAACTCTACAATCCATATTAGACTCTTTCTATGTGACTTTTGTGGATGTGGCTCTTTCTTTAAATTATCCAACATTGGAAGTACTGTTAAATTAAAATCTCCATCTAGAATGAAAACCTTTAAAAAACAAAACAAAACATTGCCAATGGGGTATAGGCCTAGGCCCAAAGCCGGGGCTAATACCCAAAGCAGGGTTCTCAGACTTCACCCAAGTGTGACTCTAGTGACTCAGCCTAGGCCTAGGTCTGAGGCCTAGGTTTCACCTAGGCAAAGGCCATGACACAATGAAGGGGCTGTGGTCTATGCCCAAGCATGATGCCAGTGTCTTGGCCTAGGCCTAGGCCTTGACTTGATGCCAGGACACAGGCTGAGACCCAAGGAAAAGCCCAGGCTGGGGAAAGTTCCCAACAATTGCCCTACCCATACTTACCAAATCCAGCACCATGTCCTGGCCCAGTCCCAATGCAAGAGCCTCGGCCCAGACTCAGGACTGACATCACGACATGTAGAAGAGGCTGGGTCTCAATGCCGGACCCAGAACTGATGCTGCAGCCTGCCCCGAATCCCAGGTTCTAATGCCTGGACCTTGGCCTGACCCAGACCTGATGCTGAGGTCTGGGCCAGGCCCTAGCATTGGCCCTAGGTTTGGGTTGAGTCCCCAGAATCAGGACCTGGCCTTCTGGCTAGGCCATGGCTTCAGGCCTGGCCCTAGCCTAGGCCAAGGCCCAGGTATTGGGAGCCATTCTCCAGGCCAGGCTCTAGCATCAGGCCTGGATCTAGGCTGAGGCCCCAGCACCAGGACCGGGCCAAGATGCAGCATCAAATTTGGTAAGTATGGGGGGGTCCTCAGGAAATTGCCTGGGCCTTTACTTGTGTCTCGGTCTAGACCCCTGCATTGGGTGAGGGCCTAGGCTGAGACTCTTGCGTCATGTTTAGACATAGGCCAGTACCCCTGCTTTGGGTTTTGGCCTACTCCCTAGTTATGTGGGTAACTTGCATAGACATTTTCTTTTGATATTGTGCTCAATGATTATTCAAACTGATTTGAAATGCTGAAAAATGTCCCATACTTGATAGGAAAAAATATGTATGAATTTGTACATGGATTAGAATAATGTAGTTCATGGGTACTTGATAGCTTATTGAGTTGAGACAGGGTTACAGAAATGCAGGCAAAATATTTTACATTTTTTTGGACAAATTTTGTTTTTTTTGTTTTGTCATTTAATTCAGATTTTTCATTTCAGCAAATAGTGCATGCTATTTGCTAAAATGAAAGATAGGAACATTTTGGAGCTTTTAGGAGGCATTTTGCTTCAGATTCAACAAAATCAAATGAAATTGGCCTCATTTGGGCCTAGATTCATCACATTGCTATAAATACAGCAGAAATAGCACTCGTCATAAAAAAAAATGGGCATGGTTAAGCTAATTCCTATATACTGCATCACATAGGCAATTTTCGTGAAGCACAATACATTATCATGTGGCGTGTAGCATCAGGGCGTCACGTGTCGTTTTACGCAATGTGCATTGATTTATGGGTGGCACATTATTTTTCTGGTTTATAAATATCAGCTTGCTGCAGCTGCCTCTTGGAGGGTGTGTCAGGCATTGGAGAAAGGAGAGGAGGTGAGTTGGATAGTGGGAGTAGCAGACTTTTCAGAATCGATTTCCTGAGTGCATTGTCTGGTCTTCTGTTCTCATTTGTTTCTCTTTACCTTGGCCTTTTATCTTCTTTGTTGGAGTGAGAGTTTTTGTTTGTCTGTCTTTTTGTGTGGAGGAGTGCGAAGGAATGGTGGTGGTAGTGTGGAGGAGAAGTTGTGGTGGTAGTGTGGTGCTGGTGTGCAGACATGGAGTGGATGAAGCGTGAGAGGCATGGGGAGAGAGGAGAGAAGAGTGTGAAGAGTGGAGGATGAGGAGAGAGGAGATGAAATGGGTGGTTGAGGGCAGGAGTCCTAGGAGGAGGAGTAAGAGTAGGGTTAGGGACAGGAGTAGAGATAGGCAGTAGGGAAAGGATAGGAGGAGGCAGGAGGGGAAGGGGATAGGCAGGCGAGTATGGAGGGAGTAGGACGGTGGGCTAGGGATAGATAGAGAGGGCAGAGTGGACACTTTCTGTGCTGGCTTGATAATTGGAATGGTCTACTGTCTGTCAGTGTTGTCCTGCTGCCTACTTCTAATGCACTCCTCAATACTCTGCCCATACTCCAGCCTCCTTGCTGTGGTCTCTAGTTATGGTCCTGCTGCTGTCACTTCTCATCTGGTCTCATCTCCTGCTCCTGATGCTGGTGTCTCATCTCATCTCATCTCATCCTGCTACTACTTCCATGCTATAATCACACAAGGGTCAACACAAAAATAGAACCTCTTCACCACAGTACTACACAACATACATAAGAAGAGGAATACAATAAATTGCATCAATGTTTTATTTGCATTTTATAAACCTATCTAACATTAAAAACTATCTAACACACTCATACTATACTCATGCACTCACATTTAAAAACAAACATCTTCAAGAAACATGAAAATCAGAAATATTATCAAATAATTCACTTGTAATATAAAGTGCAAATGCTCACATCATATTTTAAACATTATACAATAAATCAACCAACGAAGTCAGTCCTCAACGTATCCAACAAAGATCTTCGTTTCGCCAAGCTTATCTTAATGGCTTCATCAGGGATAGGACTGGTTTGAATGAATAACAGCTATCATCTCAAAATGTTAATGAGTGACACAACTGTAAAGCTTCGAAACTTCAATTTCTTAACAAGTTTTCCAACATGCGATCAAGCTTCAAAATGTGTTCGATACGAGGTACCTTCAAGGAAGATTCAAAAATCATTCATCTCTCAACTCACTCTAAAGTTCAACCCGTTCTCTAACGGGGACACTTCCACGTAACACTTAAATTTAATGTGTCACCATTCATAAGCCTCTTAGACATTATAACACCGGAAATGACGTCTGTCCAATGACTCTATTTCAAACATGGAACAGACGTCATTTCCGGTGTTATAATGTCTAAGAGGCTTATGAATGGTGACACATTAAATTTAAGTGTTACGTGGAAGTGTCCCCGTTAGAGAACGGGTTGAACTTTAGAGTGAGTTGAGAGATGAATGATTTTTGAATCTTCCTTGAAGGTACCTCGTATCGAACACATTTTGAAGCTTGATCGCATGTTGGAAAACTTGTTAAGAAATTGAAGTTTCGAAGCTTTACAGTTGTGTCACTCATTAACATTTTGAGATGATAGCTGTTATTCATTCAAACCAGTCCTATCCCTGATGAAGCCATTAAGATAAGCTTGGCGAAACGAAGATCTTTGTTGGATACGTTGAGGACTGACTTCGTTGGTTGATTTATTGTATAATGTTTAAAATATGATGTGAGCATTTGCACTTTATATTACAAGTGAATTATTTGATAATATTTCTGATTTTCATGTTTCTTGAAGATGTTTGTTTTTAAATGTGAGTGCATGAGTATAGTATGAGTGTGTTAGATAGTTTTTAATGTTAGATAGGTTTATAAAATGCAAATAAAACATTGATGCAATTTATTGTATTCCTCTTCTTATGTATGTTGTGTACTACTTCCATGCTGGCATCTCATCTAATCTCATCTCATCTCATCTTGCTGCTGCCTCCATGCTGCTGTGTCTTCTCCTGGGGCTCAAGCTTCCATTCTACTGTTTCTTGTCCTGAATCTCCTCCCTCCATGTTGCTTATCTTCTCTTGGGCCTCATGCCTCCATGCTGCTGTTTCTTGTCTTGGGCCTCCTGCCTCCATGCTGCTGTATCTTCTCCTGGGCCTCCTGCCTCTATGCTGCACTTTTTGGTCCTGGTCCTGATGCCTTCTTGTTGAACTCTGCTGCCATGGCTTTAGCCTGTCCCCACTTTGAGTGAATTATTTCAACATGGACTGTGTGGGCCTTCACTTGAACTCTGCTGCCATGGCCAATGCTGTCATCCTTTCAGTGCACTCTTTCAACATGGACTGTCTGGACCTTTTTATTGCCATCACATAATTGTACTGCTATCTGCTCTAACATTAGAATTGTACTGTAGCTTTTGGTTTATCACTTCTGCTTTCTATGTTCTTTGCTATAATCATGATTGTGCAAAAGGATAAGACGCTAATACTGTATATGTAATGTTGTTATAATGATATCTCAAAGAATGAAATAATATATCTTCATAACATCTTGAATGTTGGAGCAAGTTATTAAGCTTCCAAACATCAGTGACTTTAGTACAGAGTAAAAAAAGCTTTCTCTTTGCTAATGAACCTCTTAATGGAAGTCTATAGATGCCACTAAATGGACATTGCAGTTTTTTTGAACCCCTGATATAGAGCCTGTCTCATCTCGAAACATAACATTATGTCGGGTTTTTTTTTTAAGTAGACGCAATTCAAGCATTCAATTATAAGGGAAGTGATTGCTTTTACTTGCATAACAGAAAATTTTAAAAAATTGGAATATAATTTTACTGCAGACTGATGATTACATTGGAAAACAAATTTCTGGGAACATTTTGTTTCCTCTACAACCTTCGGGACAACAAGTAGATTTTAACAAGCTGAACACAAATATGCATTTATTATGTCTGCATCATGTACCGTTTGCCAGAAAAGTGCGATATACATTAAGCATTGTTACGTGTCTGTAACGGCATAAGCTATAATGGCATTGTTGGCACCAGAAAACAAAACTAAAAATGTTTTGCCACAGATTTTTGTTTGTAATCACTGTCCAACACTTCACAGATGAGACTCCAACAATAGTCACCCAGCATGCAGGGGTTCCACTTGCCTTGATACCGTTTCTCCATTTTGACAATGTCTTGATGAAACCTTTCACCATGTTCATCACACACAGCGCCAAAGTTGTCTGGGAAGAAGTCCAAGTGAGGATGAAGAAAATGTATCTTCAATGACATGTTGCACTTCATCAGTTTGTATACCTGAAGCAGAATTTCAACTAGTTCGACATAGTCTGCTGCCTTATAGTTGCCTAGAAAGTTTCAAAGAACATTCTTGAAGGCTGTCCATGCAACATGTTCTGTACCTTGCAGAAGACCATCAAAGTGGCTGTCCTTCATCACAACTTGGATTTGTGGACCAACGAAAACACCTTCTTTTATGCGTCATCATGGAACAAGTTGGAATCTTGTAGCCAAGCTGGAGCTTGCCCGAGCAAGTTCTGGCATGATCAGGCAGAGTTTTTTGGTGTATTTTAAAAAAAGTTAGTCTCTGTTACATGTTACGTTGCTTATGGCCTTCAAAAATATGACATGAATTTTAAAAATCATAAAAATTACTGTCTAGCAGGAAAATATATGTATGCGAGATTATGTTTTAAAATTTCACAATTATTGTAACACAAAACTGGCCATTTCTCAAAAATCTTATGTGATGTACAAATTTCGAAGTATTAGCTGTGATCAGCATCAAAAAATCTATTTGGAACACCAAAAAGCCTGAAGGAAACAAAAACTTTGTTTACCAGTGTTTTATGTGACCCAAATGATGTTTGGAAGCTTAATAATTTGCTCCAACATTCTGGGTTTTATGATGGTCTATTATATCATGCTTTGAGATGTCATTTTAACAAGAAATATTAACATTTTTCATGACTGCTTGAACTGTGCAATTTTCATTAAGTGCATTCATACTGTTGTCTCTGCTATTGCTCATATTGCCATTTGTAACAGTGGATGTACAGGTTTATTGTTGCGGCAGACAGCCGTGGAACCTCATGGCCTGCCTTGCTTATCCCCTGAACCAGTCTGGGTCATCTTCGCAGCTCCCCAGGCCGCCACCTCCCTCTCTGAATGCGCCAGGGAGCCAACAATACTGCCATTGTTCCACCGGTCCCAGCTCCTGCTAGACGCGCGCGTGCGTGGCTCCACCCATTTAAAGGGGCCGTGGCAGGAAAGACCTCCTGCGGTCCTGGATGCGATCCTCAGCCTCAGCACTACTTAAGGCAGCTCCTGCTACCCAACCTTTGCCTCAGCAACAGGTCCCACTCTCCGGAGTTACTAGTTGCTCTGCATTCCTGCCTCCGTGTCTTCCAGCTCTGTGTCTTCCAGTGCCTGCCTCCACGTCTTCCAGCTCCATCTTCATGTGCTCCTGCTTCCTCGGATCCTTGGCTTGCTTCTCTGGTTTTGACTCGGCTCGTTCTTGGATTCTGCCTCGCCTGCTGCCTGCCCTGACCTCTGACCTGTCTTTGGATTCTCCTGCCCACCACTGGCCTCGACCTCTGGTACACTGGACTCTGCCTTTTCCTCTCGTCTTCAGACCTGTCTTCATCTAGAGACCCGCTCCTAAGTCCTGCCGGCCACGGCACCCAAGGGCTCAACCTGTGGGGAATGAGGGCTGGTACAGGTGAAGGTCCGGTTGGGTCTCCATCTCCAGCGTCCGCCTCATGATGACGAGGGCCTGTGGGAAGCCCTGTTACAGGAAGTACTGACCTCATCTTGGCCCAAGGGTCCACCGACTGCGCAGCAGCGTAACAGTTTGCTGAGGCCATGGAACCGGTGGACCTGTCTGGCCTGCAGGCAATCCCAGGCCTAGTGTTGAAAATTCAGCAGCAGAAGCAATTCCTGGAGACATTGGAGTCCTCCTTACAACATTTGAATGCTCGCTTGGACGCCTCCATAGCCCGAGTGCATCTCCTGCTACACTGGCACCTGCCGTCTCCTCTCTCCGGTTACCGTCTCCTCCCCAATATGCTGGCGACCCAGGGCAATGCCAGGGCTTTCTCAATCAGTGTTTCATGCACGTCTCTTTGCAGCCAGCAAAATTTTCTTCTGATACCGTGACGACCACCTTCATCCTCTCCTTGCTGGATGGCAAGGCTTTGGCTTGGGCATCCCCCCTATGGAACGAGGGGACCTGCTCCTCTAGGACCACCAATGGTTTGTCAGTGTTCAAATGGACCTTTGATGATCCTGGCCGCTTGGCTGCCACTGGCTCAGAAATCCTCCACCTCCGGCAAGGGGCACGACCGCTATATGACTACACCATCAAGTTCCCAGACCATGGCTACGAAGCTAAATTGGTGGGAAGACAGTTTAAGAAGCATCTTCTTGGAGGGTCTATCCTACTGCATTAAAGACGAGTTGGAAGCTCGGGACCTCCCGGAATCTCTGGATGCACTCATCGATCTTGCCGGTAGGATAGATTGTCACCTTCAGTAGCATGCCCGGGAGTTGCGAGGACCTTGCAGATCAGTCTGCTCTCGGGCAGTTGGCTGCCACTAATAAAAATGGCACCGATGGCCCTTTGCCCTTACCATGTGATAGGGTATCCGTGCCATTGGCCGGCCCCTGTCACATGGTAGGAGCACTTTTTAAAGATGGCGCCGGCCATCCAGTGCTCCTACCATGTGACAGGGGCCGGCCAATGGCACAGATACCCTGTCACATGGTAAGGGCAAAGGGCCATCGGCACCATTTTTATTAGTGCAGCTGATGGCCCGAGAGTGGGAGATTGCTCCCCGCGCCCCCACTGGACCACCAGGTAATTTTAAAACATTTTTGGAGGGGGTCGGGAGGGTAGGGGAGGCTAAGGGGTCAGTTTTAAAGGGTCAGGGTGGGTTTTTTGTTTATCAGATTGGGCGCAGCCGATAAACAAAAAAACAATCGGGCCGGACGATAAAAATTATAAGATTTGAATCGGAACCGGAACCGAACCGATTCCGGTTCCGATTCACATCTCTAGTTCACACCTCAATTGGAAATGCAGGTGGAGGGAAAATGATCCAGGGTAAGACCAGAAAAAATGTGGATACATTTTCTCCAGAATATTCAGGCTGTAGTTCAGGCAACAGAATTACATGCATTGTGTAACATGGCTGAGGGCGGACAGATATGAGGACTCTACATAACTTGAAAGCTTGCATAGAAGAAGACAACTCTCCCCCTCTAGGAGGGAGCTATGTCTCTTCTTGATTTCCTTTTAGTTTCCTCAGGTATAGCATAGCTCTAGGTTGATTATAGGAAGGAAGCTAAGCTGCTGCCCTGGCAGTTGTTGAAGCTATTGGATCTGATTAACAGTAGAGAAATGCGGTTAAAGCCAGAGATTGCAGTAAACAGGGTCATGGGCAGACAAGACTGATTAACCTGGTAGTCTTTTCTTGCTGTCATAGTCTCTTTCTATGTTGTAGGGAGAAGGAACAACCTTGGACACTAAGAAGAGCTGACTAGCTACTATTGTCCACTGCCTTCTGTAGCAATTTTCAAAAGCCATTTACTTGCGTAAAGTGCACTTATGCAGGGAAAGTCCTATGGACAATCCAATGGCCTATGTTATAGCAATTTTCAAAAGCCCACTTACACAGGTAAAGTGCATTTACAATGTGTAAAATCCAATTTTAGATGTGTAAATGCTGTTCAAAATCAGGTCCTTACCTAAGTCACTTAAACATTTAAAACCTGATGACAATTTAATGGCATATATTATAGCAATTTTCAAAAGCCCACTTACATGCATAAAATGCATTTATACTTTAAAACCTAGTTTTAAGCATGTAAATCGTTTTGAAAATTACCCCCATATTTTATAAACTATGTGGTGGGAGCTGCAGAAATTATAAAATAATGCGTCTTTCTGCCCCCAAATTATGTGTGTATGTTTTATAGGGATGTGCATTCGGATTGACCGCATATGGAAAACGCAACTCAATATTTTTTTTTAACTTAAAAAAAAGATGGGGCGTATACGAGCAGATTTCCGACATAAATGAACATAGATATGTCGGATACGGCGAATCGCCATGCGCGCGCTTTCTCGCCGCCATTACCTGCGACTCGAGCTCGGAGCCCCGGATTACCTGAAAATGGCGGCGCCCCTGCGGTAACCATGCCAACCTGTCTGACCCTGTCCTGTGAGTCTCAGTGACTCACAGGAAAGGGTGGGACAGGTCGGCATGGATACCGGAACGCAGCGAATCTGCGTTCACCTTTTCAGAGAAGCACTGAATGCAGCGAATCGCGCTGTCATTCCGTGCTTCTCTGAGGATTTCCTGACGAGCCAGCAGCACTATAAAAGCAGCAGCAGCACGAGGACTGACGGACATTGTCAGCGATTCAGTGGGGAGGTGGGATCGGGATCGGGATCGTGCAGGGTGGGCTTAGGCAGGCTGAGGCAGAGAAGATAGCAGAACCCGATTTGATAGACAACACAGAACAGAACCAGATTTGATAGACAACACAGAACAGATTCTTTGTTAGGGAAAAAAAAAAAAAGAACATTCTTATTGAGTGAGTCTGTACATTTTATCCTGGGCAGTGCCAGGCAGGGCTGGCAGTACTCTGCCTCATATTTGCTATTTTTAAACAGACTTAAAAGCATTCTCCTTGAGTGGTTCAGTGCTGGCTGGGCAGCAGTTCCAGGGCTGGGAGTACTTTGCCTCATATCTACTTTAGTTCTATGTGCACTGCAGTGCACACAGACAGACACATTCCGTGCATTGCCAGGCAGACAGTGAGGCAGTGGGCATTGTAAACAGAGTGAACATTGCCCTTCAGCGAGTCTGTTACATTTGCTATTTTTAAACAGACTTAAAAGCATTCTCCTTGAGTGGTTCAGTGCTGGGTGGGCACTGGGCAGCAGTTCCAGGGCTGGGAATACCCTGCCTCATATCTACTTTAGTTCTATGTGCACTGCAGTGCACACAGACAGACACATTCCGTGCATTGCCAGGCAGACAGTGAGGCAGTGGGCATTGTAAACAGAGTGAACATTGCCCTTCAGCGAGTCTGTTACATTTGCTATTTTTAAACAGACTTAAAAGCATTCTCCTTGAGTGGTTCAGTGCTGGGTGGGCACTGGGCAGCAGTTCCAGGGCTGGGAGTACCCTGCCTCATATCTACTTTAGTTCTATGTGCACTGCAGTGCACACAGACAGACACATTCCGTGCATTGCCAGGCAGGCAGTGAGGCAGTGGGCATTGTAAACAGAGTGAACATTGCCCTTCAGCGAGTCTGTTACATTTGCTATTTTTAAACAGACTTAAAAGCATTCTCCTTGAGTGGTTCAGTGCTGGGTGGGCAGCAGTTCCAGGGCTGGGAGTACTCTGCCTCATATCTACTTTAGTTCTATGTGCACTGCAGTGCACACAGACAGACACATTCCGTGCATTGCCAGGCAGGCAGTGAGGCAGTGGGCATTGTAAACAGAGTGAACACATTCTCCTTCAGTGGTTCAGTGCTGGGTGGGCAGCAGTTCCAGTGCTGGGAGTACCCTGCCTCATATCTACTTTAGTTCTATGTGCACTGCAGTGCACACAGACAGACACATTCCGTGCATTGCCAGGCAGGCAGTGAGGCAGTGGGCATTGTAAACAGAGTGAACATTGCCCTTCAGCGAGTCTGTTACATTTGCTATTTTTAAACAGACTTAAAAGCATTCTCCTTGAGTGGTTCAGTGCTGGGTGGGCAGTGCCAGGGCTGGCACTGGCAGTTCTCTGCCTCATATCTACTGAAAAGGAAGCTTGTTCTCTGTGCACTCACTGCACACACACAGACAGACACATTCCGTGCATTGCCAGGCAGGCAGTGAGGCAGTGGGCATTGTAAACAGAGTGAACATTGCCCTTCAGCAAGTCTGTTACATTTGCTATTTTTAAACAGACTTAAAAGCATTCTCCTTGAGTGGTTCAGTGCTGGGTGGGCAGTGCCAGGGCTGGCACTGGCAGTACTCTGCCTCATATCTACTGAAAAGGAAGCTTGTTCTCTGTGCACTCACTGCACACACACAGACAGACACATTCCGTGCATTGCCAGGCAGGCAGTGAGGCAGTGGGCATTGTAAACAGAGTGAACATTGCCCTTCAGCGAGTCTGTTACATTTGCTATTTTTAAACAGACTTAAAAGCATTCTCCTTGAGTGGTTCAGTGCTGGGTGGGCAGTGCCAGGGCTGGCACTGGCAGTACTCTGCCTCATATCTACTGAAAAGGAAGCTTGTTCTCTGTGCACTCACTGCACACACACAGACAGACACATTCCGTGCATTGCCAGGCAGGCAGTGGGCATAAACAGAGTGAAGATTGGCCTTAAGCGAGTCTGTTCAATTTGTTATTTTTAAACAGACTTAACCGCATTGTCCTTGAGTGGTTCAGTGCTGGGTGGGCAGCAGTTCCAGGGCTGGGAGTACCCTGCCTCATATCTACTGAAAAGGAAGCTTGTTCTCTGTGCACTCACTGCACACACACAGACAGACACATTCCGTGCATTGCCAGGCAGGCAGTGAGGCAGTGGGCATTGTAAACAGAGTGAACATTGCCCTTCAGCGAGTCTGTTACATTTGCTATTTTTAAACAGACTTAAAAGCATTCTCCTTGAGTGGTTCAGTGCTGGGTGGGCAGCAGTTCCAGGGCTGGGAGTACACTGCCTCATATCTACTGAAAAGGAAGCTGGTTCTCTGTGCACTCACTGCACTCACACAGACAGACACATTCCGTGCATTGCCAGGCAGGCAGTGAGGCAGTGGGCATTGTAAACAGAGTGAAGATTGGCCTTCAGCGAGTCTGTTCAATCTGCTATTTTTAAAAAGACTTAACCGCATTGTCCTTGACTGGTTCAGTGCTGGGTGGGCAGTGCCAGGGCTGGCACTGGCAGTACTCTGCCTCATATCTACTGAAAAGAAAGCTGGTTCTCTGTGCACTCACTGCACACACACAGACAGACATATTCCGTGCATTGCCAGGCAGGCAGTGAGGCAGTGGGCATTGTAAACAGAGTGAACATTGCCCTTCAGCGAGTCTGTTACATTTGCTATTTTTAAACAGACTTAAAAGCATTCTCCTTGAGTGGTTCAGTGCTGGGTGGGCAGCAGTTCCAGGGCTGGGAGTACCCTGCCTCATATCTACTGAAAAGGAAGCTGGTTCTCTGTGCACTCACTGCACTCACACAGACAGACACATTCCGTGCATTGCCAGGCAGGCAGTGAGGCAGTGGGCATTGTAAACAGAGTGAAGATTGGCCTTCAGCGAGTCTGTTCAATCTGCTATTTTTAAACAGACTTAACCGCATTGTCCTTGACTGGTTCAGTGCTGGGTGGGCAGTGCCAGGGCTGGCACTGGCAGTACTCTGCCTCATATCTACTGAAAAGGAAGCTGGTTCTCTGTGCACTCACTGCACACACACAGACAGACACATTCCGTGCATTGCCAGGCAGGCAGTGAGGCAGTGGGCATTGTAAACAGAGTGAAGATTGGCCTTCAGCGAGTCTGTTCAATCTGCTATTTTTAAACAGACTTAACCGCATTGTCCTTGACTTGGTCCGTTCATTTTGTTATTTTAAACAGACTGAGCATTCTTCTTGAGTGGGTCTGTTAATTTAGTTATTTTAAACTGACCGAACATTATTATTGTGGGACAGTGGGCAGTGTTACCACTAGTACTCATTGACATTAAATCCATAATGTCAGGGAAAGGGAGATGCAAGCGACTTAGTGGGAATGGCAGCGGAGGCACCGCAAAAGACACCAGCGCAACACCACCAGTACAGGTAAAAAGGCAACTGTCGCAATCAAACGTCTTTGTAGGGGATGGCAGTTCCATGGCAAAAAAAAAGAAATCAGACCATGAAACTTTGCAATCGCCAGCACCTGTTTCTGGCACTGTAGTTTTGGAGGAGAGTGAAGAGGAGGCAGAGTCTAGCCAGACAAAAGTTACACACCCAAGAGCAGCCAGGGGACAGAAGTGTCCTGCAAAACTTCGCGGTGACAAGGTAGCGCTGGCACTGTTAGCTTCTGATTCAGAAGAAGAATCTTCTTGGATGGGATTCTCATCAGAAACAGAAGATGTAATACCTGAGCAATCTTCGGTAGAATTGTCAGTTAGTCCTGTTTTAGCCTCCACCTCCAGAAATCTGCGGCAGGGGAGACATTCCACTGATATCGAGGAGGAGGAAGAGCTGTCAGAAGGGAGACAGAGGGTGACTGTTGCCCCCGCTGGCATTGCTTCGCCAGGTGCAGTGGGTGCACCACCCACACCCAGTAGTACCTCAACTCCAGTGCCACCATCCACCCCCAGGGCGGGAAAGAGAGGAGGATCACAAAAGAAATCTGCGATCTGGGCACATTTTAAAGTGACAGAAGACCCGCGTTATGCTCGGTGTAATTACTGTGCCAGGGATATTAGCAGAGGCAAGCAACTGGGACATCTGTCAAATTTTGGCATGGAGTATCATATTAAGAGGCAACACCCAACAAGATTACTGCCATCTGGGGATGGTAGCATTTTCCGTCAGGGGACCCCTTCCCCTTCCAACCAGGGTGCAGTGGTAGGAAAGCAGCAGAGTCAGCCCACGCCCTCATACCCTTCTAGCAGTCAGGCGGCAGGCCAGAAACCCACTGACATGTGGGAGAAGCGACAATGCACCATGGAGGAAATGGGGTGGAGTGCGGTAACGCTATCCCGGGGTAGGAGGCAGGCAGCCGCAAAAGTAGTAACCAGGAGCATTGGGGAAATGATTGCCCTTGATGACCAGCCCCTGCAGTTAGTGGAGAATGTGGGTTTCAAACATTTCTTGAAGGTCGTACTTCCAAATTACAAAGTCCCCTCCAGAACCACATTTAGTAGAAAGGTCATCCCCAACCTGTACAAGCACTGTGTCAGTCGCGTGCAAGCACTGCTAGGAAAGGCAGACGGAAGAGTGCATTTCACCTGCGATATCTGGACCGCAATGAATGCTGCACACTCTTACCTCTCTCTGACAGCACACTGGTGGGACATGGCAGAGGCAGGGGCAGCCAGCAGCTCTATTACTGAACAAGCATCAGGGTGGAGGTGGGCTTTACTGAACACCCACCTGACGGACCATTCCCATACCGCTGCCAATATTCTAGCATGCATCAGAAAGATGCTGGCGAGCTGGAAAGTACACCAGCGAGACAGTAAAACGCGGGCAGGCTTTTTTGTCACAGACAACGGTGCAAACATGGTTAAGGCAATAAGCGATGGGCGGTTTAAGAACATCCGATGTTTTGCACACACTCTGCATCTGGTAGTGAAGTCAGGTTTGGGCTTGGAGTCCAAGGACAAGGAGACTGAATACCTGCGTCGGTTAATACACAAGTGCAGGAACATAGCAGCACACTTCCACAGAAGTGTCAGGGCGGGGCAGGTTCTCCGAGAAAAGCAGACTGATTTGGATATGCCTCAGAAGCGTCTCATTCAAGACGTTGCCACCCGGTGGAATTCAACCTTTATGATGCTGGAGAGGTTACTGGAGCTGCAGACACCCCTTCATGAACTTTCTGGTACAATAGACATAGGTGTGCAGAATCCCCTAGGGCATCACGATTGGTTAGTCATGAGTCAGCTGGTAAAAATCCTGCAGCCCTTCAAGGACGTCACGGAGGAGCTGAGTTCCAGAAGTTCCACCTTGGCTGACATCATCCCTATAGTGAAATTCCTGGATGACCATTTGGAAGGCATTAAACGGCAAGAGGGAATGACTGCTGAGGTGCTGCAGTGTGTGGACGTTTTGCAGCAGCAGGTGAAAGACAGATTAAGGCCTTTAACAGAGGACAGCACATACATGCTCGCCTCTGTCTGTGATCCCCGTGTGAAAGGTAAACTCGCCCTACAGACCAATTGTCTGTCATTTGTGAAGGAGCTGTTGTTAGCACAGGTCCGTGAACAGGAGCACCATAGGCGGAGACAGATTAGGCTTGAAGCACAGGTGGAAACAGCAGGCACGTCACAGAGTTGTGCTGCTGCTAGCCCTGGCAGGAGAAGGACTGTGTCAGTGACAGATACTATTATTAGTGCATCCACCTCAACGTCAGAATGCCCAAGGCATGTTGGCCATAAAGATACATCAGTTGTGCAACGGGCGAGAGAGAAAGTAACTGGATTGAGTGACTCTCAGCCCTCCCAAGCACAGGAGGAGACAGCAGCAGAGCTGTCAGTGACACGGTATCTCTCAGAGCCGATAGAGAACACGCAGACAGATCCGCTGGCATATTGGGCACACAAGTCCACTGTCTGGCCACACCTAGCCAAAGTGGCTGAAGGATATCTGTCATGTCCACCAACCAGTGTGCCCAGTGAACGTGTTTTTTCAATGACAGGGGATATCATGAGCCCTCACCGCTCAAGGCTGTCACCGGTCTTGATGGAAATGCTAGTGTTTTTGAAAGTAAACCTGCCATTGCTTGGCTTTCCCGATTTTCCTTGTGAATGGCAAGATGAATAAAAGCTATTGAAAGGAGCCTTGCAGCAGTTCCAATTGCATCCTATGCTCAAGATAATGTAAGCACTGCAGCACATGTTCTTGACATGAATCGCTGTGCCTGACCGGCATCTACTGTGCAGCCCTTGTGTTCCCACAAGTGTTTTAACTCCATTGCTGTTCCTGCCTGTACCTCCAGGCATTGTGTTCCTACTGGTGTTTTAACTCCATTGCTGTGCTTGCCTGTCCCTCCAGGCCTTGTGTCCCTAGCAGGGATTGACCTCTGTCCTCCAATGATGTGCCTGTTCCTCCAGGCCTTGTGTCCCTAGCTGGGCAGTTCCGTTTTGTTATTTTAAACAGACTGAGCATTGTCCTTCAGAGTGGGTCTGTTGATATTGCTATTTTAAACAGACTGAGCATTGACCTTCAGAATGGGTCCGTTAATTTTGTTCTTTTAAACAGACTGAGCATAGTCCTTGAGTGGGTCCATTAATTTTGTTCTTTTAAACAGACTGAGCATGGTCCTTCAGAGTGGGTCCGTTCATTTTCTTATTTTAAACAGACTGAGCATTCTTCTTCAAGGCCGAAGTGGAGAAGGGTTCCATGTGAACAGCAGTTCAACATGGGTCAGTCGGTCCTAAGAGATAGGCGAGAGCCGTTCCGAAGGGACGGGCGAAGGCCTCCGTCGCCCTGGGCCAATCGAAAGGGAGTCGGGTTCAGATCCCCGAACCCGGAGTGGCGGAGATTCGGCGCTGGGCTCTTCCCTCTTCACTCGCCGTTACTGAGGGAATCCTGGTTAGTTTCTTTTCCTACGCGGCTTGTGTCCCTAGCTGGGATTGACCTCTGTCCTCCAATGATGTGCCTGTTCATCCAGACCTTGTGTTCCCACGCGTATTCTTATTTCTGAGAGATTTTCCGATTCCTTTGTCATCAGCTAAAGTGCATAAGATGCGTTGATGAATAGTTTTGAAGATGACACATCTGGCTTTATAGATGATACGGAAGTGGACGGGTAGCCAATGTAACTCTTTCAGAATGGGAGATATGTGGTCTCTCTTTCTTGCGCCTGTTAGTAATCGGGCTGCTGAATTTTGAACCATCTCTAGTGGTTTGGAATAGGATGAGGGCAGACCTAGCAATAGGGAACTGCAGTAGTCTAATTTCGCAAAAATGACTGCTTCGATGATCGTTCTGAAGTCTTGAGCATGGAAAAGAGGTCTTATCCTCTTCCGAACCTGGAGTTTATAGAAGCAGTCTTTGGTTGTTTTGTTGATATGTGCCTTGAAGTTTAGCCGGTTGTCTATTATCACTCCTAACTCTCTAACTTGTGTGGTAGGTAGGTTGGTGGGAAGAGTAGTGTTGGAGATATTGTTTTCAGGAGAGATGAGTAGGATTTCTGTCTTGGATGAGTTTAAGATGAGGTGTAGGTTGTTTACTACTTGTTTGATTTTCTGGTGGCATGTTTCCCAGTACTCAAGAGTTTTACAGTATGTGTCTTTGATAGGGATGATGATTTCAATATCATCTGCGTAAAGGAAGTACTTTAGATTGAGGTCGGTAAGAAGTTGGCAGAGAGGAAGAAGATAGATATTAAATAGGGTCGGAGACAATGAAGAACCTTGAGGGACTCCTATGACAGAGTCAAATCTTGAGGATTCCTTGTTTTGGAGTTTAACTTTGTAACCTCTGTAATTGAGAAACGTTTTGAACCAGGATAGGACGGTGCCGCTGATTCCTATGGACAAAAGCTGGTTTAGGAGGATGGCATGGTTGACCGTGTCGAACGCTGCGGAAAGGTCTAACAAGATCAATAGGAAAGAGTTTCCTTTGTCGAGGCCCATTAAGATATAATATTATATCTTATAGTTGTGGTTTGGATCATATTCTTTAGGTGAAGACGGTTGTCTATAATTACTCCCAGGTCTCTCACATGGTTGTGGGTGAGAAGGTGTTTGTGATGGATCTGAGATGGGAGGTTTTCTTGCTTGTAGGAAATGAAGAGGAGTTTAGTTTTAGAGGCATTGAGGACCAGGTTTACACTGTTGAGGAGATTAGTGGTGGCTTGTAAGCTGTTGTTCCAAAGTGCGATGGCTTTGTTAATAGATTCTGTTATGGGAATAAGAATCTGAACATCGTCTGCATAGATGTAGTGAATGAGGTTAAGACTAGTTAACAGTTGGCAAAGGGGAAGGAGGAAACGGCGGGGGAAAAGGCGAAGCTGCTGCCAGGGGGGGCTATAACACGCGCCGCCGGAGCGGCGGGCCACCTGTATATACAATATATACAGCTTCTGAGCAGAGAATTTATTGATGGTGCGTGTTAGGTGGAGTTCGGGAAGGCTTGCCTGAAAAGCCATGTCTTGAGTCTTTCCAGAAAGGTTAGGAGGCGAGGTTCATTTCTGAGATCTCCCCGTGTACAACATTTTGAATTAAACATGCCACTTTATATTGTATGCGATATTGGATGGACATGCACAGCATTCCAGGTCAAACCCTTTTAGAGACGTCAAGCCTCGACAGACAAAGTAAAGAGTAAGACATTGTTGAACTTGGAGGTGGACCCTTGTCCGGGGGAAACGGCGAAGCTGCTGCCGGGGGGGGGGGGGCAATAACACGCGCCGGAGCCGGTATTTACCCTTAGATGGAGTTTACCACCCACTTTGGCCTGCATTCCCAAACAAACAGACTACGAGAAAACCCGGTCCCGGAGCACCGGGGGCCGCTACCGGCCTAACACCGTCCGCGGGCTGAGGCTTGATGAGAAGGACTTGGGCCCCCGAGCGGCGCCAGAGAGGCGATCTTCCGTATGCCACATTTCCCGCACCCGCCGGACGAGCGGGGATTCGGCGCTGGGCTCTTCCCTCTTCATTCGCCGTTACGGAGGGAATCCTGGTTAGTTTCTTTTCCTCCGCGGCTTGTGTCCATAGGTGGGATTGACCTCTGTCCTAGAATGATGTGCCTCTTCATCCAGGCCTAGTGTTCCTACTGGTGTTTTAAGTCCATTGCTGTGCCTGCCTGTTCATCCAGACCTTGTGTTCCCACACGTATTATTATTTCTGAGAGATCTTACAATTCCTTTGTCATTTTCTGAAGTGCATAAGTAGGGTAGCTAAATGAGGAGAATATTGGAGGGGCGAAGTTCCATATTCAAAGCTGAGTAGCTGTACTTATCTAGTGAAAGTTTGAAGGATCAGGGAAGGCTTGTAAGAATAGCCAAGTTTGTTAATAGATTCTGTTATGGGAATAAGAATCTGAACATCGTCTGCATAGATGTAGTGAATGAGGTTAAGACAAGTTAACAGTTGCCAAAGGGGAAGGAGGAAACGCCGGGAGGGGGGGCTATAACACGCGCCGCCGGAGCAGCGGGCCACCTGCCCCCCCTGGGCCTTCCCAGCCGACCCGTTGCCGGTCGCGGCGCACCGCCGCGGAGGAAATGCGCCCTGCGGGGGCCGGGGCCGTCCGGGAGGCGTTCCCCGCCCCTCCCCCACCCCCCGCGAAAGGGGTGGGGGTGGGGGATCCGCCGAAAGCCCCGGTCCGACCAAACCCGCCGGGTTGAATCCTGTGGGCGGACTGCACGGACCCCACCCATTTACCTCTTTACAATTTCACGCCCTCTTGAACTCCCTCTTCAAAGTTGTTTTCAACTTTCCCTTGCGGTACTTACTTATTTATTTTATTTATTTAAGGTTTTTTTATACCGGCATTCATGAAATCGTTCACATGATGTCGCTTTACAGAAAACAGGGGTGCAAAGAAAACAACCTATAAC
Organism: Rhinatrema bivittatum; assembly: GCF_901001135.1. Lineage (NCBI taxonomy): Eukaryota > Metazoa > Chordata > Amphibia > Gymnophiona > Rhinatrematidae > Rhinatrema > Rhinatrema bivittatum. Next base: position 156,032,928 of record NC_042621.1, read on the forward strand.
ATAAATACACGTGGTGAAGAGATGCAGTTACAATTAACTGGGGCTATGAACTGGGAGTGTAAGAAATAAAGAGGGATAGAGGAGGTTAATTATATACATGTGTAGAATATAAAAATATACAAGAGTACATTACAAATATGGCGTCCAATATATACAGCTTCTGAGCTGAGAATTTATTGATGGTGTGTGTTAGGTGCAGTTCGGGAAGGCTTGCCTGAAAAGCCATGTCTTGAGTCTTTTCCGAAAGGTTAGGAGGCAAGGTTCATTTCTGAGATCTGGGGGGATGGAGTTCCATAACGGTGGACCTGCTGTGGAAAGGGCTCAATCTCTAAAGGTGCTGTGATAAGTGGTTTTGGAGGGTGGAACAAGGAGGCATCCTCTGTAGGCTTCCCTGGTCGGTCTTGTGCATTTGTATAAACGGAGAGGAATTTGTAGGTCGATTATGGTGTGTTGGTGAAAGATTTTGTATATCAAGGTGATGGATTTGTAAATGACTCTGAACTGAATTGGTAACCAGTGGAGGTCTTTTAGGACTGGGGAAATGTGGTCTCTTTTCCTAGTGTTTGTTAGTAGACGGGCTGCTGCGTTTTGAACCATTTGGAGTGGTTTTGTGTATGAGGAAGGGAGTCCAAGAAATGTAGAGTTGCAGTAGTCTAATTTGGAGAAAATGAGGGCTTGGAGGATCCTGGTTAGTGTCTTTTCCTCCGCGGCTTGTGTCCCTAGCTGTGATTGAACTCTGTCCTCGAATGATGTGCCTCTTCATCCAGGCCTTGTGTCCCTAGCTGGGATCGACCTCTGTGCTCGACTGCTGCGCCTCTTCATCCCGGCCTTGTGTTCCCACAAGTGTTTTAACTCCGTTGCTGTGCCCGTTCCTGCAGGCCTTGTGTTCCTCTGGGGATAGGGAAATACATACAGTAACTGAGTGTAAGCAAGTATGATTTGCATTGAATACAAGAATGTCAGTATATAAAAATGACAAATAAATATAAAAATAAATGAAGTGCTATAAACTTTTTAAAAAAAGAATATAAATCCATTAAAAAAAAATTGTACTATCCGAGTATCAGTGTTCATCCATGTTCCTACTGGTGTTTTAACTCCATTGCTGTGCCTGCCTGTTCATCCAGGCCTTGTGTTCCCACAGGTGTTTTAACTCAGTGGCGGTGCCTGTTCATCCAGGCCTTGTGTTCCTCTGGGGATAGGGAAATACCTACAGTACCTGAGTGTAATCAAGTATGACGTGCTAGAAACGTTTTCGAATAAGAATATAAATACATTAAAAAAACACATAATTACTATCCGAGTATCCGTGTTCATCCAGGCCTTGTGTTCCCACAGGTGTTTTAACTCAGTTGCTGTGCCCATTCTTCCGGGCCTTGTGTTCCCACAGGTGTTTTAACTCAGTGGCGGAGCCTGTTCATCCAGGCCTTGTGTTCCCACAGGTGTTTTAACTCAGTGGCTGTGCCTGTTCATCCAGGCCTTGTGTTCCCACAAGTGTTTTAACCTGGTTGCTGTGCCTGTTCATGCAGGCCTTGTGTCCCTAGCTGGAATTGACCTCTGTCCTCGAATGATGTACCTGTTCATCCAGGCCTTGTGTTCCCACACGTATTCTTATTTGTGAGAGATCCTAGGCTCCAATTCGTTTGTAATCAGCTGAAGTGCGTAAGTACAGTCTGAATTCACTAGACGCCAACGGAATTCACTAGACGCCAACGATATTCACTGGACGCCAATGTAAACACCGGGTACACACAACTCTAGGGGTGGACCCATTCCAGGGAGTCCTTCCCTGAACAAGCATGAGGGTGGAGGTGGGCTTTACTGCACACCCACCTGACGGACCATGCCCACACCGCTGCCAATATTCTAGCATGCATCAGAAAGATGCTGGCGAGCTACCAGTGTTTTAACCTAGTTCCTGTGCCTGTTCATGCAGGCCTTGTGTCCCTAGCTGGGATTGACCTCTGTCCTCGAAGGAAGTGCCTGTTCATCCAGGCCTTGTGTTCCTACTGCTGTTTTAACTCCATTGCTGTGCCTGCCTGTTCATCCAGACCTTGTGTTCCCACACGTATTCTTATTTCTGAGAGATCCTCCAATTCCTTTGTCATCTGCTGAAGTGCGTAAGTACCGTCTGAATTCACTAGACGCCAACGGAATTCACTAGACGCCAACGATATTCACTGGACGCCAATGTAAACACCGGGTACACACAACTCTAGGGGTGGACCCTTTCCAGGGAGTACTTCCCTGCACAAAGGAAAGGGAACTCTCTCCTGGGCCAATTGATAAGAAAACCACAATTCTGCAGCCAAAAATAGGCTGGAAATCCTTCCCCCATTGATTTTAATGGGTGACATATGTACATATACCCAACTCATTAGATTTTTTTTATGTCCATATTGGCCGCAAGTGGGACCCCCTTTCGGACATAAGAAATATGAACATAAAATTTTGCTCTGCACATCCCTAATGTTTTATTCAGTACATGCATATATTTGTAATGCAAGAACATGCATACTTTTCTATTCATTTTACAAAAGTACATGCATGTGTTTTACATGTTTAATAGCTAATACTTCATGTACATTAACCTAGAATTAAATATGGAGACTGGTATTTTATAAAATATGTGTGACTGTGTTTCTGAAAACACTTATTTGTGTGTATACTTGGAATCACCAGTTCATGGATACCTCCACCAGTTTACTCAGAGCTTCATCAGTTTCCTAAGGCCTTTCAAAAACTACAGAAAAAAATAGACAAGTCCAGTTTCAATTGTGTGAATCAATTAGCAGTTGAAAAGGCGTAAGGACAAGTTCAGCAATGTATATGCCACTTACAAAATATCAGGTTGCATACATACTTCTGAACCACAGTCCGCAACTCCCCATACCACTCTTTTCTTTTTCCCTGTTAACATTTATGCATGTCAAGAGTACACGCATACTATATGTATGTGTGAGCTCAACATGTATAAAACAGAATATATAGATGTACATGACACTTACATATATGCTAATTTTATGCATGCAAGCCCCATGTAACACTTTTAAAAATACCTCCTAAGCCTCCAAAAACTATCACAGAGAAATTTTAAACTCTGATTTTAAACTAGGACATGGTTAACAACCATCTAAAGTGATTAATTCTGTTGCACAAATGCCAACATTTAAAAGATTTTAGGATTTAAATTTGGTAAAGGGTATTAGGTCAGAGGAAGTTTAGAAATGTGATAGTAAACACTTGATATCAATAAAGTAAAAAAAAAAAAAAAAAGAGAAATTTGCCTTCCTTAAAAAGGGATTGCTGTCCAGTGTAAAAAAAAAAAAAAGGCGTTTCAATTAAACTGAACCAATTCAGACTAAATGGTGCTTTCAACAGATTCAAAAGAATCAGGCATAATACAGAACTGATACTGTTATCTGATAGGGATGTGCAGTATAATCTGGCCCCCAACCAGCAGTCTCCAGAATTCAAATCAGTAGCCAGCAATGTTCTTTTGTTTGCGCTCTCTGAGTCTCTGTGAATGTGGACTTCAATCAGATGGGTCCTCAATTGCCAGATGACATTTCACTTATAGCCATTCCATCTATCATGACCCCTGGAGCCCCTGGAAAGAGAGATTCTGAATATTTCAGCATGGAACATTCTCTAAATGGCACATAGCTACTTGCTAATAACACAAGCACTGAAATGCTCATCACTGTCCTACCTTCTCTGTGACTGTGGCTTGCATTCTGTGCTCTGTCATTTTTAACCTCTTACATTCTGCTTATACAGCAGAGAAAGGGCAACCTGCACTCAGTGTATTTAGATTATCAGAGCAGCCCTGGAAATGTTTTATGTAAGTATCAACTACCAATGGCAAGAGCCAGCAATTTCTCATGAAAATGTAAGTCTGCCAGCAATTGCCAATAAGTGATAAGGGTATGATATACATTATAAATGGGAACATGAAGCAGAGGGCATGAAAGCAGGGACCATGTACTATCATTGTTTTAAACAATTCTGTTACTTTCAAAGTATCTATCTAAATTTTGTGTTTAAAGACCTTTCTATGTTATTTCATGTTATACTGTATTTGTGCACTGCCTCTCTCAAATGTTTAACCAAAGGTGGTTCATAACAAAACAAGCATCAAACTGATAATATACAGTAAAATACAGAAATAAATCAAGTTCAAAATGATTACCTAATATATAAATACATCAGTAAATAATTCTTATACTACATCAAAATAATACTATACAGCAATAAAATATAAATGTAACAAAATTCAAAATACTTCCCCAACATATAAATATTAGGGATGTGCAGGCCAAATCATTTCAGTTTGGTTTGTTTTTTCATTTCAGAAGATTTATTTTTTTCATTTAAAGGTGAATTTTAAAAGCCTGGTGTGCGCATCAGTTATGGATGCGTGAATATATTAGGCCGACACGCACCGAGCAGATTTTAAAAGCCAGCAGTATATGAGCGCACATGCTGCTGCATGCATAATTGAAAAGTTTCCAAAAAGGGATGAGGTGTAGGCGTTCCAGGGTTTTAGCGTCACGTTTGCATGTAAATACTTACACACACTAGCGCATGTTGCGGTTCCCTGCCATGTAACTTTACTTCTGCTATAGATGATGTGTAACTTATAAAACAAAAAAATCTAGGCAGATCAGCGGGGCTTTAAAGGTCTAGGCTTATAAGGGGAAGGGAGGCTATTAAACTAGGAGGCTTGAAAGTCCTATCCCTTAACTGGATGAACTGGGAATGAATTGGGAAAGCTGGCAAGAGTGTTAGCGTGCGTCCCTATTAAAATCCCCCCACTTATGTGGTAGAAATAGTATTTGCACGCACAGGTGTGTGTCCACTTAAAACTGAGCACACATTTGCGTGTGCCCAGCCTGTTTTAAACCATGTGCGCATATACACACGTATGTTATAAAATAGCCACGTCCCTGTGCATGGGCTGGCAACAGCACACTGCTTTGAAAGTTACCATCCCTATATTTATTTTGGTTCTGTTTGCTTCGTGAACCAAAATAAACATCAATTAATTTTCAAATATGTCATTGACTCTATACCTGATGATCTGCTTAACGTTTTAACTATGCTTATTATGGACCATGTATATTAGTATATAACATAACTTGTTTTAATTAATATTCTCTCTGTTCCCTGTTTGATTTTTACTTTGTATTTTCAAGCCCTTCAATCCTCCTAGATGTAACCCCCCCCCCCGCCTCTGTTCTTATTGTTACACTGTAAAGCTATGTTGTTGTCTCATTGTTTATCTGTAAACCGATATGATGTTCTCCAACGAATGTCGATATAGAAAAAACCTTAAATAAATAAATTAAATAAATAAACAAATCAAATAAAAACAAATAAATAAACAAATAAATAAATAGATACATGAGCCTCCCTGAAGCTTTCTAATCCTACTGCCAATCCTGAGAAAGCCTCAGTGTCCAGAAAGAGCCCAGCTGGGGAAGCCCCTGGCTCCTCTAGCTTCCCTCCTGCCCAAGAAGAAAAGCATCAGGTCCTGTGCCTACCCAGCTTGGTTAAGCTAAGCCCAGCCGGGGCCTCTATGGACCCCTCTGACCCCCCTCCTCTATAAAGCTTGCCAGAACTGGGTTCCTCCCCAATTCTTACTCCTTCTTTGGGGGTAGATGGTGAATAAAATGACAGGAACTATGCCCACTCCCTCCTGCCCTGACCAATTCCTTTAAATCTGTTGCCTGCCACCCTGAGGCTAGCTCTGAAGTGTCATCACTTTGGCACCTTTCTCAGGTTTGTCCAATGCCAATAAATTTAGAACCATAGCTTAGATCAAGCTCAACTCTCACCTTATTATAAAAAAGCCTTTCAAATGTAATAAAAGACTGGGGAGGTTGGGTAACAAGTGATTTAGGTCAAGTAAACTGCTCATAATTAGAGTTCTTTTTCTGCCCTCATAAAGAGATCATGTAAGAGAAACACCACCTTTTCCAATTAGCTCAAGAAAAAGCTCCATTCAGTTATAATGTAGATAGATACCAATTTTTTAAAAGAGCTTCAGGGATGATTCAGGAAATTATAGATTGGTGACCTGACATCAATTCCAGTCAAAATGATAGAAGCTATTTTTAAAAACAAGATTTATGGTTGTATAGATAGATGTGGCTTAATAGGGAAAAGGCAGCGTGGTTTTAGTAGGGGGAAGTCTTGCCTTACCAATCTGTTTCATATTTTGAAGGTGTAAATAAATGTGGATAAAGGTGATCCATCTGATACAGTCAATTAGAATTTTCAGAAGGTTATCTGACAGACTCCTCAGGATTGTAGATTGGTAACTGGCTAAAAGAAGGACATCAAAATTGGGCTAAATGACCAGTTTTCCAAATAGAGAAAGGTTTTCAGTGGCATGCCCCAAGGATCTCTACTGGGACCTATGCTGCTTCAAATATTCATAAATGATCTGCAAAAGGGAGCAGTGAGTGATGTGATCAAATTTGCAGGTAACGCAGCATTCTCAAAGTTTTTAAAACTGCAATGGATTATGAGGAATTGTTGAAGGACCTTGTGAGACTAGGAGACTGTGCATGTAAATAACAGATGAAAATAATCTCAACTACTGGTACACAATGCTGGGTTTCTTTTCTTATTAGGATTCACCACCCAGGGAAAGGACCTTGGATTCCTTATGGAGAATATGTTAAAATCCTCAGCTCAGTGTGTGGCGACAGTTAAAAAGCAAATAGAATGTTAGGAATTGTTTGAAAAGAATTAGAGAGAATACCTATGTATCGATCCATAGTGCGACTGTACCTTAAGTACTGAGTGCAGTTCTGGTTACCCCATCTCAAAAAAAGACATAGTGAAACTAGAAAAGGTATTGAGAAGGGCAACAAAAATGATAATAGAGATGGAATAGCTCCCTTATGAAGAAAGGCTAAATAGATATGAGCTCTTCAGCTTGAAAAAGAAAAAACTGGGATGGGATAGTGAATGCTGAAACATGGGGACACATGGGGACACATTTATTTATTTTATAATTTATAGCTTACACAATCCAAAGTGCTTAGCAAATAACAATTTATATACATAGGGGCGGATTTTAAATGCCCTGCGCGTGTAAATCCGGCCGGATTTACACGCGCAGGGCCCTCGCGCGCCGGCGCGCCTACTTTGCATAGGCCGCCGGCGCGCGCAGAGCCCCGGGACTCGCGTAAGTCCCGGGGCTTTGTAAAAGAGGCGTGTTGGGGCGTGGCCAAAGTGAAACAGCATTTTGGGGGCGTGTCGCACGTGACGCGGCGTTTCGGGGGCGGTGACGCGGGCGTGGTTTCGGCCCGGGGTGTTCTGGGGGCATGGCTGCGACCTCCGGACTAGTCCCCGGGACCGGAACACGGAGCGGGGCTGCTGGCCGGCGCGAGCAAAGTTACGCCTGCTTTCAGTTGAGGCATTGGACAGGAGCTGGGTTGAGCTGGGACATTAGGGGAGTGGTGCATTTGGCTGGGGGTGGGAGTATCAATGGAGGTATCAGTGATTGGCAGAGGGTCAGAATGGGGCAGGAGGAACATACAGGGAACGTTCCTCACAGGAGAGTGTGAGAAGTAATGAGTTAACAGGGGAAGGGACAGGGGTCTGGTGCTAGTTTCTCTTTCTGGTGTGCCTGTTAGTTGAGGGGGGGGGTCTTCTGTGGGTCTTTCAGAGTCAGTGGAGGAGTCAGAAAGAATGGGCCCTAGTGGCAGGAGGCTTGCAGGAGTGATGAACCAGCCCTGGTGGGGCATGCAGGAGCAAGGAGATGAAGCAATCTGTGGAAGGTACGGGTCTGAGGAAGGAGCAGCAGTGTGATGGGTGGAGCTAGTGACACCATATCTACAGCAAGTGAGCAGAATGCGATGACATTGGAGGGTAGCAAGAAGAGGAAGAGGGAAAAGAGAGATACCTCATCCTCATCAAGTTCGTTGTCCTCCTCTTCTTTTTCCTCTTCCTCTGGGTTAGTGAATCAGGTGGTGCACAGCGAAGTATCTGGGGGGACTACAACAGGACATGGGGTAACCTGCATTAGTAGCTCTCACTGATTTTTGGGAGGGGTTTCTAAGAGGCTTCAGCGAAGGATCAGGAAGCATTTGTATATTGATATCTTTAAATTAATGGAGGGAAGATGGGATAGGGGAAAGGAGAAAGGAGAAGAAGAAGAAGGACAAATAGAAGGAAGTTAGGAAGGTACTGGGCAATATATTAAATTGGGTGAGCTGATTTTTGCGGATAGCTAACGAAGATGGTACTATGATCCCTCCCATTATGGGTCATTGTGGGCGCTCACGGACAGTATTTTGAATGTGTATCAAGACTATGAAGGCTGGGCTTGGCTGAACTCTGAGCAGTTTAGAGACAAGATGGAGGAGATCTACTTCATGTCTTGGGGTTCCCAAGATATTAACTTTTGGTTGACACAGATGACCCTTAAAGGCCATGGAGCTGAGGGGAAAATGGGGCTTCCAGGGTCATCCAGTAGTTCCTTTTATGCCTCTCAAGAACCTAGTGGGGCAGCGAGGTCAGGAGTGCAGTCTAATGGTTCTGGTGGAGGACAGAATATTTTAATAAGCCCTCATGTCTTTTTCTGGACTGTAAGTTCTACTATGCCTGTGCAATCTGTGTGGTGGGGCACCAAATGCAACAAGCATAGGGCTGGACTGTCTGAGAGAGGTGTGAAAGCTTGAGGTATTTGAAAAGGCCCCTTCTCCAATTGTTGTGAACATTTTGATCAGATGGTTGGAGCTGTATCCCAACAAGAAAGCAGCTGTGCTTTAGCAGGAGGAGTTTTTGAGATTCCTTATGAAGGTCTGCAGGGAGCAGGAGGCTTAGTGCAGTCCTGAATCATTTATGGCAGATTGGAATGAAGAAGCATGGGAGATGGTCCTAGCATCTTTGGCACCAGCCACTAGAGTGGTGTATGTATAGGGTCGAAGTGCTATATCCAGTTTCTTTTGTGAGAAAAATTGGGGAGCAGGGTCAGTGCTGAATGCTTTCTGTTTATCAAGATATCAGTTTGCAGAAGGTCATTTGGAGCCTGGGAGTGAGGGAAGATGTTTTCAGGCCTCATTCCTTTTGTATCAGTGTGGCTATTAGCACAGTTGAGTCTGAAGGGGAAATTAAGAGATTGGTTCGGTGGTGATCTCAGACCATTGGGGATTCATTCATTAATAAAAGGGGCTGCCATTTAGGAATGGGTCACGCCTTCCTAACAGGTAGATTTTCAAAGTGTTGCTAATGCTTATGCAAAACCTGCCTCATACATGCATATGGTCCTGTAGATGCACAACTCTGGATATGAGAGAGAGAGAGAGAGAGACTCTATGTATCCCACTGTAAAAAGGGCACTTTCAACTCAGGGCGGGTTTGGGGGGGGGGGCAGTGTTGCATTGGTCTGCTAGGGCACAAGGGTCTGTAGACCCTTGTAACAATTCCTCCCCCAAACCCACCCTAAGTTGAAAGTGCCCCTCTTACAGTGGGATATATATATATAGTGTGTCAGATTGGCCCTTTAAAATAGTCTCTCTCTCTCTCTCTCTCTCTCTCTCTCTCTCTCTCTCTCTCTCTCTCTCTCTCTCTCTCTCTCTCTCTCTCTCTCTCTCTCTCTCTCTCTCGCTCTCTGCCTCTCTCTCTCTCTCTCCCTCTCCCTCTCCCTCTCCCTCTCCCTCTCCATTGAGTTTGGGTGTGCCTTGGCTTCTTCTACTGGGCATAAAGGAACATAAGAAATTGCCATGCTGGGTCAGACCAAGGGTCCATCAAGCCTAGCATCCTGTTTCCAACAGAAGCCAAAACCAGGCCACAAGAACCTGGCAATTACCCAACACTAAGAAGATCCCATGCTACTGATGCAATTAATAGCAGTGGCTATTCCCTAAGTAAATTGATTAATAGCCATTAATGGACTTCTCCTCCAAGAACTTATCCAAACCTTTTTTGAACCCAACTGCACTAACCTATACAGTGAACATTTGGGACTTGCGATGGTTGGCAAATGGATTCACTTATTTGGCAGAAGAGGTATAAAATGGGACCAGCTGATACCAACTATCAAAATGTTGCTCTAGAAAAGGTGTTCTCTGGAAGTCCTCATTGTTCATTTGGGGATAATGACTAGACTCTTCATCTTATCATGAGTTTTTAATGGCAGACAGGAAGGACTTGGGAAGTTTAATGAACACGATGCCATTGTCCAGGTTTATGTGGCTGGACATTTTAATCTGATTGAAGTTTAAGAATGAGGCTTTGTGGGCAAGGGGTATAACTGGATTGTTGTGCAAGGAGGTTTCCATGTGCGACATAATTTGTCAATGGACAGATGCCCAGATCTTCATAGAGCAGATGGGGTTCATTTATCTGACCTGGGGCTTGCCCTATTTAATAATTATTTACAGGAAGCGTTGGAGGTAGTATTTCATATTAGGGCTTAGGCTGCAGTGAGAGGTCTATTTGATGAACGTCTTCAGTTGTGGTAGTAAACCCAAGTCTACGTTATGTTAAAATGTGATTGGCTGCTTTTGTTATCTGTGCAGGATGTAGGGGGCATGTGAAGCTGTGGAGGCTGCTGTATGATACAATCAGCGGTTTTGATGGTGACTTGGGTTTCATGGTTGTAGCAATAATCTGTGGCTTTGTTAATACCATATATGTGTCTATAGCATAGTCTCATCCTGCTACCTTTAACATGGTGACAGGTTAGGCATGAATGAGCAGGAACACAGGGTTTAGCTGGCCATCCCCTCACCCTTCCCTCCCTAGTGGTGTTTTCTTTCAATTTTTTGCCAAAATTCCTGGGTGTTCACAAGAGACAGATAGAGGCAGGAAGAGAGAACGCCAGGATTGGTTGGTTGTAGGATGGGTGGGGGAAAGAGGGGGGATGTTGGGAGATTTTAAGCTAGGTGAGGATAGTTTTACCTATTCTGTCCCCTGCAGGCTTGAGGGGCCCTCACACCCTCCCTCCCTATTAGGTGTTTGTATTGTATTAAACTGGTGATTTGTCGCAGTGTAAGTGAACTCGGGCCTAAGTTATGTTAAAATGTGATTGGCTGCCTTTGTTATGTGTTCCGGATGTGGGGGGTAAATGTAGCTGGGGGGCTGCTACACGATTCAATCAGTGGTATGTTAGATCCACAACCGTTATGCTGGTGCTCTCTGTTGGGGCATGGCAGCGAGGATAAGGCAGGTAGTATGGCCCGCCGTAAAGGGGGCTTGGGGTAGTGGTGGGTTGCAGGTGGTACATCATTGGGATGTGGCGGCATATTGTCCTGAAGAACACCATGGGGGGGGGGGGGGGGGATAGAGATAGGTGGCTGGTTTTGTGGGTGGCTCGTATTTCATGGTTGTAACAATAAACTGAGGCCTTGTTAATATCATATATGTGTCTATGTTCTTTTGTTAAGGGCAACTGGGAGGAATGCCATGAGGCCTGTATTCTCATATTATATAAAATAATATAGGAACAAATTAAATAATACAATCATTACACAAAATTAAATCAGAAAGATATATATAAAGTAAAAATAAAAAAAAACAAAACAATACCTAGAATCTAATTGTTAAATGCTTGTTTAAAATTAAAAGACTTTACATGATTCCTAAAAGTAATAAAATGTTGGATATTGCAGATATCATCTGGCACACTGTTCCATAGCACTGGGCCAATGACATAAAAGGTTCTTTCTCTGTCTAAATGTGCCTGGTGGACGGTAGAGACATTTTGCAAATTTGGATGGAGGATCTCAGATTGTGCTGCAGTTTATAGATCTTTTGCGATGAACTAACACAAATGGAAGTATGTCTGCTCGATGGATGAGATTAACAATTTCAAAACTGAATCCTTCACAATATGGGGAGCCAGTGCAAGGAGCGTACACAGGAGTAATATGATGATGAAGCCTAGTGTCAGCTAATAGTCTAGTATTTTGTATTGCTTGTAAATATCTAAGCATATAAACTGGCACTCTGATGTATACAGCGTTGCAGTAGTCTATTTTGGAGATGGCCAAGGACTGTATAATAGTACCAAAATCAGTTGCGACCAAAGATGGTTTTAAATCATGCAATGCTTCTAGTTTAGTAAAGGCACTGGCAGCTACAGCCTGTTTTAATTGATCTGGAAAGACTCCTTCTTCAAGGGATGAATTAACTAATTTGGCCAGGTAGGGAGCTAAATCAGCACATAAAATTTTTAATATAGAAGTACTGCAGGGATCCAATGCACAGGAGGAGCTGTTCAGCTTGTTAATTATTTGAATAATTTCTGCTTGTGAAACATACTCGAATCTTTCCCAACACATAGAATTAACCACGAGGGGGAGATCTTGAATATCGTCAGAAAAGGATCTACAAATTGTTTGAATTTTTTGATCAAAGAATTTGGCAAATACTTCACTGCTAATTGGGATTTTCAGAATTCCCAATTAGTAGTGAGCTATAGCCTGTTTTAATTGATCTGGAAATACTCCTTCAAGGGATGAATTATCTAATTTGGGCAGGTAGGGAGCTAAGTCAGCACATACAATTTTTAATATAGAAGTACTGCAGTTAGACAATGCACAAGAGGAGCTATTCAGCCTGCTAATTATTTGAATAATTTCTGCTTATGAAACATACATGGTTAAGGTGGTGTTTTAGAAAGTTCCTGGGAAAAAATTCTATAAACATTTGTTAGCCAGGAAGACATGAGAAAGCCATCGCTTATCTATGGGAGTGAACAACTAAACCTACTTTTTGGGATCTGCAGGGTGTTTATGACTCAAACTAGCCACTCTCATAGAAAGGATGCTGGGCTAGATGAACCTTGGTCTCACTCAGCATGGGATTTCTTAGGCTCAACACACCCAAGCTGCTTTTAATTCCCAAGAAACTTTTAAAACACAAACTCAGAAGCCCCATTGGCTCCCTGTTCACTTCTGCATACAGTTCAAGCTTATTTTACTTGCCTATAAATGCATTCATTCAGCAGCTTCTCATTCCCTATCTTCTCTTCTCTCTCCCTGTGGCTCCTGTTCCTGAATACTGAAGACTCTCTGTTGCATATAGAAGACTCTACAGAGATCTACAATTGTGAGTGTATCATCTATCATTGGTTATGCCCAGCATACCCTGTCAACTCATTACCTATAGTCTCTCCTTACAGCCTAGCAACTCAGAGATCATTGTTCCAGTATCAGAGGGACTTCAGCCCTGCCGGGCATATCAACTCACTACTGCCACCTCTGGTGGTTCTACTTCCAGTCTAATAAAGAACTATCTGTGTTTGTCTCAATACTCCAGCCTAGCCGGTGGTCCCTCTCAGGATCTCCACTTGAGGGCACTGTCAACTGCCATCAGCCCAGGGATTCACTATTTCTACTAAGTGTTATTCCTACACTAATAAGAGCGGTATCATCATCTACCACTCTGTGGGAGTCAACCCACATCAGACCATCACTCCTCTCTCTGCGGAAGCTGATCCATATCAGATAGCTATCTCCCTGTGGGAGATAGCGCCAGTCAGTCGCAGATGGCTGCAAAAACCTCTTTAAGGAAGCGCGCCCTCTCCACAGCTGGACCTCCACTTTGGAACTCGCTCCCGCCTGATCTCCGCCAAGAACCCTGCCCTTTGGTCTTTAAAAAGAAACTGAAAACCTGGCTCTTCAGACAGGCTTTTTCGGACAGATAATCTACTCGCCCTTGCACTCACTCCCCCTATGAATCCTTCCAATGCTAAAGGTCCCAATGCTCTTTGTGGATCTCTCCCTCTTAACTTTCTCTCAACTCTCCCCCCTCCCCTCTCTCGACTTCCCTAGGCATAGGCCTCGCTTTCTATCTTATTATTATTAAAGTTACTTATTTTTGAATATTTTTGAATATCATGTTATCATATCTACAACATTATATGTTACTGATAGTGCATTTTTTCTATGTTGTTAATTGTTTCACATGTCTGTTTGTTTCCCCGCATGTTCATTGTACCTATGTTTCATTGTATCCGCCATCTGTCGACAGTTCAGTTTCTTGTAAACCGGTGCGATATGTATCCTATACAGGAGCATCGGTATATAAAAGTTAAAAATAAATAAATAAATACATAAACATTTCCTATGTCATTGGGTCCACATATACCAAGACATCCAGCTCCTTCTCAGTACTATTTAAAATCCTATCTATGTGATGCATGAGATCCACCACCTTTGCACCAGGCAGGCAAGATACCAAGTGATCCTCATGTCCACAAGCCACCCAGCTACCAACCTTCCTATAACTGAATCATCAACTATAACAACCGTCTTAACCCTTCTTTCCTGGGCACATTCCCCTAGATACCTATCCTCAGTGCGGGAGGATACTACATCATCTTGAGGGGCAGTCCTATCTACAGGATTGCTTCCTGCGTCATTAATTTGATGCTCTCCTTCCAGGTGACCTTTCTCCTCTAAAGGAGCATAGGATCTACTAGATTGTAGGTGGATATCTTGACTATGTCCCTGAAGGCCTCCTCTATATATATCTCTGTCTCTCTTAGCTCTTCCAGGTCTGCCCCTCTAGCCTCCAGTAATTAGAATAATTATATGAAGGTTTGGAGCTTTTTGCACTTTGTGCACATATATGACCTTTTGCTAGCTGGGAGATAATCATACATGTGACACTCAGTGCAAAAGACTAGAAAGCCTCCCTCTCACTGCTGGACTACTACCTGCATCATAATTTTGTTGATTTGTTATTTATTTAAAACTTCTAAGGGAGTAGAGATTTAAAGTTAACCTAAAGTACTTTTAGTCTATGGATTTATTTATTTATTTATTTATTTATTTAAATTTAAATTTTATTAAATTTCATTTAAAAATCCATTTTAAACAAAATATACAGATAGCAATTTACAGATCATAACTATCCAAAATACATACACAAATCATTCATAACTGTAATTACTGAACCCATAATAGGGGGAGAGATAACAACAAAATTTTCCCATATTAACAAAGATTCGATGAGAGAGATTCCCTATCTTTATTGGGCCACATTACTTCCTTCAACACTAGTCTTATCCTGCAAAAAGGTCTCCAAATGCATCGGATCGTTAAAACAATACTTGTTTCCTTGATATGTTACAAAACATGAAGATGGGTACTTTAAAAAGAAAGTTGCCCCTATAGCTAGTAATCTAGTTTTTAGGGATGGAAAGTGCTTTCTCTTCACTTGGGTAACTCTAGAAACATCGTGGAACATTTGTATGGGTTGACCGCAAAAGTTTAATTCCTTGAATCTAAAAAAATCTCTAAATAATTTATCTTTTTCTGATTCCAACTGTAATGATACAAACAGTGTTGCTCTCTTATTGATTATATCGATGGATTCCTCCAGAAAGGTGGAGACTCCAATTGTTGAGTCTTCCACCTGCCCCTCTAATACCTCTTTATTATCTCTACTCTGTTTATTGGGAAAATAAAAAATCTTAGAATTTTGTGGGATATCTTTAGCCTCATACTGGATTATTTCTCTAAGATATTTTAAGAACATTTCCTTGGGTGAGAGGAGTCTAGTCTGTGGGAAATTGACCAATCTCAAATTTCTATATCATATCATATTCTCTAAATATTCCAAATCTTTATGGATAGCAAAGCTATCCTTTATATGGATAGCTTCAGTATCCTGTAATGTTTTCACCTTTGTTGTCAGTTTTCCCAACTCTTGTTCCACACTCATTATTTTCTTTCCCTGATCTTCAATTTTCAACTTATTTTCATTTACAATCATTGGTAAAGATAATTTCATTTGGTGAATATTTGCATTTACAGACAAAATCATTTTCCATATATCTACCAACGTTACATTGTCTGGAGGAGTCGTGGGCCATTGTTCTGGCCGCAACAATTCTCCTGGCAATGATAATGATAAGTTATCTATGGGAGTCGAAGCTCCTAAGGCCATATCGGCATTCCCCAAGCTTACCTCATTATCTTTTGAGGTGCTTGTTTTTGCCATCTCCAAAGATATTGGTAATGATGTCGTCGGTTGAGGTGGAAATTTCGGACCATCGCCGGGGCTCAGAGAGGCAGAAAAATGCTCCCCTGAGTCATCCCCCATTGGCGTTTCAACCCGTCGAGTGACGTGGTTGTCCATGGGGCCTCTAGTTGCTACTGGGGAAACAGGAAAGCTCTTCAATTTTCTCTTTCTCCCCATACACTCACTGGGGAACACACAAGCTAACAAAACTATAACACCCTCTCCTGTTTCGCCAGTAGTTTCTCCCAACTTACCAAACTTATCCGGACTAAGCCAGACAAAGCCGCGCGCCCCTTCGGAGCGCGCGGCTTAGGAGGTGCGCCGGCGGCGAGGTGCACCGCAGGCAGCCCGTTCTTATAGGCAGTCGCTTGCCTATGACGTCAGTCCCAGATTTCTCTCACGCCGAGTCTCCCAGCTGTTCTCAGCGATGTTAATCGGGAATCGCACTCGTGTGGCAGATGGTAAGCTGGTTTGAGCCCTTCTCTCTCTCCTCCTCGGCTCTCCCCAAGATTCAAACTCTGGCGCCCGCTCTTATAGGCAGTTGCTTGCCTATGATGTCAGTCCCAGATTTCTCTCACGCCGAGTCTCCCAGCTGTTCTCAGCGATGTTAATCGGGAATCGCACTCGTGTGGCAGATGGTAAGCTGGTTTGAGCCCTTCTCTCTCTCCTCCTCGGCTCTCCCCCCTATGGATTTATTTTATATGTGTCTGGCAATGACCCCCAACAGACTACAATTAATCATAAGAACATAAGAAATTGCCATGTTAGGTCAGACCAAGGGTCCATCAAGCCCAGCATCCTGTTTCCAACAGAAGCCAAACCAGGCCACAAGAACCTGGCAATTACCCACACACTAAGAAGATCCCATGCTACTGATGCAATTAATAACAGTGGCTATTCCCTAAGTAAACTTGTTTAATAGTAGTTAATGGACTTCTCCAAGAACTTCTCCAAACCTTTTTTGAACCCAGCTACACTAACTGCACTAACCACATCCTCTGGCAACAAATTCCAGAGCTTAATTGTGCGCTGAGTGAAAAAAAAATTTCTCCGATTAGTCTTAAATGTGCTACTTGCTAACTTCATGGAATACACCCTAGTCCTTCTATTACTTGAAAGTGTAAATAACTGATTCACATCTACTCATTCAAGACCTCTCATGATCTTAAAGACCTCTATCATATCCCCTCTCAGCCATCTCTTCTCCAAGCTGAACAACCCTAACCTCTTCAGTCTTACCTCATATGGGAGCTGTTCCATCCCCTTTATCATTTTGGTTGCCCTTCTCTGTACCTTCTCAATCGCAACTATATCTTTTTTGAGATGTGGCGACCAGAACTGTTCACAATATTCAAGGTGCGGTCTCACCATGGAGCGACACAGAGGCATTATGACATTTTCCGTTTTATTAACCATTCCCTTCCTAATAATTCCTAACATTCTGTTTGCTTTTTTGACTGCTGCAGCACACTAAGCTGACAATTTTAAAGTATTATCCACTATGATGCCTAGATCTTTTTCCTGGGTGGTAGCTCCTAATATGGAACCTACCAATATCTTCCTAGTTACCAAATTTATTGACTCTTGTTTTAAATTAGATTACTTATGTATAAAATCTGCAACAAATTACTCCTACCAAACACAATTACTATGCAAAATCAAAACATGTAAAACCAAATAAATACAGATAAGGTCTAGTAAACAGATAAGGAATATCAAGGTACATAAAGAAGTTTGAGGTGCGTGTGTGCTTCTGTTCCTCTTCTGCTGCAAGGAGGTGCGGGGCCTCTGGAAGCTGGGGCTGTGGAGTTCTAAGTAGGGATGTGAATCATTTTTCTGATGGATGAAAATATTGTCCGATATTTTCTCATCTGTCAGGAATCGGGGGGTCCCCGAAAGCAATAGGAAAACCCCACAATATTTTTGTGGATTTCTCTTATTGTTTTTTGGGGGGGTGGGAAGAAAGGGCACACAAAAACAACCCCCGAACCCACCCTGACCCTTTAAATCTCATTATTTAGAATCCCCCCTGAAAACTTTTCTAAAGTACCTGGTGGTCCAGCGGGGGTCCCGGGAGCTATCTCCCACTCTCGGGCCATTGGTTGCCACTAATCAAAATGGCGCCGATGGTCCTTTGCTTTTACCATGTGACAGGGGCTATCAGTGCCATTAGTTGGCCCCTGTCACATGGTAGGAACAATAGATGGCCCACGCAATGGTAAGGGCAAAGGGCCATCAGGGCCATTTTGTTTACTGGCAGCTGACGGAGCAAGAACGGGAGATCACTCCCGGGACCCCCGCTGGACCTCCAGGTATTTTAGAAAAGTTTGGGGGGAGGGGGGTCGGGAGAGTGGGGGATTCTAAATAATGAGATTTAAAGGGTCAGGGTGTTTTCTTTTTTTTCGGCTCCGGAAAAGGGTAAACAGTGGAGTGCCTCAGGGATCTGTAATTGGACCAGTGCTTTTATATATATATATATATATATATATATATATATATATAAATGATCTGGAAAGGAATATGATGAGTGAGGTTATCAAATTTTCAGATGATACAAAATTATTCAGAGTATATAAATCACAAGCAGATTGTGATACATTACAGAGGATCTTGCAGGACTGGAAGATTGGGCATCCAAATGACAGATGAAATTTTATGTGGACAAGTGCAAGGTGTTTCATATAGGGAAAAATAACCCTTGCTGTAGTTACACGATGTTAGGTTCCATATTAGGAACTACCACCCAGGAAAAAGATCTAGGCATCATAGAGGATAATATTTTTAAATCATCGTCTCAGTGTGCTGCAGCAGTAAAAAAAGCAAACAGAATGTTAGGAATTATTAGGAAGGGAATGGTTAATAAAACGTAAAATGTCATAATACCTCTGTATCGCTCCATGGTGAGACCCCACCCTGAATACTGCATACAATTCTGGTTGCCGCATCTCAGAAAAGATATAATTGCAATGGAGAAGATACAGAGAAGGGAAACCAAAATGATAAAGGGGATGGAACAGCTCCCATATGAGGAAAGGCTGAAGAGATTAGGGCTGTTCAGCCTGGAGAAGAGACGGCTCAGGGGGGATATGATATAGGGCTTTAAGATCATGAGAGGTCTTGAACGTGTAGATGTGTATCAGTTATTCACACTTTCGGATAATAGAAGGACTAGGGGGCATTCCATGAAGTTAGCAAGTAGCACATTTAAGACTAATTTGAGAAAATTCTTTTTCACTCAATGCACAATTAAGCTCTGGAATTTCTTGCCAGAGGATGTGGTTAGTTCAGTTAGTGTAGCTGGGTTCAAAAAAGGTTTGGATACGTTCTTGGAGGAGAAGTCCATTAATTGCTATTAATCAAGTTTACTTAGGGAATAGCCACTACTATTAATTGCCTCAGTAGCATGGGATCTTCTTGGTTTTTGGGTAATTGCCAGGTTCTTGTGGCCTGGTTTGGCCTCTGTTGGAAACAAGATGCTGGGCTTGATGGACCCTTGGTCTGATCCAGCATGGCAATTTCTTATGTTCTTATGTTGTGTGTATGTGTGCCTGGCTCTGGCTGGCAGTGTGATTGTCTCATTATTTGGCAATTGATTCAAGAGCTGATTGTTTGGCAAGTGACTACAACCAGATTAGGAATGAGAGATGTAACCAAATTTATGGGGAGCCAAATTGATTATTAGGACTTAGTTATTTAGGAAAAATGTGAAATCAGTGTTAGAAACTTTTTGGCTCAGTTCTGCCAGGTTTCAGGTCACGTGATGAACCTCTCAAGGGGGGAAGCTTTTGGGATCTGTTAAAAAAATGTGCTGTAGAGACAGCGCACGATGAAGTCAGATAACCAGTGAACTGGTTCTGAAAAAATCCCCTGGTTCTGAAAAAATCCTGTAATTCCCTCTTGACAGGATCCATTAGGCCCAGGAAAGATTGATAAGACATAGGAAAACTTCCAAAATCTAACTACCCAAAGGCAAATCATCGTGCAATATATGTCCCATCCCCAATCCGAACCTCCAATAAATACACAAATCAAAAACCCACCCAATACAATATCATAATCTGTATTCCTCACTTGGTCCAAACACTATTCACTAACAAGTAAATTTTCAAAGAGCCACGCACACAAAAAAACAGGGGTTACACGCAGAAGTGCTGGGCCCTGAAAAAGGGATGGGCTGGGGGTGTGGTCTGGGTGCGGAGGTGTGGAATGAAGGCCGGCTGGGACAGTGGTCATTAACAGCTATCCCGGGGAAGCCTGTGCTGGCAGCCGGCTGATATGCGGAAAATAATTCTGCTCCGGAGGAGCAGTAGGTAGTGAAATAAAAAAAATTGGGGTAGCTAGGTAGGGGTTAGGGTTCGGGGTGGAGAGGGGAAAGGGGAAAGGGAAGGAAGATTAGGCAGGGGGGTAGGGAACTGGAAAAAAGGCCGATCTCATTGCTGCAAGTAATTTGAAAATTCCCCCCTCCCCCCTGCACTTGCGAGTCTCTGTCCGCCCATTAAAATCTGGCACACATGTGCACACGGACATAGGAAGTCCAAATTAAGTGCATTAGACATTCAATAAAATGACAAGTGGCTGTTTTTACTTGACATGGCCATAACAAAAAGCTATAAAAGGCTCCAAGACTGTAATATTCTAGTCCTTTTATCCAAAGATGCCTTAGTTTCTACAAAAGCAGCTGTTGTCATATCTCTAATGTGATAAAATCTAATATGCATGTACATTCAGAACATTTCATTTTGCTAAATCTTCTCATGTTAATAACGCTTGCTTAAAGTCCTTTATAATATTTCATGGGATACCATTTATGAAATTATTGTTACAGCTCCTTAATACTTAACAAGGGATTGACAAAGGCTTATGGCTTGTGTGTAGAATACTAATAATTAACCCGCGTTATCAATCACAGTCGAGCAGACCAGAATAATCAGTGTCACCTGAAGAATATTGTCATGGTGCGGCAAGAAGATATTCTCTACCTGCATAAATGAGCACTGCGAGTCAGGAACTGGTTACTGTAGTTAGACATTTTTCTAATTAGCTATGACAGAATTTTTCAGGCTAGGGCTCTTCTGTTAATGAATTTCAGAATTTTCTTAGCAAAGTCATACTTCCTGTTCAGAGTTCATAAACTGAATGACAAGTCAGAGAAGGCAAGTATTCAAGAAAAGAAGCACCTAAGAAATAGACTTCAGGGCCAAAGAACTAAGCTGTGTTAAAACAGGCCCTTAATGCATATTAACAGATAATTTTAATAAAGGAATTATCTGACACAAAGCACTGCTTTAAATGCTTAGGGTATTAAAAGGAGTTAAACTTGCTTTGCAGCAGATAATGCAAAAGACTGCATAAGATCAATAAAATTTTAGCATCAGTGTGGCAAGAGAGAGCTATCTCCACAGGGGGCCTCTGCTTGCCTTTGCCAGGGTGATTTGGGGAGGGGCTTTGCTTGCTGGAGTGGAGGGAGGGCTGAGGGCAGTCTCAACTATGGTGCATAGGGGGGTAGGTGTGTGTGTGTGGGGGGAACAATCACAACCCACACTGGGCCTTGTGTTAGCCCCTCAAGGCTAATGCAAAAATCTTAACTACTCTGTATTACTGGCAGGTTAATCCAAATGGCATTGCTTGAGGTGATTTGCATTAACCTATTTTAAATATTAATGGACATTTTTGCATGAATTTGCATGCAATATATCTCATTAATATTTATATCATGTCAGTCCACACTACCTTCACATTATTGTTAATGTGGAAATACACAGAAGCCCATTAAGGCTAAGGCAGCATTAGTGGGCATTAACATGTTTGACATTCGTTAACACTGCCTTAGCCTTAAAAAAATGTAATGCATTGGCCCCTAAGTTTACATTCAAATTCTCACTCCAATAATGTAAATGATCTGTGTGTACCTAGCTACTGAAACATTCCATATGATCATGAATAAAAACACAGGGCCTTATGTATCATGTTTTAACTGTGATGCAAATCACCGAGATGCAAAAAAGCAGTGTCTCAAAATAGGATGCTGGCCATGTGCGTATTTCTTTCATTTCCACAAAGATGAACCAGGATTTATCAGTGAAGTTCAATCCATTTATTCTGTACTGCTGCCAGTGTGATCCAGACCTACACTTGTAGGATTACAAAATGTTCCTGCCACCTAATAGCAGGCTCTTGATTCCTTATGGTAAACTCACTTGTTCAGAATGTTGGGTTTTTTTTTATAATCTCATCCCAGGTATTTCTCTCTCATATATCTTTTTGATAATTTGCTGCCTTCAAACCATTTATTTTGTGAGATCCTGCAGAAGTTCTACTCACTGCCATTAATTTTTTTCTAAATAGTACTAAAATGTATAGGAATTTGTGAAAAATATATTTTTTTATTAATATTGATGACAAAATGTGCCAGGAATGACTGACTATCTTTAAAGAGTAGTATTGACAGCCATTTCCACAGTGTTTTTAACCATGGAAATAGGCTTTTTGAAAATTTCCTACTCTCTTTATGAGTAATAGTGTCACCATGCACATGTTTTTACCCATAGAATGGTGACTTTTAAAAGCCCGGTGTGTGCCAGAACCGGGAGATGCGTGCAGACGTTTGGCCAGTGCTAGGGATGTGCAGAGGGACTGTATATGTTGCATTTGGTATTCGTATTCATCCGGGGGCAGATACATTGCATTCGGCAAGGGGGGCCCCCTATACGTTCATGCGTTCATTCTTATTCGTTTCCCAGCTAATTTAATTAACTACAACCCCGCACCCTCCTGACCCCCCCAAGACTTACCAAAACTCCCTGGTGGTCCAGCAGGGGGTCTGGGAGTCATCTCCTGCACTCATGCCGTTGGCTGCCGGTATTCAAAATGGTGCCGATATCCTTTGACCTTACTATGTCACAGGGGCTACCGGTGCCATTGGTCGGCCCCTGCCACATGGTAGGAGCACAAAATGCGCCGGCCATCCATTGCTCCTACCATGTGACAGGGGCCGACCAATGGCACTGGTAGCCTCTGTGACATAGTAAGGTCAAAGGCTATCGGCACCATTTTGAATACTGGCAGCCGAAGGCATGAGTGCAGTAGATGGCTCCCGGACCCCCCCCCCCCCCCCCGCTGGACCACCAGGGAGTTTTGGCAAGTCTTGGGGGGGTCAGGAGGGTGGGGGGTTTGTTTAAATTCGCTCCTTTAGATGGCTGAATAATTTGGTGAAGATTCGTTGTATTCGTGGGGAATCGCGATACATTTCGCTTCCCCATGAATACAACGAATATGGCCCTATACATTGCGGATTACCAATACATAGGAAACGAATACACACCCCTAGTCAGTGCATGCCAGCAGATTTTAAAAGGCGCCTGTGTACATCTGTATCTCCTGCTACACGCACAAAATAATTCTCTCAGAAAAGGGATGAGGCATGGGTGTGGTGTGGTCGAGGCATTGGTGGTCCTGGATTTTTCACCCCTGCTGCATAAATTTTACCTCTGCTATGGATGGCATGTAAGTAATAAAATTTTAAAAAATTACCCAAATCAGCGGGGTTAACAGGGGAAAAGGGTTTCTATTAAACTAGGGGGGTTTGGAAGTCCTATCCCTTACCTGGGTGAACTGGGAACAAATTGGTGAAACTGGCAATGACGTAAAAGCGTGCTCCTTTTAAAATTCCTCCAATCACGCGGTGGAAGCAGGAATTGCATGCATAGGCATGCTTACTTAAAATTGCATGCACATGTGTGTGAGCTCAGCCTATTTTATAACATGCATGCATCTATGCGTGTTATAAAATGGCGATGTACCTGGGTGTGAGCCAACAAACACCACACGTGTGCGCCTGCATGACTGTTTCAAAGTTAGCATCATAGTGGGGAGGCATCCCTGGGGAGACTAACAACACATGGATTTTTGCATGCAAAAAAGAACTTTCATAAAACTCAGGCACAAATCTCTGCAGATAATTCTTCCTGCTTGTTTGAACTAAAGTGCCCAGCTTCATTGTTATCCACATTAAGCCCATATATTGTAACCTATTTTAAATATTAAACTCATTTAAATCATTTAAAAATTAAACTCCATGAAGAAATACTTCCTGACGTTGGTCCTGACTCAACCCCCTTGGAGCTTCATATTATGAACCCTTGTTCTACAATTTTCTTTCCATAAAAAAAGGTTGATTCCTGTGCATTTTTAATATCATACAGGTATTTAAAATCTGTATCATATCATCCCTGTCCCTCCTCCCCTCCCGTGTATATATATTTAGGTCCTTCAATCTCACCTCATAACTTTTAGTGCAGACCCCACACAATTTTGGTCACCTTTCCTTGGACTGCTTCCACCTTGTCTCTATCCTTTTTGAGATGTGGTCTCTGGAACTGAACACAGTACTCCAGATGAGGCCTCAC
This sequence comes from Rhinatrema bivittatum, assembly GCF_901001135.1. Lineage (NCBI taxonomy): Eukaryota > Metazoa > Chordata > Amphibia > Gymnophiona > Rhinatrematidae > Rhinatrema > Rhinatrema bivittatum. The sequence goes on from NC_042621.1 coordinate 156,057,329, forward strand.
CAATGACCTGTGCTGGAGCATTATCACATCCTTTTCCTGCTAGTTATACCTTTTTCTATGCAGCCCAGCATCCCCCTGGCTTTAGCTACTGCTTTGTCACACCACTTCACCACCTTCAGATTGTCAGACTGGGAGGTCACTCTCCTAGTCCGTGTACATCAGACGTTCACACTCCATCACGTACAGCTCCTTCACATTTCTGCAACTCTGTAATGTCACGCCGACCATGGTGCCCATCCCACGGCTAGTGCAACTTATCTTCAGGACAGGTCCAGGCTTCATTCGATGCACCATTGACACTGACATCCTGATCATGATCCTGCCTTGTTCCTTCCTCGTTCCAGTTCCTTATTTTCTCTTTTCCTTGTTTCTGCTCCTTACCTTGTCCCAGTAATACGGGCATCCAGGACATCACTCTCTCACATCCACCCTTTACATTCCTCAATAATCACAGACAATGGGGGTTTGGGTTTAACAAGGCCGCAGCTTTAATAATAACCTGGAGGCCCGAGCCCCAATAACATTACAAAATCAACAGCAACAATCTTCCAGCCGTCCGCCACTCCTCTAGCAAGACGACTCTCCACCAGCCACTCTGCTTGCCTTTGGCCTCCTCACCAGATTCAGACTCCAACCACCTTCCAGCAAGGAGCCAACCCAGTGTGCCACCGCCGCCTTCTAGCAAGTAGCCAGGCCTGCCGAATGACTCCCGCCGCCTTCTAGCAAGGAGTCCACCGCCAAAGCGTTCCTCAGTAGTACATCTCTTTTAAATCGTCCCCTGAATCCAACATCTCATCAATATATAAACAGTGTACCGCCAGCATTGGCTCGGGCCATCCGCTGCGACAGCCATCACAATTCAAAATAACAGACAACAATAATAATAAGGGTGGGCGGGAGGGAAAACGGCCTCTGCCTCTTGGAGCAGCCGCGCCACAGAGAAGGACTGTGCCGCGTTGCTCCGAGGCAGCCCCTACCCTAAATTCGAACACGGCTCGCTGGCCAATCAGGATTGGCCAGCACCGCCTCAGCTCCTCCTTCTGCCCCTAGCCTTACCTCACTGATAGCCGCCTCACCTTCTCCTGACCCCAACCCCCTCCCCTCCACTGCCTGTCCCTCCGATGACCCCTGCCTTCTTGGGCCCTTCACCTCGTCCTGTGGCACCCTACCCCTAGGGACCTGCCCCTTCCCGAGCATGCCTGGGCCCGCATTACCATGGCCTGCCAGTCATTTCGACTGTCAGGCCCTCCATCCTACCCTCTCCTCCTGTTCCAGCCTGAAATAGATGAAGCCTTCCCAGTCATAGCCAGTAGCATGCCTGTCTACTGTTGGCATGAACCTAGCTCATATCCATGTGCTAGATAGTATCAACTACACTACTGACCAAGGACTCACACCCCATGACAAACCCATAGGGGTGTGCATTCGTTTGCAAAATATTGGCAATATGCAACGTATATGCCCATATTCGTTGTATTCGTGGGGTCGCAAAACGTATCACAATCCCCCACGAATAAAACATGTCATCCATTCCATACATTTGACGCACTCGCAGTGATTTCTTAGTGGCCATTTGAAATAAAAGAACGCCATTTGGATGTATCCATAGCCAAAAACCAGCCCTTTCCAATGAGTCATCAGTGACCTCACAGCCCTGTCAGAGTGGGTCGTACAGGTTGGCAAGGAGACCAGAATGCAATGTATCAGTGATAAGAATTTTTGCAATGCAGCCAATCGCATTCTCACTCAGTGGTCAGTGAAGCTTTTGCTGATGACCCAGCACTATATATATTTAGGCACACGGCGTGCCACGCAGTTTCTTTGCATGGGTGGTGTGGGGAGGTGGTGGTCTCTGCAGAAGGTGGCTACACTCAGAGCTAGTCTGAGTTCTCAAATCTGTATTCAATTGCTAGCTAGGCTAGCTACTTTGATAGAAAAACATATTTGTTTTGCATTTGGCTGCAGTGCCAGCTAGCCCTGTTTTTTTTAAGCACATTTTTTTAGTTGATCTGAGACAGTCTCTCTGTGCCATGGAGAGAAGCTGCTAGCAGTGGCATTTTGCTGTTTAATTCATCCCTTGGGGTAGGTTGCAAGCACCATTTGGGTGTTGTGGGTGGGAGAGATATATTCAATTTCTAGCTAGTTTGCTAGAATTTCCATTGAAAAATATATTTCATCAATTTTCCTGCTGTGCCAATTCCAGCTTTTTTGTTAACTGCATTTTCTTAATTGAACACACTCAGTCTCTCTGTGTACTGGGCATCAGTGCCAGTGGGCACTGGGTAGTTTTGCAGACTTCCGTTTATTGGAACAGCAGTGGTCTGTGAAGCCAAATCCCCAGTGGGCCTCTTTTGTAGTTACAAGCTCAGTTCTGGATTTTGTCGTTGAAGTACAGAGCGAGCTTTTCACATGTGGCCTGGTTGTCGTTGTCAGGAGCAGAAGGGGTATGTGATTTGGTTAAGCTAGTAGCAAATTCAAAGAGAGTGTGCGCATTGAATTGGTATTGGTGAATTCTTTGAGCGTAGAAGTCCCTTTTTGTTCTATTGGTGGCCTCCCGGTAAGTATTGAGGATGGCTCGGTATTTTGTAAGGAGGTGGGAAGAAGGATCTTTGCGCCAGCTTTTTTCACTTTTGTGAAGGGAGACTTTCAAATTCTTTAGTTCCATAGTGTACCAGGATTTCTTTTTGTGCTTTGCTGGGTTGATGGTGCGGGATTGGGGGGGCAAAGTTGATCGGCTATTGTGTATGTGAGGTCGTACCATGAGGAAAGGGCGGTATCAGCGTTGGTGAGATCTAGCCTGGGTAGTTCATTAGCAAAGGCTGGTATCAGGTCATTGCTTTTGCATGGTTTGCGAAAGAAGAAGGTTTTTTTGGGTGGAGGGGTGTTATTAGTAGGGATGTGAATCGTTTTTTGACGATTTAAAATATCGTCCGATATATTTTAAATCGTCAAAAATCGTTAGGGCCACGATACAATACCAATTCCCCCGATTTATCATTAAAAAATCGTAAATCGGGGGAAGGGGAGGGCAGGAAAACCGGCACACTAAAACCCCCTAAAACCCACCCCCGACCCTTTAAATTAAATCCCCCACCCTCCCGAACCCCCCCCCCAAATGCTTTAAATTACCTGGGGATCCAGCGGTGGTCCAGAACGGCGGCGGTCCGGAATGGCCCCCTCAATTGAATCCTTTTGTCTTCAGCCGGCGCCATTTTGCAAAATGGCCACCGCAAAATGGCGGCGGCCATAGACAAAAACGATTCGACGCAGGAGGTCGTTCCGGACCCCCGCTGGACTTTTGGCAAGTCTTGTGGGGGTCAGGAGGCCCCCCCAAGCTGGCCAAAAGTTTCTGGGAGTCCAGCGGGGTTCAGGAAGCGATTTCTTGCCGCGAATCGTTTTCCGTACGGAAAATGGCGCCGGCAGGAGATCGACTGCAGGAGTTCGTTCAGCGGGGGTTCCGGACCGCCGCTGAACGACCTCCTGCCCCCCACAAGACTTGCCAAAAGTCCAGCGGGGGTCCGGAACGACCTCCTGCGTCGAATCGTTTTTGTCTATGGCCGCCGCCATTTTGCGGCGGCCATTTTGCAAAATGGCGCCGGCTGAAGACAAAAGGATTCAATTGAGGGGGCCGTTCCGGACCGCCGCCGTTCTGGACCACCGCTGGATCCCCAGGTAATTTAAAGCATTTGGGGGGGGTTCGGGAGGGTGGGGGATTTAATTTAAAGGGTCGGGGGTGGGTTTTAGGGGGTTGGCTCACGATTTTAACGATTTTTCACGATATTTTTAAAACCCAAATGGCAACAATACGATTCCCTCCCCCTCCCAGCCGAAATCGATCGTTAAGACGATCGAGGACACGATTCACATCTCTAGTTATTAGTGTTTTTTATAGCGCAAGTAGTTTTGATACGATAGTGGTCTGACCATGGGATGGGTGTGCATCTGGGAGGTTCTGAGTGAATGAAGGCGTTGGTGAAGATGAGGTCGAGGGTGTGACCTGCCTTGTGGGTGGGAGCTGTGACGGTTTGCAGGAAGCCTAATGCTGCCATGGAGTTCATTAGAGTGACACAGGAGGCTGATGGGGGAGTGGAGAGTCAATATGGAGGTTGAAATCTCCAAGGATTATGGCTGGGTGGTTGATATTTATGTTTTTTGTGATGAATTCAATGATAGAGGAGGGGTTGTTTTCGAGGATCCCTGGAGGGGCATATATAAGGCATATTTGAAGATGGGGGGGATATTCTAGATTTGAATAATCCGATTTCCAATTTATGAGGAGAGGAGTTGGGTGGTGGGCTAATTGGAGGCTCTTGTTTGCCGCGAGCAGTATGCCGCCTCTGTGTTTCTTGGGACGCGGGATGGAGAAGATGTCATATTGGTCAGTGGGGAGTTGGTTAATTAGGACAGTATCGGTAGACTTTAGCCATGTCTCCGTGATGGCGCAGATGTCAGGTCGGTCTTCAGAGAGGATGTTATTTAGTAATACAGTTTTTTTAATGATAGATTGTGCATTGAGGAGTAGGTTGGCGAAGGTGGTGAGGCTGATGAGTTGGGTGAATGGGGTGGTGAGTATGGGGATTAGGGATCTGTAGGGAGGTGGAGGCACGTGAGGTTTAGGTCGGGCGGAAGGATTAAGGTGTTTAAGAATGGGGATCGGGTAGGGTTGTATAGTGGGTGTGTGCTTGGGAAAAGGATAATAAGGGGGCAGAGAGGGCTGAGGGGGGTAAGGTTAGAGCAGTGGAAAGGCTGGAGAGGGCAAAGGAGGGTGTATAGAGTTGAAGAGGGGTTGAGTAGTGGGAGGTATTGAGAGGAATGGGAGTACGGGAGTAAAAAGAGGTTGGCCAGCCGAGAGGGGGAAAGGGGGGGGGGGATTTTTCAGGAAAACTCAGCAGTAGGGATGTCTTTAGGGAGGGAGGGCAGTAAGAGTACAGTTATTAGATGAGGGGTGAGAGAGGAAGGGTAGATTAGAGGCTAAGGTAGGGTGAGGGGATACATTCAGAGTAGGGGAAGGACCCTGGGGCGGTACGAAGGGGCGCACTAAGGGGCAGGCCCCTTAGTCGCACTCCTTCTGTGCGAGACACCTGGTGTGAGACACCGAGGAGAAAGGCTGTAATTGTAAATGTCTCCAGTGCCGGAAGTGATGCGGCAGGGGTGGGCCGTACAGCGTCAGTCTGGCGGCGTGTTGCAGCAGGGACTCCCGATCGGGTAGGTCGTGGTGTTGGTGCTTGCCTGAGTGCTGAGGGCTTGGGCTCTGGGATCTTCTGGGCACTTCAGTTTCAATTTTTGGAGCATTTTCGTTTTCTAGTGCTGAAAAGGTGTTATATATGGGTATCATTTGGGAAGATGGGTGTCTGTTTGTCACCCTTCCAAAGCCCAGTGTAAAACAGATGGGGCAAACCATTGCCCCAACAATTACTATCATTGCCAATTTATCATTAGCCGATGGAATCATACCAACCAACCTAAAACAAGCAATAATTAAACCCATTTTGAAAAAAAAAATCTTGACAATAAAATTTTAAGTAATTACCGACCAATTTTGAATCTTCCACTACTAGCAAAAATTATTGAAAAGTAGTTTTAAAATAACTAAATGAACACCTAGAAAATAATGAGGTTCTCTACCCGACTCAGTTCGGTTTTCATGAAAATTTAAATACTGAAACGTTGTTACTCTCGCTACATCGCAAAGACAGAAATAATAATATTAGAGAGAAAAATGTCGCCAAATAATAGTAACCTGTTTTTTAACTATGAGAACTTTCAAATTAAAATGGCACCTTCAATTAGAGATCTTGGGGTATATATAGATCAAGAATTAACTTTTAAAAATCAAATAGCCAATAAAATGAAAGAAGGATATTATAAACCTTTAATATTGAAGAGATTAAAACCCCTTTTAAATTAAAAAGACTTCAGAACAGTGCTCCAGGCAGTAATTTTTCAATCTATTGATTATTGCAATGCTTTGCTGCTCGGATTACCTTATTCAACAATCTGACCATTGCAAATCATGCAAAATTCAGCCGCACGGCTACTAACAGGTACCAATAGAAAAGAACATATTATGCCGACACTGAAGGAACTCCATTGGCTACCAATTGAACAGTGAGTATATTTCAAAACTTATGCATTCTTCATAAGGCAATACATGGGGAATGGCTGAACGCCACAATACGGGTACATATACCGCAAATACATTTAAGGTCTGCCAATAAAGATTTATTATCTATTCCTTCAATGGTTTCAGCAAAGTTAACATCAGTGAGAGAAAGGGCTTTATCTCTTGCCACCCCAAAAATCTGGAACAATCTTCCTGTTGAAATAAGACTTGAAACAAATATAATAACATTTTAAAAAAAGTCAAAACATGGCTTTTCCAACAGGTATTTAATGAAGGCGACAGTCAGTGAGGAATGGAGGCTAATGAAGAGTTGAGGAGAAAGATAGACTGTTGAATGTTTGTATTATATGTTCCTTGCTTAGGACCTTTTATGATAAATTGTAATGGAAGTCATAATTTTTAGCATTGTTGTAACTGCTATTTTATTTTTTAGCATTGTTGTAACTGCTATTTTATTTTTTAATTGGATTATAAAATTATGTAAACCGATATGATGGTTCTACCAAATACCGGTATAGATATTTTAATATATAAATACATAAATACATTTATTCAGGGGTTTCTGAATCCTCTGTGGGAGTAGAGGCAGATATTCTAGATAATTCAAGTAGAGGAGGATTTCTTTTAAATATAAATATTATATTTTTTACTTGAGTCAATTCCTTTTTACTGCAGAAATCTGAAGGTAAATGGGACTAGCTTTGACATTCTATATGGCCTACCTTATAACCAAGGCACCACAATTGTTACATAGAATGTCAGCCCTGTGTAGATTTGTATAGGGGTGGGCTTTTGCTATTGTGGTGAATTTCTAGATTTCAGGCTTGAAATCCTTAGTTTGGTTATGCTAACTGCCATCATAAGGTAAGTCTGCACTTTTTAGGGCCAGCTAGTAACAGCTAAAATGTAGAAGTACTGAAAATGACATAGTTACAGCATGCTAGGAATATATATTTATATAATTTTAGTAGTAAAAGCCTAGCCATATATGGAGGAAGTTAAAGTTGTTTACTCCAAAAAGTAATGGTCATTTCTTAGGAAAAACATAAGCTTATACATAGGTATTAGTTACATGGAATTATGTATAAGATTCTTGAGAATTAATTAATTTTGATGCATATTCATGTAGAGTATGATACACTACAAATAAGTGTTTTGCCATTATGATTAGACAAATATTGAGAAAAGGGCTGTCACTGTTGAATTGATTGGTAACCCCTGAAGTGGGTGGCAAAGTAATATTAAGAGAATGGTTATTCCGGAGACCAAGATTGTTACGATCCCCCCTGTTGCTGCGCTACAGGAGGTATCTCGCCTTCCCTCCGGAGGCCGCTCCGAAGCCAGGGCCTCGCCTGTGCACCATCCAGGATTTTCTCCAGGGCCTGGGAGGCCTAGCTGTCTTTGAGGCCTGCCTGTGGCTTGCTTGTGCTCGCTTGGACTTCCTGGTTCGGCCACGCCCTTCTCCCTAGGGGCTGGCCCGCAGCTCTCCACCACAGTTATAGGGCCAGCGGGGGGCAGTCCAGGCAAACTCTTCCCAGGGAGTTGCCTGCATTCTGCAGTATAAAAGGACTTTCATTTCACTTCCTACTTGCCTTTGGATTGGGTTCTATAGTTGCCTGTAACCTCTCCCAATCCAGGTCCTCTGTGGTCTTGCCTGCTTTGATGGCTCCTTGTCCTGTCTCTGCCTTGATGTCTGTTCCTGAAGTTGCCTTGATGTCTATTCCTGATGTTGCCTGATGTCTGTTCCAGATCCAGTTCCTGATCCAGTCCCAGATGTTCCTTCCTTGAGCTGCCTGGAGTGCAGCAATCCTGCCTTGAGCTGCCTGGAGTGCAGCAATCCACTGCTTCTTCTTCCCAGTGCTCTCCCGATCTCAGCGTGGTCCGCGACCAGCCTTCCTGGGCTGTGTAGGGCGCGTATGGGACGGGGTGGTCCGTGACTCAGCCCCACGGGTGGGCTGAGTAGGGCGCCCTGAGGGACTGTGCCCATGTCTTCCTTCCAGCCCTCATCTCTGATGTCTCTGCACCAGCCCTTGTCTACGATGTCTTCCATGTACTAAGGACTCTGTCTGCCCTCGTCCTCTGTCCGGCCTGCCGCCCTTTGCTGTTACCCAGTGGCAGGTCCGAAAGGGCTTGGAACAGTCGGAGGACCGTTCATCAACCAACATTGTGTTGCTGGTTGCCATGGGCGTGCAGGTCCGGCTGAGGGTCAGACTCCGCTCCTTAACCCCTGCTTCAGTACCCGCCTGGCTCACCATGCATGCACCGGCTCATCTCCCGCGGTGTGGCTTGGGGCTCCTCCCTAGGTCTCGCCGTGGCCCAAGGGCTCACACCACCTGCTCTAGAGACGGCCGCACTCCTCGTGCCTACGATAGTACCCCAGGGCCTCCAAACCCTCGGCCCGTCAGCGGTGTGGCGGACGTGCCCGTAACAAAGATGTCAGTCAACTATAGTGCATGCTTGGAAGCTGTCTCCGTGACTTTCTTAAGAAAGTTATTTCCTATTATTCAAGATGACACATTCTAAAAGGAAAGCAAAACTATGGGAAATTTTGACTTCTTCCCCATTACCGGATCAGTGACAGCTACAGATTGAGCCATTCTTTCATCCCCCCTACAATCAGCATTGGAGGGGAAAGCCCAACGGGGAGCGAACACCGATTCCACAGGCTGGAGAAATATCTTAGTCCCAGTGCACTGACACCCTTGCCACTGTTTAAAGCACTTAATTCAAATGACATGGAACAAATACCTTTTACAACAGAACTGATCTGAGAACAGAGGTCTGATGCCCTGAGAAGGGATACCATTTTGATGCCCCCTACAGAGAGCCCTCGTTTGCAGGACTCCAAGGGCCCCTTGGAATTTCTGAACATACCTGTGGCTGAAACGAGCAATGGGAACCTCACAGAGACAGAAGAGTGGGATTCCAAGATATGCTTGCTATTGCAATCTTCCTTGGTTATGCCATGAGAAATAATTCTAGAATCCATATGGAACGCCTGACATCTCTTGAAAAAGCTATTTCTTCTTTAACTCGTGTTCTGATAGAAATTAATACCAAAGGCACAGTCAATAGAATCTGAGATTACCTCTATTGATTCAAAATTGAGAGATCAGGATCCACGTTTGTTGTCCGTTGAAGCGGTTCAGAACAAATTGGTTCAATCTGATATTATTTATTCCAAGAAGTTGGAAAACATGGAAAAAACTTTTGAGAATACTGAATTTTGAGGGTCCTGAATTTTCCATATCTTAAAGCAATTTTCCCAAAGTATATATTTAGAAATGACCTTACTCAGATTCTTAAATTCCTGAATGAAGCAGTCCCAGCTATAACAAAAATTTATTACTTACCTTCATCTATGGAGACAACTTCTGGGGACTTGCCACAAGATACCTCTTTACTTCTTCAGACATTTTGGAACGTTCCTCAGAGACTATTGTTCAGCTGAGAGAAACATTGCTTGTGACTTTTGCCTTTCTATCAGAAAGATTTTTCTATTAGCTTTGAGATTTTTCTTTCACAATCGGTCACAATTATTTCATAGTGAGAAAGTCTGGATGTATCCAGACATTACAAGAATCACTCAAGAACGACGAAAGACAATTTTTTCTATGAGAACAAAAGTGGTGTCACGGGGTGCTAGATTTAGTTTAAGAAACCCATTTAAATGTTTGATCAAATTTCAGAATTCTAAATATTTGTTCTTTGAGCCATCTGTTAGGAGTTTTCTTGGACTCTCACTCCTAAATTTCTCTTCCATGGGGGGGTCTGGTAATTTAAATTTGATGTAAGAGGTTGTTAGGAATCAACTTTTTGTTTTTATTTTTCCTTAATCGCTCTGTAAATCTCTTGGTCTCCCCTATTACTTTATTAAATTGAGATACTTGGAATATTTTTTCTTATGCATGATATATAATTTCAATGTTTTAATTTCTTGTTAAGTATCTCAGCTTCTGGTACAAGTTATGCTTGTGTTTATTTTGAAAATTCAATTAAAAAAAAAAAAGAGAGAGAATGGTCATTCCAGTTGAATTAATTGGTAACCCCTGAAGCAGGTGGCAGAGTCTGCCGAAATGTGGGCTCATATTGGATGTTGCAATTTTGGAGTCTACAATGAGAATGCAGAGGGAGATCTAGTACTTTCAAGATAATAAGAGTTTTTTCAATGGGGACATTGTGTTTTTAGAGCTTATATTGATGATGTACAGTGAGATCTTGGAGTTTAAAGATAAACACAGGTAGATATAATAATAAAATGTAATTATGAAACTTAAAAAGATTATTCTTTTGAACTGGCAGATGAATGAGATCTGAGGTGTCCATTGCTGATTCCACTTGGGGTTCATTGTGTGGGAAGAGGTGGTGGATGTAAATTTGGTTAACGCCATTATTTCTATTGCCGTGTTCTGAATAGTTCAATAAATTAGACACAGTGGAATTAATATCATTTTTAACAGTATTTTGATCTCTTGATTTGTGTTGGAGTATGATACACTGACCATTGATTTGTCTGGCAATTATCACTGTTTTAAGATCATTTATAAGGTGTGAAATATTGCTGTGTCACTCTGAGCTCTAATATCATGGGTCACAGCTGTTTCACTGTATTGTCTGTATGTGCACGATCAGATAAAATAAGGAAGAACGCTAATTGACTTCTGTTTTTTAGAGTTAAAAGATTTTTCTTTAAAGCTTTTAAATTGGTATAGAGGTACTCAAACCCAGACCAAGGAGCCTCTTGGCTAAGTCTTATTTAAAGGATTTTCCACACTATGAAATAGGAAGTACCAAATATATTTTCTATTTCACTGCATTTGAGAATTTAAAAAAGATAGGAAAAACAATACAAAAGATAGGAAAGTACAATACAATACAGCTGCTGTGCAGTCTAATTGTACACTGACTATGATGCCTCTCTGCCAATAGAGGTCTCCTCAGAGATCCTTTCCATGCTATCCCCATCAGCTGCATTAGTCTGTGGTGTAGCCTTCTAGCCACCAGCGGTCCTCAACGAACCATGCCTCCAACCTTGCCAGCTCCTCCTACTTACTTACACCATACCAAGTCTCAGCCCTGCATACTCCAGCCTTGCCAAACCCTCCTTGGCTCCACTGTTGCCTTGTGGCCTATTTAGGCCTATCCTTGCCTTGCCTTGTGGCCTAAATGCCTTCTTGCTCCTTGCCTTGCCATGCCTTGTGGCCTAAGGGCCTTCTTACTCCTTGCCTTGCCTTCTGGCCTATCTAGGCCTTTACATTGTCTTGCCCTTCATGGCCTCTCCTGCCTAACACTGCCTTCAGGTCTTTATGTTACATGTCTCGTGTTGTACTTGTCTCACTCTGTCCTGTCCTGTCTTAGTCTAACTCCTGTTCCATCCTTTCTGTACTCAAGCTCCAGTTCCAGTCCTTGCCTGCACTCAAGCCTGAGTTCCAGCCCTTATCTGTACTCTGTTTCTGTCCAAGTCTCAGTTCCAGACCTTACTTGCATTCTGTTCCTGTCCAAGCCTTGCTCCAGCCTTACCAGCTTGTCCAAGACTTTCTCCAGACTCTACAGCCTGTCCAAGTCTTGCTCCAGACTCATCATGATATACTGCTACTGCAGAGACCTTCTGACTCCAAGAATCCAAGGGCTCAGTCTGTGGGGGAGGGGGCTCGCTAGGCGAAAGACCAGCCATGGCCTTGTCCTTCAGTCCTGTGCCACTCCAAGGGTGGTGTTCCGTACATTCAGCCAGGAACTGAGCCATAACAGATCCCACCCCAACTCTTCCCATTTATTAAAATATTGAGCCCCCCCCATAGCTGACCCCCTTGCCTTACCTCCTGACCCCCCCCCCTTCCCATCACTCACCAAAATTACTCAGGTTGTCTAGCAGGGGGCCCAGGAGTGACCTCCCGCTCCAAGCCTGGTGGCTGCCATTAGTCAAAATGGTGTCGGCTGCCCTTTGCCCCTATCCTGGGAAAGGGGTTACCATTCCATTGGCCAGCCCCTGACACATGATAGGAGCAAAGGGCTGGCCAACATCATTTTGAAAAAATGGCATTGGCCATTTTGAAAATCAGCTTCCTTCGTTCAGTGCAGGGTACAACTAAAACATTCATAATATCAGAACATGTACATCACTAAATCTTCATATTATCAAAAACAAATGAACTGGATAGTGTAAAAAAATCATGGCAGCTCATAAATACTTTAAAAAAAGTCATTAGTTTATTTACAGTACATTTTATATGAAAAGCAGACCCAACTTTTCTAATGCACTTAAATTAAAGCAGATTAAAAGGAAAAACAACCAAGTGTTTTTAACAGCAATGAGCACCAAATATAAATAGAGAAAAGAGAAAAACAGTGAGGATATTTTATTACTTACTAAACAATTTAATTCAATACATTTTGAGGGCAAGGAAAAACATATTGGGGCGGATTTTAAGAGCCCTGCTCGCCTAAATCTGCCCAAAACCGGGCGGATTTAGGCGAGCAGGGCCCTGCGCGCCGGTAAGCCTATTTTACATAAGCCTACCGGCGCGCGCAGAGCCCCGGGACTCGCGTAAGTCCCGGGGTTTTCGGAGGGGGCGTGTCGGGGGCGGGCCCGAACCGCGCGGCGTTTTCGGGGCGTGTCGGGAGCGTTCCGGGGGCGGGCCCGGGGGCGTGGCTACGGTCCGGGGTGGCCCGGGGGCGTGGCCGCGCCCTCCGGACCCGCCCCCAGATCACGTCCCGGCGCGCTAGCGGCCCGCTGGCGCGCGGGGATTTACTTCTCCCTCTGGGAGGCGTAAATCCCCGGAGAAAGGTAAGGGGGGGGGGTGTAGACAGGGCCGGGCGGGGGGGTTAGGTAGAGGAAGGGAGGGGAAGGTGAGGGGAGGGCGTTAGAGGATTCCCTCCAAGGCCGCTCCGATTTCGGAGCGGCCTTGGAGGGAACGGGGGTAGGCTGCGCGGCTCGGCGCGCGCCGGCTATATAGAATTCATAGCCTTGTGCGCGCCGATCCAGGATTTTAGTGGATACGCGCGGCTCCGCGCGTATCTACTAAAATCCAGCGTACTTTTGCTGGCGCCTGATGCGCCAGCAAAAGTACGCCTATTCGCGTTTTTTGAAAATCTACCCCATTATGTTTATTTTTTAACATCCCTCAAATACAAAGTGCTCTTCACTGAGTTCACTTTCCAAAGTTGTTGCATTTCAATTTTTTGCGAGACTGTTATGTTTGGTGACTTCATTATCCACTTTGATAATCCATTGAAGATCTCTTTAAGAATGTTTTACTATCAATGTGTGATTTGGGATTATCCTATCTTATTCATTATCCAACCCATTCTGCAGAGTATTCATTAGATCTAATATTTGCTTCAGATTCATCTATGGTTTCAGTTGATTCACTAGTCGCTATCCCATATCCTGGGTCTGAAGATAGCCTTGGCCTAAGATATTTTTATAGACAGTGAGACCTCATATGTTATGGCGGGCTTTTGAAACGTCAGCCCTTGAACGCCAATGACAATGTTATGCGGTGATATAATCTCTGTATCAAAATATTATAATCATTGGTCTCTCTGTCAAGGTTGGATAATGGTACCTTGTATCAATGTACACCATGTTATAGACGGCAGTGAGAAAGGAAAACACTTATCGTAGCAAAATGTGCAGGTGTGCAGCTGGGATGAAAATCTGGCGATGGCCCAACTGTGAAGCTGCTATACACCTACTGATTCCCGTGACTGCCGGTCACTTCTGCTACTAGGCTGCAGCGATTAGGGATGTGAATCGTTTTTCAACGATTAAAATTATCATCCGATAATGTTTATATCGTCTTAAATCGTTATAGAACACGATACAATAGAAATTCTAACAATTTATCGTTAAAAATCGTTAAATCGTGTTAGTGCGCACTAACTCGAGTTAGTGCGCACTAACTGAAAATGATACAAATAAACACTTTCCAGGTCACTGAAGGTCAGTTAGGAATGAATATGTGTTCCTATTGGCTGGCTGCCCTCTTATCTATTGATGTTACCAAGGTTACCACTGAGGTGATGGTTGGGGGGATGGGAAATGGAACTGGAAACTAACGAACACCAACAGAAAATGAAACAAAGTGTTCACACTTCCCAGGTCAGTAAAGGTCACTTAGGAATGAATATGTATGTATGTATTCCTATTGGCTGGCTGTGCTCTTATCTAATGATGTTACCAATATGGTTGGGGGGATGTGAAATGGAAACAGTTGGAAGCTTGACAAAAAAAGTAATGTAATGATCAGCACTCACGTGACTAGAACTTGTTTGTTTATTATTTTTGTTAGCAGGCACCTGAAATGCTAGTGCATGTTGAATTTGCCAATCACTGTGCATTTTAGAAAGGTGGTCCTGGCTGGAACTGTACACAGTTCAAATATATGTAATTGATTGTTGGTAAGTGTATTTTTTAAGTAGCCACACTGGCACCAGTATGTTTACTTTTCCTCCTACTTAACTCACTAGCTCAGCTTTGTAAGAAGGGCTTCTCTGCTTGTGTGTTGTTTTTGTTTGGTGTGAGGAGAGCAGAAACATCAGATCTTTATTCAATCTACTACAGTCATCTCTTACAGTGCCGTATCCCTATTAATACCAGGAGTGTTGTGATCTTCCTGCACACAGTGCCCTAACCCTGATACCAGTCTGAGACAGCTCCCTCCCTGCATTACTAGTGAGAGGCTGGCTTCACAGACAGGGGGGAGCTGCCTGACCCTCACTCCTGACTTCCCCCATGTCCCAGCTAGTGAATGGTGTGTGGGTGAGGGGGGGGGGGGGAGGATGGTGAAGTCTGAGACAGCTCCCTCCCTGCATTACTAGTGAGAGGCTGGCTTCACAGACAGGGGGGAGCTGCCTGACCCTCACTCCTGACTTCCCCCATGTCCCAGCTAGTGAATGGTGTGTGGGTGAGGGGGGGGGGGGAGGATGGTGAAGTCTGAGACAGCTCCCTCCCTGCATTACTAGTGAGAGGCTGGCTTCACAGACAGGGGGGAGCTGCCTGACCCTCACTCCTGACTTCCCCCATGTCCCAGCTAGTGAATGGTGTGTGGGTGAGGGGGGGGGAGGATGGTGAAGTCTGAGACAGCTCCCTCCCTGCATTACTAGTGAGAGGCTGGCTTCACAGACAGGGGGGAGCTGCCTGACCCTCACTCCTGACTTCCCCCATGTCCCAGCTAGTGAATGGTGTGTGGGTGAGGGGGGGGGGGGGAGGATGGTGAAGTCTGAGACAGCTCCCTCCCTGCATTACTAGTGAGAGGCTGGCTTCACAGACAGGGGGGAGCTGCCTGACCCTCACTCCTGACTTCCCCCATGTCCCAGCTAGTGAATGGTGTGTGGGTGAGGGGGGGGGGGGAGGATGGTGAAGTCTGAGACAGCTCCCTCCCTGCATTACTAGTGAGAGGCTGGCTTCACAGACAGGGGGGAGCTGCCTGACCCTCACTCCTGACTTCCCCCATGTCCCAGCTAGTGAATGGTGTGTGGGTGAGGGGGGGGGGAGGATGGTGAAGTCTGAGACAGCTCCCTCCCTGCATTACTAGTGAGAGGCTGGCTTCACAGACAGGGGGGAGCTGCCTGACCCTCACTCCTGACTTCCCCCCATGTCCCAGCTAGTGAATGGTGTGTGGGTGAGGGGGGGGGGAGGATGGTGAAGTCTGAGACAGCTCCCTCCCTGCATTACTAGTGAGAGGCTGGCTTCACAGACAGGGGGGAGCTGCCTGACCCTCACGCCTGACTTCCCCCATGTCCCAGCTAGTGAATGGTGTGTGGGTGAGGGGGGGGGGGGGGAGGATGGTGAAGTCTGAGACAGCTCCCTCCCTGCATTACTAGTGAGAGGCTGGCTTCACAGACAGGGGGGAGCTGCCTGACCCTCACTCCTGACTTCCCCCATGTCCCAGCTAGTGAATGGTGTGTGGGTGAGGGGGGGGGGGGGGGGGGGGGGAGGATGGTGAAGTCTGAGACAGCTCCCTCCCTGCATTACTAGTGAGAGGCTGGCTTCACAGACAGGGGGGAGCTGCCTGACCCTCACTCCTGACTTCCCCCATGTCCCAGCTAGTGAATGGTGTGTGGGTGAGGGGGGGGGAGGATGGTGAAGTCTGAGACAGCTCCCTCCCTGCATTACTAGTGAGAGGCTGGCTTCGCAGACAGGGGGGAGCTGCCTGACCCTCACTCCTGACTTCCCCCATGTCCCAGCTAGTGAATGGTGTGTGGGTGAGGTGGGGGGGGGAGGATGGTGAAGTCTGAGACAGCTCCCTCCCTGCATTACTAGTGAGAGGCTGGCTTCGCAGACAGGGGGGAGCTGCCTGACCCTCACCCCTGACTTCCCCCATGTCCCAGCTAGTGAATGGTGTGTGGGTGAGGGGGGGGGGGAGGATGGTGAAGTCTGAGACAGCTCCCTCCCTGCATTACTAGTGAGAGGCTGGCTTCACAGACAGGGGGGAGCTGCCTGACCCTCACTCCTGACTTCCCCCATGTCCCAGTTAGTGAATGGTGTGTGGGTAAGGGGGGGGGGGGAGGATGGTGAAGTCTGAGACAGCTCCCTCCCTGCATTACTAGTGAGAGGCTGGCTTCACAGACAGGGGGGAGCTGCCTGACCCTCACTCCTCCGGGGTATTGTGATCTTCCTGCACACAGTGCCCTATCCCTGATACCAGGGGTGTTGTGATCTTCCTGCATGCAGTGCCCTATCCCTATTAATACCAGGAGTATTGTGATCTTCCTGCATGCAGTGCCCTATCCCTATTAATACCAGGAGTGTTGTGATCTTCCTGCATGCAGTGCCCTATCCCTGATATCGGGATGTGTGCAAGAAGATCACAACACCCCCGGTATCAGGAATAGGGCACTGTGTGCAGGAAGATCACAACACCCCCAGTATCAGGAATAGGGCACTGTGTGCAGGAAGATCACAACACCCCTGGTATTAGGGATAGGGCACTGTGTGCAGGAAGATCACAACACTCCTGGTATTAATAGGGATAGGGCACTGTGTGCAGGAAGATCACAATACCCCTGGAATCAGGGTTAGGGCACAAGTTCTAGTCACATTGACTGATCACATTACTTGTTTTGTCAAGCTACCAACTGTTTCCATTTCCCATCCCCCATATACTGTCAGTAGGAAACTTGGTAACATGAATAAATAAGAGGGCAGCCAATAGGAATACATATTCATTCCTAAACTGACCTTAACTGACCTGAAAAGTGTCAAATTGTATCATTTTCAGTTAGTGCGCACTAACTCCCAGTTAGTGCGCACTAATCGGAAAAAACGATTTTTAACGATTTTTTAACTAAAAAATCGTGCCTAAGACGATTTTCTTGCCCTGCCACACGATTTCTATCGTTAAGACGATATGGAAAACGATTCACATCCCTAGCAGCGATATTCTGGCAGCAGGATCCGCCATTTTGAGCTGTGAGTCTTATACCTACCGCTGGAGGCGGAAACAATTAATGCTGACGTCAAACCTATTAACTGTGTTAGATACTGTTGCTAAGTGAGCGACAACCATTCCACAGACTCGTTTAGACCAAAAGGAGATTCTGATCCTAATGTAAAGATCCACCATTGTTCTCGGAAATTAAGTAATTGATTAATATCTCCACCGCAAAAACTGGGCCTTATTTGTTCAAGGATTGTCCATCGGAGCTGGTCAAAAGTGTGGTTTAATGTGATGCAGTGGTTCACCATGGGTGCCTCCATATTAACAGTATTAAGGCGGCTACGATGTTCAACGAGCCGCGTTTTAACTTTTCTGCTTGTACGTCCGACGTATATTAATTGGCATGGACACTGTATCAGATAGACCACAGATGTGGAATTGCAAGTCGTTTCCGACCTTTTGTAATAAATCCGACCTGTACGTGGGTGTTGCCAATGGGGTCCCTCCATGGTGGTGGAGCACATACCACAATTGCCACATCCGATGTGATTGCCTTGCTGTCTGACTGTTTGCTGTGTGGTAATTGCTGCGTGCACTACAAAACCCTTTACATTTTTGCTGCGTTGATATGCGAAAAGCGGGTACTCAGAAAAAATGTGGTGCAATTGTAAGATATGCCAGTGTCTTTTTATACTTTGCATAATCAAATAGGATTTGTCAGTGTGTGTAAGTACACAAATGTCAGTGGTGACAGGTGGCTGGATTTTGTATTCCAACAACGCTGATCTCGGCGAATGCCACGCTCTTTTGAATGCTTTGTACACAGCGCTGTATGGATATCCTCTTGAGAAAAATCTCGCTGCAAGATTACCTGCTTGAATCTTGAAGTCGCCATCTGATGAACACAGGCGTCTAAGCCTGAAAAATTGGCTGACCGGGAGGCCTTGTTTAAATGCTCTGGGGTGAAAGCTGTGGTATCTAAGGAGATTGTTTCTTTCCGTTTCTTTGCGGTGGATGGATGTGTATAATTGCTGATTATGAATAGAAATGGAAATGTCTAAAAACGATATTAGTGTGTTGCTATACTGTGTGGTAAATTGTAGATCCTTGTCTACTGAATTTACCCAAACAATAAATTCTTGTAGTGGAAGAGTGTCTCGTTTCCAAAAAATAAGAAGATCGTCTATGTATCGAATCCATAGTGCCACGGCACTGAACCAGTGGGAACTGTATATATGGAGTCTTTCAAGTCTATCCATGACTAAATTAGCAACTGAGGGGGCGGCTGAAGGCCCCATTGCTATGCCATGGATTTGCAGGTAAAATTGGGTATTAAATGAAAAGTAATTATTCTGAATGACTAATTTGGCTACCTCATATATAAACCAGAATGGGATTCTGGACCCTTCCATGTTGTTTTTGAGGGTTTCTTCTATGGTCAGTAAAGCTGTGACCTGGGACACGTTTGTGTATAACGAGACGACATCCATCGTGACAAGAGTTGTAGGTTCCATTAATACTGAATGATTGGCCAATTCTTTCAAAACTGCTGTAGTATCTTGGATGTAGGATTTCATTTTTTGAACATGAGGTTTCAAAAATTTGTCAAGAAAAATGGCTAGTGGTTCCAGTAAGGACCCATTACTAGACACGATGGGCCTTAGAGGAGGGTCAGTTGGTGACTTGTGGACCTTGGGTATTCCATATAGTACCGGAATACGAGGGTGTTTCTGGAGTAAAAAATTCCGTTCTTTGCTGGTGAGAAATGGTGTCACTTTCTCTTCTAATAATGCTTCAATGGTTCAAGTGAGTTCCATCGTTGGATCCTCTTCAAGTTGTTTATAGTATTTTGAATCAGATAAATATGCAGTTAATTTTGTGATATACTGGTCCCGATCCATCATGACAATGCTGCCCCCTTTATCTGCCGGTTTGATAATTGTGGTGGAATCTGAGCTTATAGATTGTAACGCTTGACGGTCCTGGTGTGAAAAATTAATATATGGGTGAGTTTTGCTATTTTCAAAACCTTCAATGTCTTTTAAAATGAGATCACGGAATGTGCAAATATTGTGGTCCATAGGCCCTGGTGGGGTCCATTTGGATTTACCTCTGACTATGCAAATGTTATCACTGGGAATCTCATTGATGGCACAATACAATTTTATTTGTAGTTTACAAATGAACTTGGTTAACATGATCCGACTCATAAAAGGGTCATGTCTCTGATGTGGGACGAACGATAGTCCCAAATTAAGCACCTTCTCTTGGGTTTCCGTGAGGTTATGCTGAGATAAATTTATAACTGCGGATCGTACCTGGTCCTTGACCGAGTTTGAGGTCCCTCCGGGGGATACATTGATGCTTCGTTTTGATAGTCTCAGTGTGTGTATGCTTGGGTGACCGGATCCGTCCTGTACGGCTTGCGTTGGGTCGAGCGTTGCCACCTTCCTCTGCGGCCTCGTCCTAAAAAAGGCTGTGCCTGAGAACCTTTTTTTGTATATCTTGGTGCTTCGCCCCCATCTGAGTCGTTTGATCCGCTGCCTTCAGAATCCTCGAAGTTAACTCTTCTTCCCGATGGATTATCTTCTTTATTAAGCCAGCGGCATTTCCATTTCTATTCATAATCAGCAATTATACACATCCATCCACCGCAAAGAAACGGAAAGAAACAATCTCCTTAGATACCACAGCTTTCACCCCAGAGCATTTAAACAAGGCCTCCCGGTCAGCCAATTTTTCAGGCTTAGACGCCTGTGTTCATCAGATGGCGACCAAGATTCAAGCAGGTAATCTTGCAGCGAGATTTTTTTCAAGAGGATATCCGTACAGCGCTGTGTACAAAGCATTCAAAAGAGTGTGGCATTCGCCGAGATCAGCGTTGTTGGAATACAAAATCCAGACACCTGTCACCACTGACATTTGCGTACTTACACACACTGACAAATCCTATTTGATTATGCAAAGTATAAAAAGACACTGGCATATTTATTTATTTATTTATTTATTTATTTATTTAAAGAATTTATATACCGGGGTTCCTGTATAGTATACATATCACCCCGGTTTACAAGGAACCAAAACTATCGCTAAGGAACCGTAACTATCGCTTCATTTAGTGGTTTACATTGAACATTTAGCGGTTTACATTGAACATAGTTAATTTGAGAAAACATAATAAAACATAAATAAACATAAATAAACATAAATAAACATAAAATAGTTAATTTGAGAAAATCTTACATATCTTACAATTGCATCACATTTTTTCTGAGTACCCGCTTTTCGCATATCAACGCAGCAAAAATTTAAAGGATTTTGTAGTGCACGCAGCAATTACCACACAGCAAACAGTCAGACAGCAAGGCAATCACATCGGATGTGGCAATTGTGGTATGTGCTCCACCACCATGGAGGGACCCCATTGGCAACACCCACGTACAGGTCGGATTTATTACAAAAGGTCGGAAACGACTTGCAATTCCACATCTGTGGTCTATCTGATACAGTGTCCATGCCAATTAATATACGTCGGACGTACAAGCAGAAAAGTTAAAACGCGGCTCGTTGAACATCGTAGCCGCCTTAATACTGTTAATATGGAGGCACCCATGGTGAACCACTGCATCACATTAAACCACACTTTTGACGAGCTCCGATGGACAATCCTTGAACAAATAAGGCCCAGTTTTCGCGGTGGAGATATTAATCAATTACTTAATTTCCGAGAACAATGGTGGATCTTTACATTAGGATCAGAATCTCCTTTTGGTCTAAACGAGTCTGTGGAATGGTCGTCGCTCACTTAGCAACAGTATCTAACACAGTTAATAGGTTTGACGTCAGCATTAATTGTTTCCGCCTCCAGCGGTAGGTATAAGACTCACAGCTCAAAATGGCGGATCCTGCTGCCAGAATATCGCTGCAGCCTAGTAGCAGAAGTGACTGGCAGTCAAGGGAATCAGTAGGTGTATAGCAGCTTCACAGTTGGGCCATCGCCAGATTTTCATCCCAGCTGCACACCTGCACATTTTGCTACGATAAGTGTTTTCCTTTCTCACTGCCGTCTATAACATGGTGTACATTGATACAAGGTACCATTATCCAACCTTGACAGAGAGACCAATGATTATAATATTTTGATACGGTGTAACAGAGATTATATCACCGCATAACATTGTCATTGGCGTTCAAGGGCTGACGTTTCAAAAGCCCGCCATAACATATGAGGTCTCACTGTCTATAAAAATATCTCAGGCCAAGGCTATCTTCGGCACAATATGATGGTATTTTGAAAAAAGTGCTAAAAGAATCCGTCATAAGTTGACAGTTTCAAATTCAAAAATATCCTGGGTCTGAGCATGTCTTGATGAGTTTTTATTTAAAGGTTAATGTGGCAATTAATTTGCTGGGTAAAAGGAAAGTTACTAAGTGTAGCTTAGAAAATATAGATATAACACCCTCCCCCCTCCCCCCCCCCATGTGCCTATCTTGCACGGGTGGGGTCATAAAATAATTTGTTTCTCTTCAGGGTGTTATATCTCTGATGTTAGTTAGACTGTGGAGTTAGCAATCTGTTCTGGATTTGCTAGGGAGTTAGCAATCTGATAGAAATCTGATGCTTGATGGGAGGAGCAGTCAGATAGGAGGAGCAATCTGTAGAGAAAGCTCTGTATAGCGGGCTCCTGGAGAGGGAGGAGTCAGCAATCTTGTAGTTTCTCAGATATCATCTTGCTAAGGAGTAGCAATCTGTAATGAATCTGATATAGTTGTGGGTGGATCCCTGGGCCAAAGGCAGATGACTACGCCCCCAGGAGGATACCCCGAGAGGGACCACTGGCTAGGCTAGAGTATGGAGACAGACACACATTAGTTCTTTTATTAAACAGGTTATTAGAAACCACCAGAGGTGGCAGTAGTGAGCTGATATGCCCGGCAGGGCTGTAGTCCCTCAGGTACTGGAACAACGATCCCAGGATGGCTGAGCTGTTGAGAAACTGTAGAAGTGAGTAGGCAGAGTTCATGAACAGAACTAGATGACAAAACTCACGTAAGGTCTCAAGTAAGGTCAGGAGCTGGAAACGATTAGGCACTCGAGGAGTGAGTACCTGGTTCCAGGGAAAACTCTGAGAGAGTGATGGTAACTCACGATTGTTTGTAGCAGTGATAGCTTCCAGGCAGTAGAGAATCTTCAGAGTGTCCAGGAACATGGGCCCTCGAGGAGCGAGTACCAGTTCCTATCTGTAATCTGAAAATAAAGAAAATAGCGAGGCCCCTGAGGAGCAGGTACCTCTGGTAAGTCCGAGGAGGCAGAGTAGCTTGGATAGCCAAAGCGAGTACGTATCCGTATGCTTATCCTATCTGTATCCTTGCTAACTTAGGGGGTCATTTATCAAAATGCGCTAAGGTGTTTTCGCATGCATTAAGGGCTTATCGCATGTGAAAAGCCCCATTAATGCTTGCGATAGGCCCTTACTGCATGCGAAAACGTCTTTAACGCATGCGATAGCACCATATCGTATGGCACAATGCAAATTTGAAAAAGAGGAGTAGTTAGGGGCAGGTTTACCAGTCTGTGAAATGCTATTGTACAGACTTAACTACACCTTTTTCAATAGTGTTAAGCTGTGTGATAAGGTTTTATTGCATTGTCTCTGGAAAGGTGTGTTTGAGTAGATTTCAAGAAGAGAGAGCGAGAACTTAGCTATAGTGTCCTCTTCCTAGATAGGTATTTGTATCCTATGATAGGCCCACCTAGTAACTCGAGGTGAGGTTTAGGTAGTAGTGTAGGGGGTTAGGGGCCACTTTGACATTCAATGTGAGATATACAAACAGAACAGTGGTCTCTTGTGAAGATTTGATGGCCTTCGGAGTGAGGAAACTCACTCCAAGATGAGATTTGGGTAATATTCTCTCAAGCTAGTTTGATGGACTCTCTACCTGGGTAACATCAAGCTAGGTAGAGAGAACATTGCCAAAATCTCATCTTGGAGTGAGTTTCCTCACTCCGAAGGCCATCATATCTTCACAAGAGACCACTGTTCTGTTAATACGTCTCACATTGAATGTCAAAGTGGCCCCTAACCCCCTACACTACTACCTAAACCTCACCTCGAGTTACTAGGTGGGCCTATCATAGGGATACAAATACCTATCTATGGAGAGGACACAATAGCTAGTCTCTCTCTCTCTTTCTCTCCAGGCAATATAACAGGTCTGGCACTTATCACAAAGTCTAAAAATGTTATTGCAATGTGTGCTAACTTAGCTCTTCACAAAGGTAATTAGCACAAATTGCAATAAACTGTATATTAGCATAAAACACACCCCTTTTGCTATCACATGCGATATCACATTTTGATAAATCCAGGCCTCTGTTAGCGTTTTCAAAGACCTTTACATATTGGAAGCAGATGATGTCATCTCAGGGGGACACCCCTGAGGTTCGCGCCCTTGCTGGTACAAGAATCCGGACGTGCACGCACGCGCCCTAGGCATCAAGACAAGATGGCGGAGTTGCAGCATTGAGCCGGTCCCGGGACGCCAAAAGGAGACAGCATGGAGACGCCGCGGCAGCCATCCATCCATCAGACCCGGAGGGAGTTGCCACAGAGGTAAAGAGGGCGGCGTGAGGGCGTCGAGCAGCGACGGACGCAACACAGGGCTGGAATGCTCACAGGCTAGCCCTCTCACTTCCAGGGCTTAATGTGACAAGGATGTCCATTTTACACATTTCGCTTTTCTTTATGTTCCCTTGGGAGAGGGTACTTATCCTCCTGGTGGATGCAGTGAGTGTGAAAGAAATACTCTGAAGTCACTGAGTTAGTGTCCAAAATTAAAGTCTTTACTGTTCAAGCACTGATAATCAATGGCACAATAACTCAAACTGCAGTACCGCAGAATTCTCTTGTTTTCCTTTCTTGCAGTCTCTTTCCCTCTATCTGTGTAGGCCTCACATCCCAGGGCCAGGGAAACATCCACACTCCAGGGCTTGGTTAAGTGGAGTTCCCAGGTGGGCAGAGTCTCCAGAATGGTCAAAAAAACCTTTCCAATCAGGTAAAAATGGTAAAGAGTTTATGGTACAGAGAGTAACTCTTCTTTCTCTCTCCCCAGGGTAGTGAAAACACCGGATTGGTGTCCACAGTGAATTTTGTTTTCCTTTACTCAAGGTTAGCAGATCTTCAGGATCTCTTTGTTTCTACACAGTGTTTTTATTTCTTCTTTCTGGATGCTTGATAAGGGAACACCCTTGAGGGAAGCAGTTCTCTTTATTTCAAACTGGAAAGAAGGGCAGCCAAAACTTCCTTATGGATCTTGAACTCAAAGTCTTTCATCCCCAACTGAATTAAACACGGGAGTTCCTGCTTGCTGCAGGTCACTGACATCTCCTTTCCTCACGGAGGGTTTGGAGGGCAGATCTTCCCTCACCTGCACAGCCCCAGACACAGAGTTCCCCGTGTCCTGAGCCCTGGTGGTGTACAGGCTGTCACAAGGATCCTATCACTTAAAATCTTAAAACCCAAAAAATAGACCCAGAGGAAAATTCTAACCAACCAGTGACTGGACTGGATAAGGAAACCCCTCCCGACCCTAGTCAGGATCACCAAGCAGGGTTTTCCTGACTCCTCTGAGTGGGCCTGAAAAACAACTTAAGCTAAACTCCTCTCTACTTAACTCTCAGCAGATCTAAAGGATTGCCCACCAGTCTCTCTGTACAGAGCTGCTGTACAAACTCTCATGGGGAAGGCCATTCCAGACCCCTCAAAGTGAGTGGCTGCATTTGAAAGGTAACTTCCCCTTCACACTAACCTGCATTCTCACTAGCTGAACTAAACTAAAGGTTCATCCAGGGCTTAATGATGACATAACCACAGGGTCTATCACAAACACATAGGTTCATATTCAGCTGCTGGCCAGCTAGCAAAGTTATCTGAATATATATTTATCCAGCTAACTTTTCAGTGACAGTCAATGTGCAAGAATGCTGCTGAATATACCTAACTATATTAAAGTTAACTGGATAAACTTATCCAGCTAACTTTAGGACTGCATTGTAACTGGAAACTGCTGGAAGCCCTGCCAAGTTATGAGATTGCTTTGTTTTTCTTCTTTAAAAGTTTCCTCTGAAATTTTCATCTACACCAATTTTGGGCCCCATAGACAAATTTGTTCTTACTACAGTGGCTTCAGATTGACTTGAGAGTTCTGAGGCAGATGTCTCAGGAGTTGTTTTGGGTGAAGTTTCACTAAATTCCTCCCTAGATGAGGAGTTCTCTATGTCCCTGGATAGCTGTGTCCCTCCTGTACAGCTGGGTTAAGCCACCTGAGTCACATCTGTCTTGACATCAGTGCTGCTTCTCTAGGGCAGTAGTGTGTAATATTCTGGATTGTGGCTGTGAGAGCAGGAGAAAAGAGCTTGGGGCTGGATTTGTGTCTAGAATTCAATTGGCTGTTTCTAGAACCCAGGTACTTACTAATTTGGATTTGAAATTTTCTCTGGTGACACCCACCAATGTTACTTCAGACACAATTTGGGAAGCTATAACTATGTTGTATTTCCAACTTGCACAGTATACATTTCAGCAAAAATGTAATTCAGAATTAATATAGTCTGTTCAGAAGGACTCGTTGCAATATACTGCTTGGGTGGATGTGATGGAACCTAAAATAATTGTTTTTCAAAACAACATGGGAACTTTGTCCAAGGGGCATTAAATATTGACGAATAAACTGGAATCAGAAAATGGGGAGAAAAGATAAAATCTTGGGACGATTAATTTTTCTATTAAAAGATCTGTTCCATCTCTTTCATTATTGAGAAACATTTTTTTTGGAACTCTTCAAGATACTTGACAATTTGATTCCACCTATTGCTAAGGGCTGGCTTTTTGAGCAGGATTTTAAAACAATTTAATAGAATGAGGTTAATAATTAGTTGTTATTTGGTCTCAAATGCATTGGTTCATTGTATGATTGTGTAGTAGTTTTTATTTTTTATATACTTATTGAATTTATTGAATTTATCATTTTGACTGTAATTTGCTTTGATGTTTGATTAAAAGGCAAAAAATAAAGTATGGACATATGAATGAATAAATAAATACATACACCCTCCTCCATTTTCTTGCTTTAGCCTGTGTTCATTTCCTCTCTTGTATGTACTTTTGCTCACCTAAACCCATGCTTAGCCACATTTTTTCACTGTGTCACTCAGACAGAATAACCTTAGCAATGCTCATTTAGCCCTACCTTCAAGCAAATTCATGCTCATTCACACTCATGCTTATCCAGCTATATGTTTTAATAATTTTAGCAATAAATAAAAATAAGCTCCATTTCTTATGGCCATAGTCTCTGTTTCTAAAAGTCTCCTGCCCTGAGTTCACCTTTTCATATTTTCAACTATTTTTTGTGTTATATGTAGTGACTGGATAGGATTCTGATGAAGGTAAGTTAAACAGAAGCCTGATTTACTCATTTGTATGATGGTGGCTAAGTAGGACAAGCTTTCAAAATATTTAACCACTTATTTATTTTCAGGAATGAAAAAATAGAACAAAAGTGATACCCTTCAAGATTTAGTTTTAACTGTCAATTATTTAAACAAATGGCTAGTATATCTTTTCTCAGCAGATAACAACACCATGTGCTAGCAATTTTATACTGTTTCCAAGAAGGCTTGTTCAGAACTGTGTTGTCTGAGCACATCATTGCAGGCTGCATTGAATAATATGAGTGGAGGATTAGCACCAGATTAGTGGAGGTTAGAACCAGAGAAAGCCAGGGTTCAAATCCCACTGCTGATCCTTGTGCAAGTCCCTTCACCCTTCATTGCTTCAGGTACAAACTTAGGGGATCATTTACTAAGTTATTGTACTTGGCATTTCAGCTTAGGAAAGCATGCAGGATTTTGTGAAAATACTGCGGGATAGTGGGACTGAGATGCTGCACGATGGTGGTCTCTTTGCCCGGGGGTGCCATCTTGTTAAAGGACCATAGCAGACTGAACTAACGCCCACACCCTCACCACCACCACTATGTGTTGCAACCTCCCCAGGGGACTTGTGAGAACCCCACTGCTTCTAGAGGCAGACCAAATAGAAAAATAAAATAATCAAAAGGTGCTCTTGCACAGGACCGCTCCAGCCTTAGTACCCCTTGGCCCAACCCCTGGCCTGTCTTAATAAACCCAATGGTTTAGTGGGGCCTGGTGTGACCCCCTAGGTTCCAGGCCCTGCTCTGTCTAAATGAAAATGGAGCTAGCCAGCTATGTTTAGCAAAGGGCTGGGGTTGAGAAGGGCAAGGGGCATTCGCCATGCGAGTGTATATTTTTAAAATTTATCTTTTACATTTGAGCCTCCTTTAGAAGAAGCAGGGGTCTCACAAGACCCCCCAGGGGGATTTCAATGTTTGTGGGGTGGGGGATTGTGGAGTCATTCAGGCCGCTATGGCACTTTAACAAATAGCCTGGGAACATTGAGATGTGTGTTAACATCCTGATGCTGCCAGGGAAGTTAGATACAATTCCTGAGTTACAGTTAACTTTAAGGGAAACTAGAAGACTTCCAATTTTTCTGGCAAGCTGCATTATTTTATTTACATGAAATTGCCTAACAATGAGCTTCTTTGCATGCATTTGCATGCAAGAAAGCTCATTACCATATAGGTGATATCTGAACTAAAATAATATGTATTATCACTACCACAAGGCATTTACACATGGTAATCACCTAATGCAGCTTAGTAAATATACTCCTCAGATTGTAAACCCTTTGGGGACGGAAATACCTGCTCATCCTGAATTTAATCCTCTTTGAAGTGTCAAAAGATGGAATATAAATCAAATAAACAAATAAATGAATCATGAAAGAGAAACAGAGGAGTGATATGTACAAACTGTTCCAGTAAAACTTATCACCTGCTGCTAACAAATGCATGAAATAAAAAATAAAGCTTTTACAGATCTGCATCTTGTAAATGTGGAAATTTGATAGTTCCTTTATATATTTACAGATTTCCAACTTTCCTGTTTGTAACTGGATATTGACAGTGTACAAATGTCCAATCTATTATGAATTATGCCTCTGTCTAGTATTTATTTGAGCTCTGGCTGGATCATGAAATTAGGCAGCATAAATCAACTGTCTCATGCATATGAAGCTAAATATGCACTTCACATTTGGAAATAATCGAGCCTGAAGAAATAATAAAATCCCTAGGACTTGTTTGGCATGTACAAATATAATAGAAATGTCAAAATATAAGAGGTATACTAACAAAGGTATCTTGAATAGTTTAGGAGGGCAATTTTCAAAGCAATTCATGGGGGTATAAAACACTTTACACATGCTAATTGACTGTATGAAAATTGACCTTCCTCAGTGCAACTAAACATCCACACATTGTTTAAGCCTCATTAAGAGGAGACATTCCTAGAGGTGTGTTTAGGTCAGGGGAAAGAAAACAACAGATGTAGACTGCGTTTTCAACTCTATTTTTATTTGTATACTTCTATACACCACAGTTCCAACTGTTGATCAATGTGGCTTATAATATCACATTCAAAATCAATTACAATACAAATTAAATAAACATGAAACATAAAAATAATAACCAGCAACATATAAAACTAAGAGGTCAGTATTCAAAGGCATTTAGTTGGATAATTCACAAGCTACCTGGCTAAATTGCAATTTTTGTAATATTGAGTCATGCTGCTAAATTTTATTCGGACAAGTCATTAGCCAGCTAAAATTTAGCTAGATAAAATGAAGGCATATTGGGGCAGGGTAAAGTTATATGGTTAACTTAGCTGATATTTAGCTATAACTGGCTAAGGCCTAGATTTATAAAATGCTATAAATATAGCAGAAAAAGCGCCCGCAATAAAAAGGGAGTGTGGTTAGTATAATTTCCATGCTCATGTATCACATAAGTAATTTCCACAAGAAGCAATATATTTATTGCACCTGTGCTGATCAATGCACCACAGAGTGCGTTACTGGGAAAATGTTTTTATCGCACATGCCATTTATAGGGAGGGGGGAGAGGGAGAGAGAGAGAGAAAGAGACTCGTAGAGAACACCATGTCAGTACTATTTATACCACTGTAAGAGGGGGTCACTTTTAATTCAGAGTGGGGTTTGGTGGGTGGGGTAGGTTGGGGGGGGGGGGGCAGTTTTACAAACACAGTGTTAGAAATCGGCCTCGAAAGGCCTTGCATTCTGTTACATGTTGGGTGTTTTAGTGCACCCTTGGGCCTCAGCCCGACCCCAGACGGATCCAGGGCTGAACCGAGGGTTGATGACGTGTTCCAGCATGGCTGACGGTCTTGCCCTCTGCCAGGCCTGCAAGCTCCCAAGGCCAACAACATGAAGATGTTGGAATGTGAATGGTCCTCCGACCATTCTGAGCCCTTTCGGACCTGCCGCTTGGATCGGCATGGAGCAGCAGGCCTGGCCTGAGGACGAGGGCAGACGGGCCTTAACATGAAGACATGACACCAAGGTTGATGCAACGGCATTGCAGACGAAGACATGACACCAAGGCTGATGCGGACGGCATCAGAAACGAGGGCTGGAACAAGACATGACACCAGGGCTGATGCGAAGACATCACGGACCAGGGTCGATGCAACGGCATCCCGGACCAGGGTCAAATCGACATCAGAAACTAGGAACTTGATGAAGTCCAGACAAGATGAGAAGCTGGGAGGGTGAACATTGGTACTGTCTCTCAGGGCACCCTACTCAGCCCACCTTCACGGGCGGACCCAATGGGCTGGTCATGGACCACCCTGTCCCACTGCGTACCATACACAGCCCGAGGAGGCTGGTCATGGACCACGCGGAGAGCGGGACAAGCGCAGGGATGAGTCCAGTCGAGGTGGGATTCCGACGACGGAGCCAGACGTCATCTAAAGCACAACAAAGGCTGGCAGGACATGACAGCTCAGGAGCACAGGACACCAGTCCAGCTGCAGGCCACTCCAACTCGGGAAAGACGTCATCCGAGGGACCAAGGCCGGCAGGACCAGAAGGCTTAGGAGCGCTGAAGACACAGGAACAAGACACCCGAGCAAAGGCCCAGGCCAAAAATATATTGCTGGGGTTGGGAAATTTCCCAACCTCCACTTACCTTCTCCATTGAGGATCCAATGCCATGACCAGGCCCAGGCCCAACACAAGGGCCTTGACCTAGGCCAAGACCTGAACCCAGACCTGATGCTGGGCCTAGTCAGAAGACTGGGTCCCAATGCCTAGGCCTTGGTCAAGCCCCAGGCCTGATGCCGGGGCACGACCAGGAGACCCGGTCCAGATGCCTGGGCCTTGGCCCAAGCTGAGGAATGATGCTAGGGCCCAGCCCAGAGACCAAGTCCCAGTGCCTGGGCCTGGGCCTGGTCTTTGGCCTAGGCCAAGGCCAAGGCCCAGACCCAAACCCAACTCTGTGGCTTGCTCTGAAGATAAAGTCATAATACCAAGGCCTTGGCCTAGGCCAAGGCCCAGGCCTGATGCCAGGACCCAGCCAGTGCCCCTTCCAGCAGTCGGGACCAGACTCCCAGTTTGGGCCTTGCATAGGGTCTATACTGAGATTGCAGTAACCTGCATTGTTTTGACTCAGGAAAAAAAAATACTTGCAGAAAAAAGCAAGTTCTTATCTCTGCAGGCACATTTGCTTGAGCAGTTTCTGAAGAGAAAGTAAGTATCTGATATGTTCTTTGGTGGAAAACCCATGGTTAAAAGTACCTGGAGAATTTGTACCTGTTCACCCAGGTTTCTGCGAGTGAGAAGGGGCCCAAAGAGGGGCGAGAAGGAACGATTGCAGGACTCTAAGCAGCCTGGGACCATACTACTGGCCAAGAGGAAAGGCGGAGAAAATCCCTAAGTGCCGAACTACTAATCCTATCCCTCATTGTCTCACTTAGAAGGGGTCTCAACACGGGCCATAGTTTCATCCTGGTATTTTTAGATATCACGGCTGCTTTTGATACCATTGATCATTACACTTTATTACACCTTTTCCATGAATATGGCATTTCCAGACCGGAGCTTCAATGGTTTACTTCATTATTGACCCTTTGGCAACTGTGCATCAAGTACAATAACAAGTCCTCTGATTGGGCTGATATAACAACTGGTCTACCCCAAGGATTGGTACATTCAGCCATGTAATTCAATTTGCATTTGTCCCCTTTGTGTAAAATGCTAGCTGGATTGTGCAACAGTTATAAATTATATGCCAATGACATTCAGTTCTTCGTGTATGTGTGCCCCTCATAGTCAGAAACAGTCAACTTGGTCAATCTGTGCATATCATCTATTAAACGCTGGTTGTTCTGTAACAAGCTATCAATAAATTTACCCAAAACACAATGTTTACTGGTCCAACAACCTCTGTCTAAGAGCTTCCATGATATTATTGTGATTGATAATATCACTTTTTCCCTGAAATTCAACATTCAAAATCTGGGTGTGCTAATTGACCAGTCTCTATCTTTTCGCCCATTTGTTAAAAATACAATAAGAGCAGGATTTTCAAACTTTGAGTGCTGTGTGGCCTGAAACAACTGTTAGAAAAATCTGATTTCTGGACAGTGGTACAGGCTTCCATCTTACCATTAGTTGATTACTGTAATTCTACTTTTTTGGGTCTACCAGCTATAACACTCAAGCCACTCCAACTGTTGTTGATCACCAGCATGAATAGAAGGAAGCACATCACTCCAGTGTTATTTGAGCTACACTGGCTCCCAATAGCAGAGCAAATTAAATACAAGATAGCAACCATCACATTCAATCTTATCTCTTCTGATGCATTACCGCGGAGTAATGCC
This sequence comes from Rhinatrema bivittatum, assembly GCF_901001135.1. Lineage (NCBI taxonomy): Eukaryota > Metazoa > Chordata > Amphibia > Gymnophiona > Rhinatrematidae > Rhinatrema > Rhinatrema bivittatum. The sequence continues at coordinate 156,089,667 of NC_042621.1, forward strand.
CTATTATGGCTATACAGCCCGACCTGATAGCTTCATTCAGCACAATGAGGGCTCCTGGACATGCTCTCACTGTTTCACGCCAGGCTAAGTACCACCAGAGAGTGTATTTTCTCAGTAGCCACCCTAGTGATCTGGAACTCGTTTCCGGAAACATTGTAGATGGCAGACAGTGCGAAATTCTTTAAGAACATGGCTGTTCAGACAAGCTTTTTACTAGAGATGTGAATCGTGTGATCGATCGTCTTAACGATCGTTTTCGGCTGGGAGGGGGAGGGAATCGGATCGTCGCCGTTTGGGTTTTTTAAATATCGTGAAAATCGTGAAAATCGTGTAAATCGAAAACCAGCACACTAAAACATCCCTAAAACCCACCCCGACCCTTTAAAATAAATCCCCCACCCTCCCAAACCCCCCCCAAAATGCCTTAAATTACCTGGGGTCCAGTGGGGGGGAGGGCGGGAAAACCGGCACAATAAAACAACCCTAAAACCCACCCCGACCCTTTAAAATAAATCCCCCACCTTCCCGAACCCTCCCAAAATGCCTTAAATTACCTGGGGTCCAGAGGAAGGGTCCCGGTGTGATCTTTTACTCTCGGACCTCCGGTGCTTGTAGAAATGGCACCTGCTCTACCTTTGCCTTGTCATATGACAGGTCAAAGGTAGCGCCGGCGCCATTTTGTTTTTTGTCCCCCGAGGTCAGGAGCGTAAGAGATCGCTCCCGGACCCCCGCTGGACCCCCAGGGACTTTTGGCCAGCTTGGGGGGGCCTCCTGACCCCCACAAGACTTGCCAAAAGTCCAGCGGGGGTCCGGGAACGATTTCCTGCATGCGAATCGTTTCTCCGTACGGAAAAATGATTTGCGGCAGGAGATCGCTCCCGGACCCCCGCTGGACCCCCAGGGACTTTTGGCCAGCTTGGGGGGGGCCTCCTGACCCCCACAAGACTTGCCAAAAGTCCAGCGGGGGTCCGGAATGACCTCCTGCAGTCGAATCGTGTTGTCTACGGCCGGCGCCATTTTGCGGTGCCATTTTGCGTGAAATGGCGCCGGCCGTAGACAACACGATTCGACTGCAGGAGGTCGTTCCGGACCCCCGCTGGACTTTTGGCAAGTCTTGAGGGGGGCAGGAGGCCCCCAAGCTGGCCAAAGGTCCCTGGGGGTCCAGCGGGGGTCCGGGAGCGATCTCCTGCCGCAAATCATTTTTCCATACGGAAAAACCAAAGGTAGCGCCGGCGCCATTTCTACAAGCACCAGAGGTCCGAGAGTAAAAAATCACACCGGGACCCTTCCTCTGGACCCCAGGTAATTTAAGGCATTTGGGGGGGGGGTGTTCGGGAGGGTGGGGGATTTATTTTAAAGGGTCGGGTGAGTTTTAGGGTTGTTTTAGTGTGCCGGTTTTCCCGCCCTCCCCCTTCCCCCGATTTACGATTTTTTGACGATAAATCGGGGGAATTGTTATTGTATCGCGGCTCTAATGATTTTTGATGATTTAAAATATATCGGACAATATTTTAAATCGTCAAAAAACGATTCACATCCCTACTTTTTACTAAGTCTATAGAAGTTTTTTTTGTCTTTGTTTTGTCTAGGACTATCACTATTGATTGTATGTAAATGATGTGATTGCACCTATGTACATTCCCTAGGATATGGGAGATTAATAAATACAAATAAAGATAAAGATAAAGAAGTCGTGGTCTGAAGGGGAATCTGCTGGGTGCCACTCAGGAAACAGGTGAAGCCTTGTGGGGCACAGGGAGTCTCCAGCTACAGTGACATTCTGACATTTTCCCAGCATTGGAAAGTTTATTCCACCTCTGACCAGGAGTTAAATTTCCAGTGCTCGGAAAATGGGAGCTATTCCAGTCCATATCTCTGCTTTGAAAGGAATAGCTTATTCCCCCATTTGCATGGGATTTCTATGCGAGGGCACTAAGACCAATGCACAGTTTTGCCCACACATTTTCTGTTGGTAAAACTCCTTGCTGCATTGGCAATAAGATTTACCTGCAGAAAATGCACACAGAACTGCAAGTTAAACTGTGTGTTGCACCGAACACACCTTTCTGCATTCCTCTGTCTGTCTCTAGAAGTTTGTTACCAGTTCGTGAAACTGCCCCATTCTGCCTGCTCATTCTGGCCTGAACTTGATGTTGCCCCCTTCGTGATGTCAGAGGTGAGCCAACTTTAAACACTCCATCCTAATACAAACATTATTCGCTTCTTTCCCATCCTGGCTTGAACATACTTATAGGTCCGCCACCCAATTTCAAATGTTACTGATATCAGGATTGTGATACTGGTTATACAAAAAGGGTTAATGAAGGTCATGCATATTGTAATGCAGTTGATAGTGAATTAGGGATGTACAGATACAAATTTTTTGTTTTGGTTCATTCATTTGTTTCATAGGTCTCCTTGATTTGTTTTATTAGTTTCAAATTAAAAAAAAATGTGTTTTTTTTTGTTTCATTTGCTTCTCATTAAAGTCAATGGGGGAAGCAATGCAGGCTATTTTGAGCTTCAAAACTGGGGGTTTTCCAATCAGTTCTAATGAAACTTGTGGGGAGACAACATCAGAAGGGAGAAGAGAACTCAAAGGCACTAAGATTGTCCTAAGGCACCATAAAGGGGCAAAAGGGAACTAGTAGTGTCAGAAGATCTCCAAGGCACCATCAGAGGAGCAGAGTAGCTCAAGAATGTCAAGAGCACCCCAAGGCTTCAAAAGAGGGCACCAATAATAGTGGCATGAACCCCCAAAGGCAGCATAAAAGGAGTAAAGTGGCACCCGACTGGCATGTACATTCTAAGGCACCATGCAGGATAAAAAAAATTGCAAATGTGCAGAAAAAAGCCACAAGCAAAGAACAAAGCAGCATGAATAGTGGCATGAAGACACCAAAGCACCATAAGAGATCAAAGTAGCCACCCGCAGTGGCAAGAGCACCCCAAGGTGTAGAATTTGGAGTATAGCAGCAAGGCTGAGTGTTGGAAAAACCTGAAAGTGTAGCATGCAAGGTATAGCAGCAAGGAAGAGTGTCAGAAAGACCCCCAAAGTGTAGCATTGGCAGTACAGCAGAAAGGCAGAATGGCAACAAGACCCCAAAAGAGTTGCATAGGAGGTATAGCAGCAAGGCAGAATATCAGCAAGACCCTCAAGGTGTAGCATCAGGGATGTAGCAGCAAGGAAGAATGGCAGCGATTTTCCCAAGGTGTAACATCAGGAGCATGGATGGCAGCAAGGCAGAGTGGCAACAAGACCCTCAAGATGTAGTATCAAGAGCAGGGCAGGAAGGCAGCATGACAGCAAGATGCCCACGTTGTAGCATTTGGAGCAGCTCAACAAGGCAGAGGGACAGCAAGATCCCCAAGGTATAGCTTCTGGGTATGGCAGCAAGACTGTTTGCAGAGTGGCATGAACATTTTAAGGCACCGTGCCAAACTGTTGCTCATCCCGGCCGCATTGATGCCACGGTCGGGCCTGCTCGCCTCGCGCTGCACTCTACCAGTTCCGGCTTTGCCGCAGCCGCCAGCTCCCGACATCCCTGACGCTCTCCCCAGGCGTCCTTGGCCTACCAAAAGCCACCCATCTATCAACCACTAGAGAACGGGCCTTCTCAATGGCAGGACCAACCATATGGAACACTATCCCCCCGATCTCAGACAGGAACCCTGCTTGCTGTCATTCAGAAAAAAACTTAAGACCTGGCTCTTTCAACAAGCCTTCCCCTAACCCAGACATACATCAGCTATGCCATATCAGCTAGGCCTTAGATCATGCACTAAGGCCTTCTATTTTATACAAGCAATCTCAGACATTGTAACTGATCAATGCACGCCATGTCAAACACTGTAAATGACTTGCTATAGCTACCGAGTTTCCTATCTACTTCAGCTTCTTCATCTTCCGAGTTCCATTGCCCCTGTTTTATTGTAACTTTTTTGCCTCTTCGTTGTTGATAATGTTATGGTTAATGTTAAATCCCCCTGTTCCTTGTAAACCGATATGATGTGATCTGTATCATGAATGTTGGTATAAAAAAGTACTAAATAAAAAAAATAAATAAATTTAACTACATTTTTTAAATGTTGGATACAAATAAAACTATTTTTATTTGCCAAACTGTTGCATATCCCGGACGCATTGGTGCTGCAGTCGGGCCTGCTCACCTCGCGCTGCACTCTACCAGTTCCGGCTTTGCCGCAGCTGCCAGCTCCCGACGTTCCTGATGCTCTCCCCAGGCGTCCTTGGCCTACTCCATGCCACAGGCCTCTCAGCGGAGCTCCTATAGGGGCTCTGCATCTTGCAGCTCCTCGGTCCCACCCCTAGGCACACACGCAGCCGACGTCTCGGCTTTGAAAGGGCCAAGCGCAGGAAACCCAGCTCGGGCGCATCCCGATGACATCATACAACCCCAGTATATAAGGCGAGGTTCTGTCCCCAGAACCTCGCTTGGCAATCGGGTCGACACCTCGGTGTTTCTAGTTTGCCTGTTCCTTGCTCCTGTGCCTGATCCTGTGTTCCAGTGTCTCCTTTTTCCAATGTCTCCTTGTTCCAGCATCTCCATGTTCATGTTCCCATGGTCCTCTGTGTCTTCCAGCGTCTGTCCTGTTCCTGCTCCTCGTTCCCTGGTAGTACCCTTCGGACTTTTTCTTGGTACTGACCTCTGCTTGCCTGACTACAACTGACCGCTGCCTGGACCTGACCTTTGCCTGCCTCTGACCATGTAGACCGCTGCCTGGAACTGACCCTTGCTTGCCTTGACTACGCTCGGACTGACCTTGGATTTGACCCTTGCTTTGCCTGACCACTTCTGGACGGTTACTCTGGCTTTGACCCTTGCGCTTCACTCGGACACCCTCTTCTTGCCTTCTGTGACCACCAGACTGACCTGCTTGGACTCTGACTGTGGCCTTCATCTGACCAGACCCACAGGTGCTGTCTGTTCTGCCTGGAGAGCCTTCCTGAACTGCTATCCCCCTGAGGCCTCCGGAGTCTCCAGTTCAGGTCTGGTCCATCTTCTCTGCATCAGCCACGCACCCTTACTCATGGTGGGCACACCTCTCTGCTACCTCTTCAGGAGACCCTTTGAGACCCACCTAAGTCCAGGCAGTCTGGGTACCCAAGGGTTCAACCTGCGGAAACCCCTGACTGTTATTGGCGAAGCTCCAGCCAGCCTCTGTCTCCTCGTGTGCTCCGCCTCCTGGTGGCAGGCACTCTCTGGGTCCGACCAGAGGGCCGTACCAATCCTGCACCAGGCACAACACAAACTGTGTGAATATATTTTAGGAGTAAATATTTCTAAATTAAATTTCAAGTTTGAATTTAATTTAGTTTATTTTCAATCTTAATTTAATGCAATTCCACTTAACATATCAAAACAGTTTAAAATAATAATAATAATAATAATAATAAATACATTAAAAATATAAATACATCATAATTTGTACTGGCGTATGCCATCATCTGTACTGCATACCCATTTAGTATAGGGGACTTCAAACTGATCCTTGGAGTTTTGCATATCCAGTCTGGTTTTCAGGATATCCGCAATGAAGATGGATGAGATATAATTGCATGCATTACCTGCCCTTTATGCAATTATATCGCATGAATATTCATTATGGATATCCTGTAAACCAGACTAACTGTGTGGGTTCCAAGGACTGGGTAACCACTCTAATTGTAATGTAGTTCCGCAGGTATCTAGTGCAGTATTTCTCAAGTTGATCCTGGAGTTTCCCCATCACCTAGTTTGTTTTTCAGGATACCCGCAATGAATATGCATGAGATTTGCATGCAATACTTCCAAGGTATGCAGATCTATTTCATGCATATTCATTATGGATATACCGAAAACCAGACTGGAGAGGAGGTATTTCAGGGCTGGCTAGAGAAATACTTATCAAGTGGATAGCAGAATAAGAGTTTATGTTTTTGTTTTATGTTGTTCTTGCTTTTTATCAATATGATTTTTACTTGTTTATTATCTTTATATTTTAGGACAATTATATCCTGACTTGTGCATCACTAATTTGGAAAGATGGTTTATAAATTGAATAAAAAATAAATATGCAATGCAATGTGTCAGAAAAATACTTGTTTCCCGTAAGCAGTGAGCATTAAATTTCACAATAGTCTAGGCAGACTAGCCCAACATAAGATTGCTATAGAACAATATTTCTCAAAATGGTGCTTGGGATCTGCTTGACCTGTTGAGTTTTTAGAAGTCTGCAATAAATATGCAGACTTCTAAATTTGCATATATATGGTTTTAATGTATGCAAATATATCTCATTCATATTCATTGTGGATAGCTTGCAAACTAGACTGACTGGGCTGGTCCTGAAGGCAGGGCTGAGAAGCTGATACAGGAAATTTGATTTGTACTGTACCTGTTAAATTTTTGTTCCTTGTGATTATTAAGATTTTGTAAACCTGTATCCAGTGTCAATGTATGATCCTCATTTATCAGCCACATAAGTAAATCCTGAACAAAATCTCACTTATTACTACAGTGACAGTAGCTTTAAATTTTAGGCCTATTAACTAATGAATATGATTCTTGCCAATATTTTAAAACTAACAATGGGTAGATTTGCATATATGTATACTGGAACCTAGACAAACATCCTATTCTTACTGAATATACTGAACTGTTTTGAGCAGTTGTATGGGAAAAATATGAATTGTTGTTTAAGAACAGAATTGGCATTGGTGTCTTTGCTATTTCTTTAATGATTCCAAATTCTATTTCCCCATGGGCACAACAAAACTGCATTACGGTTTTATCCTTTAATCCCTGCCTCTAAAAAAAAATACAGAAAAATTAGCAACCTTGAGAAATCAGAATGCTTCTTTACATCTCCATCTGCACACTTTTTATTCTGAAACAACTAGTCAGCGGGTGTCACTGTTAGAGCAGTACATTCTCTCCTCTCTTCCCCTCAGCCCCTCTTCTCCCAGGTTCTGTGAAAGTGGGTGATGTTTCTGCATTCTGCATGTATCATTTCTATCATTTAAAAAAAAAAAAAATAATTAAATAAACTGCTTGTTTGTCTCTTCTCTGGGTCTCCCCTCCCCTGAGTCATACACTCACAGCTGGTCTTTTTCCACAGTTTAGTCACACATTCACAAACCCAATTAAACCACTCAGCATTTGCATATAAGATGTTTCAAAAGAAGATGGAAAAAAATAAATCAAACCAGCCTTTAAATCAATTATCTCTGAAGTTTAATAATTAAATGCCAGCCACAAAAGACAGAATTCCTAAAACACTGAAAAAAAACAATCATGAAAGATGACAAAGCAGTAATTGACGATAAAATATGGATTAGGATTTTGGCTTTTTGCTTCAAAGATGTTCAGACAATTTAAATTGAGAAAGTATAGTCCTGCTTCTTATAAAAACAGTTGTCATCACTCTGACAAATACTCTCTGTTCCAGTTTTTCATTACTTTTTATTCATTAAAATTCAATTAGAAATCACAGTCTCCATTACTGAGGCTTTCAGCTATTTTGTCCAGAAAGTTCCAGTTAGTTGAAGCTGCTGGGAAACTAGGATGCTCTTCGAAGCAATCTAAAACCATTCTGATAGTTGTTTGGCATGCACATTTAAAAAAATATATTAGAGCATTTTAGTTGTAATTGTGAATGACAATAATTATTTTCATATCATTAATCCATAATTATTAAGTTCAAGTACCTTTAAGATGATAATGCAATATAATAAACCAATTATCATTGTAAAGTAACAATGGAATTTAAAAAAATGTAGAATTACAAACTTGCAACAGCACTCGGTTCTTAAATACTGATTATCACACAATAAACAGAGTCACTTTTCAGGCATAAATATTTTAAAGCTCCTTGGCTTCTAGAACTGCCAGGCAGCAGGAAGGAGACCTCTTTGCCAAGATTTAACGAGCAAAAATTTTCTCTGCATAACAGAAACACAAGGACTATAGAGCAATCAGTCTGAAGTCACATTAACCAGAAGACTAAAGAATATTAATCTCAAATTGTCAATCTTGTTTGGAATCTAAGGAACTGTAGGCCAGCTCATCAGCTCTAATTGACCATTTCCCACATTTGTAACAGATGGAAGTGCTTCATGACTTTCTTAGGTCTTTGAGGATTAGTGTAGCAAGAAATCAAAGAATTGTCAAATTCTGCAAGACCTGCCTGTTATAGCTAGTTTATGTTCACTTAAACTGACTGCTGCACATTCTGAAGCATCCATTGGCCTGGGATTTATTAGCAACTCAGTGTGAGATAGTCTGCATATTCCAAAACATTAAATCATAGTAGGAAGCACTCTTATAAAGATCAATGGTAAAATATTGCATTGGAAAACAAAAGGGGATTTTTGTACTGGAAAACAATAAAACTGGCTCCCCTTTTTAAAATTATTTTGGGTTATAGAAGGCTTTCTCCAATGTTTTCTGGTACCAGAACATCCCATATAGCTAGGGAACTTTTTTTTTTTTTTTTACTATAAATGTATCAGTGTTTATTGCAAGAACAAAAAAAGGGAGAAAATTAGTGGAAGAAAAAGACTCATCATTTTCTGCGTAACTTTCAGAGTTTATTTCGGTGGCCAGAAGCCAGGACATAAGAACATAAGAAATTGCCATGCTGGGTCAGACCAAGGGTCCATCAAGCCCAGCATCCTGTTTCCAACAGAGGCCAAACCAGGCCACAAGAACCTGGCAATTACCCAAACACCAAGAACTTCCCATGCTACTGATGCAATTAATAGCAGTGGCTATTCCCTAAGTAAACTTGATTAATAGCAGTTAATGGACTTCTCTTCCAAGAACTTATCCAAACCTTTTTTGAACCCAGCTACACTAACTGCACTAACCACATCCTCTGGCAACAAATTCCAGAGCTTTATTGTGCGTTGAGTGAAAAAGAATTTTCTCCAATTAGTCTTAAATGTGCTACTTGCTAAATTCATGGAATGCCCCCTAGTCCTTCTATTATTCGAAAGTGTAAATAACCAAGTCACATCTACTCGTTCAAGACCTCTCATGATCTTAAAGACCTCTATTATATCTCCCCTCAGCCGTCTCTTCTCCAAGCTGAAAAGCCCTAACCTCTTCAGCCTTTCCTCTTAGGGAAGCTGTTCCATCCCCTTTATCATTTTGGTTGCCCTTCTCTGTACCTTCTCCATCTCATACACAAGCACTCCCAGCACAATCATCATCTCTACCCTCTCACCTCTTCACAGGGCAGGTAATAGCATTTTTGCTGCCCTGTACAAAAAATTGCTGTGCTGCCCCCCTGTTTTTTTTTTTTACATAAAATATTTGTTGTTTTCCCCAGTAACCAACACACAATGTATCTGATGAAGTGGACTATCCTCAAAAGCTCATGCTTTAATAAATTGATTAGTCTATAAGGTGCCATTCAACTCCTGTCATTTCAGCACACAACAGAAACTGTCAGTCTTATGCTCTGTCCCAATCCCCCTTCCACCACCGAAAAAATGCCCTGCTCCCTCCGGCAATCAAAACTATGAAAATTAACACACTCCACCGAACCTATTTTACCCCATCCACAGGTCCAAAATTTGTTGAGCAGGAATGATCCCCAGGTGCTCCTTTACCACTACCAGTACATGAAATTGATGTGGGCTTGCCCAATAGCTGGCATAGTCTGTTGTACAGAAAAATACGCACTGCTGCGGTGCTAATCAGAAAACCCTGCAAAAAAAAAGACCCTTGGAACCCATATAGTACTAGGCCTATTGTAACGCATTTTAGATGTGGGTTTGGCCCTTGGACAGCCAACAATATAGTAAAAATCGTATACCAAAACAATACTAACTGCAAACACTCAAACAGGAACACACCTATCAATGAAAAGGCAAAAATTATACCACCTCCTATTAGGAAAGCAGAACAAACCAGTCTATTCTAAATTCCTACATAGAAACTATACATACTAGCAGAATACTTCACCTTGCTTACAAATGTAGAACACAGATAGCTTCTGACCAAATAGAGAATAAAGAGACCATAAAATAGAAATAGAAGTGTGTAGGCAGAAACTGAACCGGAAATTCCAACAAGCTAGACTCCGTATATTACAAGCAATGAAAAAACAGAAACATCACCAATCCTCATAAATCAAACAATAAAATCAAGAAATATAAATCAATCATAATAAGCCATCCTAATAAAAAGAATATTGCCAAAAAGATGACAAATAGAATAACATTGTTGTGTCCCGCGGCCGTGGGAGGCCACGACTGTGGTCTCCTACCTTGTCCGCGGCAGCAACCCGCCGCGGCAGCTTCGGGGGAAATCCCTAACCGGGTGCTCATTGCCCAGGCGCGGGTCCCCGGCCTGACCGTCGGGTGGAGAGCCGTCTCTACTCTGCCCCCGTGCCGTTCCTGCAGCCTTTCCTCCACGGAGGAAATCCAAGATGGCCACCGCCATCTTTAGGCGTGAGGCCGCGCCTCCTTCATAGATTTAAAGGGACCTGATCCCTTTAACAAGCTTCACCTGTCCTTGATCAGCCTGAGCAGGGGAAGTATAAAGGGAAGCTTCCTCTGCTCATTCTCTGACTTGGCAACGTCCTCCAGCGCTGTCTAGTCTGCTTGCTTCAGTGAGTTCTTTGAGCTTCAGATCCTTGTTCCTGTTACGTCTTGGTCTTCCCAGTTCCTGACTTCGGATTGACTTATGGTGATTCTCTGGTGTGTTACTCAGATTGGCAAGCGGTGATTCTCTGGTGTGACTTCGGACTGGCAAGAGGTGATCCCTCACTGTGTGACCTCGGACTGGTAAGCGACGACTCTCTGGCACTTGACCTTGGACTCCTCCTGGACTCCGTCTCCAAGGGCCCGCCTAAGTCCCAGCGGTCCGGGTCCCTACGGGTTCCTCCCGGGGGGACCGCGGACTTCCAGGGCGAAGCTCCAGTCAGCCCTTGCACCGATACCGCGACCCCTCTGGGTCCACCTAAGTCCCAGCGGTCTGGGTCCCTACGGGCTCCTCCTGGGGGGGACCTCAGACTTCCAGGGGTGAAGACACAGCTCCTCTTCTAGTCTCTCCATCTGCCTTCAATCGCCTCCATCTCCAGTGCCTTGGGTCAGCTGCTCTTCTCTTCTGTTCTGCCTCGCCACCCGACGAGAGAACCTACGGGTCCTCCGCAAGGTATACCATCCTTTCGTCGGTCCAAGGGTCCACAAGCCTGAGCATAACAAACATCCAATAATTAAGAACTCATATATAAAGTTTTAAACATTTCCAAATGGCAATAAAATATTAAAAATAGCAGACACATCAAACACTTAATAATTAAAACAAAAAAGAAAACATACCTCGCTTCTCAGACCTGAAAACTTTTGATTTCCATTCACCCTGAGCTTGTCATGGATTAGTGGAAGTGGCAAGAATTTTTCACCTCCCTCCCAAGGCAGGCTCCCCTTTTCAACTACTCATCCCAGGCAGGTTCCAATTCACATATACACACCCATCCCCCCAAGGGCAGGTTCCCATTCACACACACACACACACACACACACACACACACACACACACACACACACACGGCAGAATTCATTCACACACATACACACCCATCCTCCCCCCAGGCAAGGTTCATTCACACACGTACACAACTATCCCACCCAAGGCAGGCTTCATTCACACATAACCTCTATGCAAGGAGGATCCACCAGTCTCTCTTTCTGCTGCTGCCACCTGGTGCTTTGTTTCTTGGGAGAGCACAGGATTCGTCGCAGAACTTTAGGCATCCTTCCTACACCTCCTCCTCATGTACAGGCCATCCAGCAGTACTCAACACTCGCACTGCTAGCACTTCCTGTATGCACATTTCATGCATCATGAGATGACCATACAGGAAGTGCTAGCACCGTGAGTATTGAGTACCATGGGGCCGGCAGCACACAAGGAGAAATCACAGAACGAGCGACCATTTTCTTCTGATGCTGCCGGTGACCGCACGGGCCTCTGCATTTTTCTGCCACCAATGGGATTGGATCCACTGGCAGCTATAAAGACCTCTTGCTGCTCCCTGACCTGGGCCCCGTACATTCACAGCCGCCACCCTCCTGGGTTTGCCAGCCCGTGAAATTGCACGGTTTGCACACACGGTAGCACCAGGCCTGACCCCACAGAGCAAATATCTTCCTCCCCCCATGCCCAGTGCAATTATAATGTTGGTACAATTACCTTCCATCACCACCACCCCATCCCACCCCCTAGTATTATAATTTCTTCCTCATCCCCCGGCAAAATCATCAAATCTCCTCTATTCCCCCTGGCAAAATGATCTTCCCACCCTCTTCTAGGGGTGTGCATTCATTTGCAATGTATTAGTAATCCACAACGTATATGCCATATTCGTTGCATTCGTGGGGATCGCGAAACATATGGCGAACCCCCACGAATACAATGTATCACTAACGAATAAACCCCCACCCTCCTGACCCCCCCCCCCAAGAGTTGCCAAAAGTCCCTGGTGGTCCAGAGGGGGTCCTGGAGCGATCTCCTGCACTTGGGCTGTCGGCTGCCGGTATTCAAAATGGAGCAATGGACAGCCGGCGCCATCTTGTGCTCCTACCATGTGACAGGGGCTGACCAATGGCACCGGTAGCCCCTCTGACATAGTAAGGGCAAAGTCTATCGGCACCATTTTGAATACCGGCAGTCGACAGCCCGAGTTCAGGAGATCACACCAGGAGCCCTGCTGAACCGCCAAGACTTGCCAAAAGTCCCTGGTGGTCCAGTGGGGGCAGCCGACAGCCCAAGTGCAGGAGATTGCTCCAGGACCCCCGCTAGATCACCAGGGACTTTTGTCAAGTCTTGGGGGGGGGGGGGGTCAGGAGGGTGGGGGGTTGTAGTTAATTAAATTTAAAGGGTTGGGATGGGTTTTTTTTTTGGGAAACAAATACATATGTAACTAATGAACGGATCGGGGTCCCCCGAGAATGGATGTAATGGATTTGGGTCCCGATGAATACGAATACCGAATGGGACAAATCTGTCCCTGCTGCACATCCCTACCCTCTTCCCTCTGGCTGCTGGTGCAATCATCTATTTTCCCTCAATGTAATTACCTTCCCAAACAGCACATATCTGTGTGATTCCCTCCAGCTTGCAGCCAGCAGGAGTAGGACAAGCTGCTATTTCAACCTCCTATACCATGCCCTTTCCTCTGTAGGTGGGGTCAGTAGATCTTGCGAGACCACAGGGCCTCACAGTTCCAACTGCAGAGGGAAGCTTGCAGACGAGAACGTCACAGCAGCAAGTAAGAAGCACTGCTCACTGTTAGCCGAAGGGACTAGAGCAGGGGAAGGGGGAACAAGGGAAAGGAGGACTTTGTTGTTGGCAGTGGCAGTGCTGGCCCATCCCTTCTTTGTGATTGCTGCATCACTGGCCAACCCTTGTTTCTCACTGCTGGTGTCCCAGCACTTTATCAGTGCTGGCAGCCTACTTCTGCTGTACATTAGTAAGGAACTACTTCAAAATAAGGGTGAAAATTGGTTTAAACTGATAATGGAGGACTCTACATATAGTCAATGTCCCTTTCTGGCAGTGCCAACAGAAGTAGATTTCAGCTATGCAAAGTAAAATTGCTGCTGTCCTGCCCTGCTTACAGTGTCAATGGGTCTCTAATCACTGATGCTGCAGAGTAGGCCCATGGTAGGCTTAATGATTCATCCTGCCTTATCAACTACCTACCTGCATATAAGAGATGCCACATATATGACATTTTCAGGTATGCTCATGCATAATAAAAAATGTTGAAAAATCAGTCACCTCACCTATTAAGTTTTGTTTTACCTAGTGGAGATTTTTAAAAACAAAATATTAAAAAAAAATACAGTGCCCTTTTAAATATCCTTCTATATAATAAATTACATATTATCAAATATGCTATAGTTATTGCAAAATAAATCAGAATTGTTTTCCTTTATGAAATGGGAACACAGGTTTACTTTGGTGTTTCTGCTCTGTTACTGCTAGGATACACCTTTTCACTTCTTTTTCTTCTTGTGTCCTTGTTGACTGTCAGCGCTAGTCCTGAAAATGAAATGGGCCCACAGCAGTGACACCTACAGAAAAATTCACAGACCCTTAACTGGTTAAAATAACAGTTTCAGATGTGCAAGAATTGAAGAGAAGAGATACAATGTAAAGCTCAAGATTTATAATTGCTGTTGCTGATATCACCAGAAAGGCAGCATCTTACTTTCTGTTGTGAAGAGCTCTAAGAGAGCACATCTAGAGTTTTACATTCTGATTTACTGGGAAATACCTTGTTAAAAATTAGATTTTTAACCAGTACGTGACATCTTTTTAAAGAACTAACTTGATATGTTTGTGACTGTCTTTTGAGAACTATCTTTCCTTCATTGATTTAATTTACGTTGACCTAGTGATGGAAGCATGGATTTCAAAATCTAGTCCTACGTGTTGTCAGACCGATTCAGTAAATTCTGCGGGAGAGCGGATGAATGCCCGCTTTTCCGGCACGCGCGATTCAGTATGCAAATTAGGTGGTGCAGTAGAAACAGGCAAAAGGAGGCGCTAGGGACACTAGCGTGTCCCTAGCGCCTCCTTTTAGCCCGGAGCGGCGGCTGCCAGCGGGTTTGACAGCCGACGCTCAATTTTGCCAGCGTCAGTTCTCAAGCCCGCTGACAGCCACGGGCTCGGAAACCGGACGCCGGCAAAATTGAGCGTCCGGTTTTCGGCCCAACAGCCAATGGCCCATTTAAAAATTTTTTTTAACTTTTTTTACACTTCGGGACCTCTGACTTAATATCGCCATGATATTAAGTCAAAGGGTGCACAGAAAAGCAGTTTTTACTGCTTTTCTGTGCACTTTCCTGGTGCCGGCAGAAACTAGTGCCTACCCAAAGGTAGGCACTCATTTCTTAAAGTAAAATGTGCAGCTTGGCTGGACATTTTACTTACTGTATCACGCGGGCATACCTAATAGGGCCACCTTTACCATAGTTCAATCTTTCTCCACAGTCCAGACATTTTCATTGCGCTCTCTTCCACCCTTACAACTCCATTGCCTTGTGTTTAAAATCATCAAAAGAGGAGATCAGAATCCCATCCCTCCTTCACCTTGCAACTTCTTCCCCAAGCCCTTGCATATCCCTCCTCCTTAACAATGTCATTTCTTCTTTGGGGATTGCATTTCTTATCTGCTTTACAAACTGGACCACTCTCCTTTCCCCATGCCTCTCCTTGTGTGGGGTATAATGTGCATCACTCCTATCCAGTTTAACATCTCACCATTCGCCACTAATGCTGGATAAAGTTGGCAGGAAGGCACAACCCCCCATGAAGACCAAATGGTTTAAAATTATGGGCAACTTATTATAGAGAAGATTCATTTTAATTTGAGGCAACAGTTGAAAGCTTCTGAAAGTAGTTGGCAGCCTTATGAAATGTAAGGCCAACTATTGAAAAAAAATATTGCAGATGGAATCTTATAAAATATATTAAGATATGAAGGGCTGGCTTGTAATATATTCTGGCCTAAGTCAGTCCATTGAGTTATCCCAAGAGCCTGCTGAGCATCTGCTTGCTCTTATAACTCCATATAATATAATGCATAATAACTCAGACTTGCCCAATATCCTGATTGGATGATGGATACTAAATAAATACTTCACACAGCCTAGTCCCTAAACGCTTTATAGTTCATACTTATGACAACTTTTTAAGGCTTGGCTAGATATAGAAGCCTTATCAAGTATTTTGGTTTTATACAGACAGAGACGTGTAATTCCCTGCAATTATTGGACAGTCTAAGGGCAATTTTCATTTTATGTGTGTAAATAGTAACTTACCCATATAAATTGGCTGTATGAATATTGCTTTCCCTTAGTCCATCTAAAAATGGGTATAATGTTCCCCAACACACATGCTTTCATCCACATTAAGAAGAGGTGTTTCCTGAGCATGCTTAGGATTAGGGAGGAAAATAACATACGTAGATTGCATTTTCGACTATACATGTATTAATTTTCCATGGAAAGAGTACCTGCACAAAAAAGCAGGCACACACACATATCCATGGATACTTTGTGTGTGCTGAAAATTTCAAAATGAAACTACATGTGCATGTTCTCTTTGAGAGCTGGTTCAAAGCCCAAGTATAAAAAGTACCTTTAGAGACTTTGTCCCAATGCAGGGCCCATAGGCAGAGTGCCAAGGTATCACTCCTTTGAAGCTGTGCCAGCACATAGCCCTAAAGCAAATGGAAGTAGGCAGAGATCAAAAGATAATCAGTATTCTCAGAGGTAGCATATAGCCAATCCCCTTAAAATTGTAAATTGGTTGCCCAAGTATAAAGCTTAAAATCTGGAATTCCCATGCCAGCCTGTGCTCTCGGGGTGGACAAAGTGGCATACGATAGGCGTGCTTTTTTACCCTGCCAAATGAATTTCCCCAGCATTTGATGTAAAGCCCACTGCTCTCTCACCTGCAAATAACCAGGGAGCATAAGAAGGAGATATAACAATTTGGGAGCTATAATAATTTTTATCACTGCAATTTGTTCCTGCATCGTTAAAGGGAGTGAATGCCAACTCTCCAGTTTCTGACGCAGTTTCTCCACAAGTGATGGAATATTAATGAGGTATCACTGAGCTGGCATCCTATGAATTCGTATACCTAAATATTTGATAATATCCCCAGCCCATTTAACCGGGAAATTGACCCTGTTGTAGCATACCAGATACATCTAAGCCTTCAGTTTTATCCAAATTAAGCTTGAACCCCGAAAATAACTGGTATTCTGAAAAATGTTTTAGTGCCATAGGAAGCTCTTTCCTAGCATTAGATAAAAGTAATAGGATGTCATCTGCAAACAGGAGGGTTTTCAGTTGCAACGACCCCACAAACATCCCCGTGACCTCCTTCATCTGATGCAATTAGATAATGAGTGGCTCTACAGTCAAAATAAACAAGGGGCAGCCCTGTCTTATCCCCCTGCAATTGGCCACTAACCAGTATTCTAGCTTCAGGGTTAGTATACAACTAGGTGATGCATTGTTAGATATTCCCCAAAAAGCCAAACTTCTGTAATACACTAAACAGAAAGGGCCAGGCCACCCTATAAAATGCCTTCTCCGTGTCACAAGTCACCAACAGAGAATCCTTGCTGGAATTGTGGAGGCATCCCTCCAAGGAGCTTGTGTATATTGATTGCAGAGCATCTCCCATAAACAAAGCCCACTTGATCTGGAGAAATTAATTTAGGAATTATCTACTTCAGGTGATTCGTCAAGATCTTTGCATATATCTTAATGTCCAATTTAAGAAGGGATATAGGCTGATAAGATGAGGGGAGCTGTGCATCTTTCCCCAGCTTTGGTAGGGCAACTATAGTGGCTTCCCTCATTGTGTCAGGCATTTTACCCCTTTCACATATAGTTTCATAAGCTAACCATAGACAGTTAGGAATGTCAGTTATTAAAGACATAAAAAAAAAAAAAAAGCATCCAGCACATCAGGGCCTGGTACTTTCATGGAAAGCACAGAGTAAATAGCCTCCTTCACCTCTTCCACATCAATTACCCTATTTAGTTTCTGCAATTCCTTTGCAGTAAGCAGGGGATAATCTATGACCTTCAAAAATTAGACATTAAGTCAGGATCCAGAGCCTCTGCAGAATAAAGAAGCTGATAGTACACCGAATATACTTTTGAATGTCAGCTGTAGAAGTCAGAACGTGACTCTGCTCATTTTTAATAGAAGAGATACATTTGGGTGGGTCCTGAATCTTTAATAAATTAGCCAACATATGACCCGACTTACTCCCAAATTGAAACAAATGATACTTCATGTGTTGTATGGAGTCCACTACTCTGGCATGCCAAAGATTATTGAGCACCAACTGCATAGTTTTAATCTCTTCCAGAACAACTCCAGTCGGGTCATTAATCATGTTGCATTTATACTCCTGTAATTTCTTTTCTAAAATAATAAGTTCTGAATTTAACTTTTTCAGTTTATAACTAACATAACTAGAACTGACTTAGCTATTTCCCAAAATAACAGTGGTCAGTCTAAATGTTGTCCATTAAATTCTACATACTCACACCACTTATGCTGCAGATACGTGGGAAAGTCTAAATCTTTTAACAAGTTAAAGGGCATTTTCAACTACCCGCCCACCCTGGAATCCCCCATTGTTATACTGCCCAAAACTGGGCAGTGATCTGATATAATCAAATCTTCTATGGAGAGTTTAGAAAAGCGAGGCAATAAGTGCTCCAAGACCAATAAATAACCGATCCTGGTCCTGGTGGAATGGGCCCTAGGCACATGGGTAAATTCTCAATTGTCCAGATAGAGTACCCTCCATAAATCAAGCAGTTTCAAATTGTTACACAAAAAACAGGGTCCCTTATTCTCACTCATGGGATGACCACCTCTAGATGGATGTCTATCCAAATCCGGGTCAATTACACAATTACACAAATCTCTCAGCTGGGTGACTATCACCAGATAGTCACCCAGCTGAGAGATTTGGGATAGTAAATCTGCAAAAAATGAGTGCTCATTGGTATGCGGGGCATAGGCTAAAACTAAACTTACAGTTGAGCCCATCTTCCCCAAGAAAATAATATATCTCCCTCCAAGATCAGCCACACTCTGTATCAACTGGAAGGATATCATTTTGTGGATGAGGATAGCAACTCCACGACTTTTGGTGGTCCCAGTCACAGAAAACACTTGTGCTACCCATCTCTTTCTTAATTTAGCAACATTTGCTGGACCTAAATGAGTCTCTTGAAGGAACACTACCTTAGATTGAAGTTTATTCAGTTGGTTCAGTACTTTTTCTCTTTTCACTGGAGTATAAGAACATAAGAACATAAGAAAATGCCATGCTGGGTCAGATCAAGGGTCCATCAAGCCCAGCATCCTGTTTCCAACAGTGGCCAATCCAGGCCAAAAGAACCTGGCAAGTACCCAAAAACTAAGTCTATTCCATGTTACCATTGCCAATGGCAGTGGCTATTCTCCAAGTGAACTTAATAGCAGGTAATGGACTTCTCCTCCAAGAAATTATCCAATCCTTTTTTAAACACAGCTATACTAACTGGACTAACCACATCCTCTGGCAACAAATTCCAGAGTTTAATTGTGCATTGAGTAAAAAAGAACTTTCTCCGATTAGTTTTAAATGTGCCCCATGCTAACTTCATGGAGTGCCCCCTAGTCTTTCTACTATCCGAAAGAGTAAATAACCGATTCACATCTACCCGTTCTAGACCTCTCATGATTTTAAACACCTCTATCATATCCCCCCTCAGTCGTCTCTTCTCCAAGCTGAAAAGTCCTAACCTCTTTAATCTTTCCTCATAGGGGAGTTGTTCCATTCCCCAGGGGAGTTGTTCCATTCCCCAGTATCCAGTCCAGCTACATTCCAAGTAACTAAGGGGGTCAATTTCTAAGCGGATCACACGCGATAAGGGATGTTTCGCACGCGAAAAGTCCCTTACCGAGTGTGTTACCAAGATGGGGCGGAGTCGGGGCGGCACCGGGGCTGACGCCGTGAAGACTTCGCCGACAGCGAAGTCTCACGCTAAATAACTACACCTTTCATGGTGTAGTTATTTGGCGCGATGCTGGCAGCAATCGCACCATGGAGGTGCGATCACTGCTGGCTATCGCCCCTGTTACCACTGAATTCACTATGCCTTGTGGCATTAGAAAATCCAGCCCTAAATTAAGCGCCATAAGTATCTAATATCCAAGGATAGTCTCTTAGAACTGCAAGCAAGGGCATCCACTTACTATCCACAAGCTCCCCTTTACTCCCAGAGTTCCCAGTACACTGTGCCAAAAAATACTGGAGAGCCCATACAGTGGAGGAATCATCCTTGTAATGAAAATATCACAAAAGAAGAGTTATTGTCAGCATCCGATCCTCCCCTCTCCAACCTTCCCAGCAGCCCTCCCCGGAAGCAAAAACAATAGATTGCATATTAAATACTTCCTTGTCTCCCAAAACTCCCCAAACCCCTGGTTGCCACCCAAAACGGTGTCCATTATAGAGACTGGGAGCTAGACATGCTCAGCCATCACCCATATCGCTGAATCAACTACACTCCAAAATGCTTTGAAACATTATAAGGCAGAAAACAGTGGGTTTGTTATAAAGAACACATTAATCAACTATAACACCTCCACAAGTAGGGTACTATTTGAAATCCCAGAGTACACATGGAAAAACTTAATATCCCGTATCATCAATACGAGATCTAAGGAGGTAACCACATAACCAGGGGCCAGCACGGATGTCCCCTGCATATAGAGTATCAACTCGCTGTGACTCTTGCACATTAAGTGTCCGATATGTCACCTGCTGGTAAGGTCTTCACAAATTCTACTGATGCAGGCGTGGCATCAAATAATTTTGTGCCGCCTTAATGTCAAATTCGCAGATATGAGGGTAAAGTAAAGAAAAATGCACTTTCCTGCATACCAGGTCAGAGCAGATTGATGAGAATTATCTGCACATATTGGAGTCATACAAGAAAAAGTCTTGAAAGACTCTCTGTTCTTATGATAAGGCTGCAGAATTACAACACTCTGGACAAAGTTCAGTAATTTGGCAATCATGATCCGCGGCTTCTGTGCCGCTGCAGTTTTAGGGCCCAGTCTATGCGCACATTCAGTTATTCCCACAGAGTCGGGTGCCATGGAGAAGACTGTAGAATTTAGCCTTGTTTCCAACACATGCACAAAATTGTGGTCGGGGATACTTTCAGATAAGCCCGCAAATCTCAGGCTTTTTTACCGAGTTCGGTTCTCCAACTCATTAAACTTGTTGTCCCTCGCCAGGGCAGCTTTTTCCAATGCCACTACCTTACATTTCATGGCTCCTATGTCATCTTCAACTACCACAATTCAGCCTTTCGTGAGGTCCATGTGGATGCTGAACTCTCCTATGGAGGCTCTTACTTTAGCAATCTTCTCAGATATTTGATGAAGCCTCACGTCCAAAGCCTCTACGACCGCCTGGGTCACTTTATCTTCTAGCGTGTATTCCTCTGGAGAGGCGGGCGAGTCAGATTTAACAATGTTCATTTTAGAATGCGGGGCGTTCACCTTCATCTTTTTTCAAAGTTGTAGACACTATTTCCTGCCCTTTACAGATGCTTGAGTATGTGGAGTCACTGCGGTGTACCCTCAGTAAAAGAGGAGCACATATAAAGCAGGAAAATTGCATAATTATGAGGATGGTGGCCAGAGATCGATCTTCCCATGTCTTACCGAGCCCACCACATCATTTGACTCCCTTCCCTACATTCTTTACCATTCTGTCATCTTCAGTATCCACTGCTCTTGAACATCAAAGTTTTCTTTCTCTCATCAAGCCATCTCCACTTTTCCTAACATTTCATCCTTGTCTATGTCATCACACCTCTACCTTATTTCTATATATTTTTCTGATTTTCTTCCTATTCTCTGCTGGGGATATCAATTCCAGTTCTGGCCCTCCAATGCAACTTTCACCCCAATGCAGAATATTAAATGATTTCCTATCCAATCATATCACTATTCCCCTTCTTTTTCTTTCTTCTCTTCTTTTCTTGTGCTCCTTATAGAATGCCGACTCTATTTCCAAGAAGCTTGTCTATATTTATCACCTCTTTATCTTTAATACTCTTGTAACCATTTTGTCATCCAGTGTTACCTTCCTAACCCTGGGGAGCTATTGTCCAGCTCTTCCAAGGTGGGAAAACACAGTCTCTTGGGTCATGTGGTGAGGGCAGGATAGCATGCAAGGCCAAACCAGACTGAGGATATCTACCATAAAACCAATGTCCACAACAACTTGTGCTCTAAACAAACAGGAAGCTTATTGTAAAGAAGATTTATCAGTCCAAAATAGTAGAATAAGGAAACATTCAAAAGAAAATTTAAACACTTTTCTTGCATCAAATAATCACAATTCCTTTGCTAATTCACACTTTGATCCATCTGGACCCTCTTAGTCTCTAGTCACCCACTTCTGGTACTCACTTTATATCCAGAACAGCTCTAGGAAGATTCACTCCATTTTTTCTCTCAGCAATGATATCCTCTGAGCCCCATGACAAGTTTCCACTAGACATAGTTGTTCTTCTGTTCCTACCAGTTTTCATCACTGTTCTTAAATCCTTCTCTGAATGCTTCTCTCTAACTTATTCCCATATAGTTTCTCTCACGTATCCTGGGATGCTTAGGAGAATATCCTACCTGAACTCCTGCTTCTTCCCAGATATATTCTCCAGGAGAGGGTATCTACTAGGGATGTGAATCGTTTTAGGACGATTAAAATTATCGTCCGATAATTTTAATATCGTCTTAAACCGTTATGGAACACAATACAATAGAGATTCTAACGATTTATCATTATAAATCGTTAGAATCGTGAGCCGGCACACTAAAACCCCCTAAAACCCACCCCGACCCTTTAAATTAAATCCCCCACCCTCCCGAACCCCCCCCAAATGAGTTAAATAACCTGCGGGTCCAGCGGCGGTCCGGAACGGCAGCGGTCCGGAACGGGCTCCTGCTCCTGAATCTTGTTGTCTTCAGCCGGCGCCATTTTCCAAAATGGCGCCGAAAAATGGCGGCGGCCATAGACGAACACGATTGGACGGCAGGAGGTCCTTCTGGACCCCCGCTGGACTTTTGGCAAGTCTCGTGGGGGTCAGGAGGCCCCCCACAAGCTGGCCAAAAGTTCCTGGAGGTCCAGCGGGGGTCAGGGAGCGATTTCCCGCCGCGAATCGTTTTCGTACGGAAAATGGCGCCGGCAGGAGATCGACTGCAGGAGGTCGTTCAGCGAGGCGCCGGAACCCTCGCTGAACGACCTCCTGCAGTCGATCTCCTGCCGGCGCCATTTTCCGTACGAAAACGATTCGCGGCGGGAAATCGCTCCCTGACCCCCGCTGGACCTCCAGGAACTTTTGGCCAGCTTGTGGGGGGCCTCTTGACCCCCACGAGACTTGCCAAAAGTCCAGCGGGGGTCCGGAAGAACCTCCTGCCGTCCAATCGTGTTCGTCTATGGCCGCCGCCATTTTTCGGCGCCATTTTGGAAAATGGCGCCGGCTGAAGACAACAAGATTCAGGAGCAGGAGCCCGTTCCGGACCGCTGCCGTTCCGGACCGCCGCTGGACCCGCAGGTTATTTAACTCATTTGGGGGGGGTTCGGGAGGGTGGGGGATTTAATTTAAAGGGTCGGGGGTGGGTTTTAGGGGGTTTTAATGTGCCGGTTTTGCGATTTTTAGATTTTTAGATTTTTCACGATTTTTCACGATTTTTCACGATATTTTACCCCCCCAAACGGCAACAATATGATTCCCTCCCCCTCCCAGCCGAAATCGATCGTTAAGACGATCGAGGACACGATTCACATCCCTAGTATCTACATCTTTCTCTTTTTCACTCTCTGTGGAGAAGTCCCAGTCTCTTGTGTAATCAAAGTTTTTATATCCTACTCTAAGCCATGCTCAAAAGGGACTGAACTACCTTACCACAGTATAAGTTGACACACCCTTACAGGACTTCCCTTAGAAGGAAAATCACTACTTTAATATAACAAATCCTCTTTGTATTTAACCTTACACACTTCTGTGGCACAGGAGCCACACTCTTCATGTCCTTGCCTTGATTCAGACCTGGCTTTCCCTGAGGACACTGCTTTAATTGCTGCTTTCTGTCATGGAAGTTCTTTTCTCCCATACTCCTCACACAGTAGACCATGGTGGTAGTGTTGTATTGCTGCTCTCCCCCTCTTGTAGGTTTCCTCCAATTCTTCCACTTTTTCTTCCATTGAGGCATCATCCATCTGCCTATTTACCCTACTACCACTCTAGGTAACTCATCTATAGACCTTATGATAAATCCCTCTCCTTCCTTCTCGCTGCCTGATTCCTGGCTTTCTTCCTTGACCCATATTCCCATTCCTTTACTCTTAAAATCTTTAAATTCCATGTTGATGACTCCTCAGTTCCTTTCCTTAAGCTCCTTATTTGATCTCCAACACTACTCTACCACCCTTCCATACAAGCATGGCCACTGCCTTGAACTTTCTTCCAACTTCTATCTTTAAGACTTCTCTGTATAGTTCATCCTGTCTTAGGCTATCATCTGATAACTTTCTTACTAAACCACCTTCCTCCGCAGTCTCATCCAGTCTTCACAGTCTTCACTACTGTTTCATCTCTCCTTTCCTCCACTACATAGTCTGAATCAGTTGATGAAGCAGTTTTTTCTTACAACACTATACTCTCCTATGTTTTAGATACACTTACCCCTCTTTATCCATCCTGTAAGACACATGAAACCTTCATCCTTGGTTGAGGCCTAGAATTCACTTCCTGTGTTCCTATGCTCACTCTACAGAATGTCTCTGGTTAAAATCCCATGCCCATTCAGACTTCATATATGTCAATTTCACACAGATCTCTTTCCAATCTGCTATTACACTTGCCAAGAAAGACTACTACATCCATCTGACAGACTCTCTTGCATACAACCCATGCTGTCTCCTTGCCACATTCAATTCCTTCTTCAAATTTCCTTCACCTCCTACTTCAGTTTACTCTCTTCCCATACTATGGGTGACTACTTCCATGACAAAATTCACAAAATTAGTCTTGAGTTCTGAACCAGGCTACCTCTCCCTTCCTCTGCCTAACTTTCCTCTACACTTTCCCTGGCCTATGTCACTTTATTCCCCTTTTGTAAAGTCACATTGGAGGAAACTGGACATTTTCTTTCCTCCTCCTCTAATTGATGTGCAAAATGTGTGTGTGTGTTAAAATAATTTATATATATATATATATATATATATATATATATATATATATATATACACACTCACTGAATTCCATAGGCTGTGGGAACTGTCAATGCCCATGAGGATGAGAGAAGCAGATGTACTGCTGGGGTGGCAGGCTGATTGCACCCATGTACCATGGGTATCCAGCATCTTGTGGAAGGTAGAGGAGATGAGCTGATTAGGAAGCCACAGGTGTGTGTTTCCAACCCCATGGCCATAAAGAGAGAGCTGGCAGAGTTCTTGTGTCCTGGGCCATGTTGAGAAGAGAAGAAGGGGTGGACAGAACTATGAACCAAAGTCATTGTGGTCATGCCAGGCTGTTGCAGTGACTGTTTTCATAGCAGTAACAGTCTTGGGAAGGCTGCAGCTGTTGGGGAAAGCCATTCTTTAGCATTGGAGGCCTTGGGAAATCCCCCGGCACTAGTTACAGAATCAGGTTGGGACAGGAAGTGCACCTGACATCATTTCCGGTTTTCACAGCTGGAATGGGCTGGAATGGGGCTAAACTAAAATTGAAATAAAAACAAAAATAAGCCCCAGAAAATTCAAATAACCTCTGATCTCAGGTGGGAGAAGTTTATACTGGTTACCAATATCTGTTGCGCCCCTGTCTGCAGCTGCTCCGCGGACAGAACCTTACCTTTCTTCCATGGCCTGTTCTGCCACCAAGCCACGCTGCCTCCTCCTTCGCGGCCTGCTGTCGCTGGCTGCTCCTCCTCTCCTGTGCGGCTGGAGCCACGCCGCTGATGCCTCTTCAAGGGAATTCCCCCTGCTGGGGAATTCCTCTCTCTTCGCAGCTGAACCCCGTCACCGGAGCTCCTCTGCTTCCCCCACAAGGGGATTCCCATTTGCTGTGGCCCGAGTGCTGCTGCTGACTCCTCTTCGCAGCAGGGAGCCGCCAACGCCATCCCCTCTTCCTCGGGGCCGGTCCAGCCCCAGCACTGCTCCTCTTCAGCAGCAGGAGCCGCCTCCAGCCTTCCTTCTTTGCTCCTCAGCGTCATGCAGGCCTCAGCTTCACCCCCTGTGCTCCAGGGGGTGAAGCTGGCTGTCCCTCCTCTCCTGCGCGGCTGGAGCCACGCCGCTGATGCCTCTTCAAGGGAATTCTCCCTGCTGAGGAATTCCTCTCTTCACAGCTGAACGCCACCACCGGAGCTCCTCTGCTTCCCCCGCAAGGGGGATTCCCCTTTGCCGTGGCCCAAATGCTGCTGCTGACTCCTCTTCACAGCAGGGAGCTGCCTACGCTGTCCCCTCTTCCTCGGGGCCGGTTCAGCCCCAGCGCTGCTCCTCTTCAGTGGCAGGAGCCACCTCCAGCCTTCCTTCTTCGCTCCTCAGCATTGTGTAGGCCTCAGCTTCACCCCCCTGTGCTCCAGGGCTCCCTCTAGGGGCTGGCCGTGTGGTTTCTTTATTCTCTTAAAGGGACAGCACAGAAAGTTCCTCTTCAGCCCTCCCAGATGACATCTTCATGGCTCCTCCTTTTCCCGCCCTATAAAAAGGCTCTGCTTCATTCCTTCAGGGCCTTTGGATGGAGTAACATCCACCAGAGAGTCCATCTTCGGAGTTCCATTGTCTCCAGCTTCCATCCTCGGAGTTCCACTGTTCCAATGTGGTTATCTTCAAGCTCCTGTCCAGAAGAATTCGTGTTCAAGTCTTCTCTCTTCGTGATGTCTTCTTTGTGATATCTTCATCCAATGTCCAGGTCTTCCTTGTCGTCAACCTTCCTCATGGTATATTCCAGTCTCAGGCTTTCCTTCCTCAAGCCTTGGGATCAGTTGTCTATTCTTAGATGTCCCTGAAGCTCCGATGTCTCGATGTCTTGATGTCTGGAAGTCCACCTGCTCTGAGTCCCAGATGTCCTGGTGTCCCAATATCCTCCATCCAGATGTTCGTCTGTCTTCTTCTATCAAAGACTTCCAGTTCCTACCCTAAGCAGAGGCCCATTCCTGCTGTTGTCCATCTCTTCAGATGTCCAGATTTCCTGATGTCAAGATGGCTTCTCTGAGGTACTGCCCTCTGCATACCTCTCTCTTCACTATACCTCTTCATCCTGGAGAAGACGTCAGCAGATCTTGGCATTCCCTGGACTCTCTAATCAGTCTATGCTTGATAGATTGGAATTCCTCCATTGAACTTCATCGAGTGCTGTCCGACTCCTCTCTGTCTGGTGCTCCTCCCATTCCTCGCATGGTCCGAGATCAGCCTTCGGGTTGTGTAGGGCGCGCAGCTGACAAGGTGGTCCATGACCAGTCTTTGGGCTGTGTAGGGCGCCTTGAGGATAGCACTCCCTAACTTCAAGAGCCTCGCTCTTCTCTACTCCAAATTCTTGTTTTGTCTGTCTTCGTACTCAAGACTGTCTCTCTTCAACCTCTCCAAGAGTCTCGTCTCAGTCTTCAAGAGTACACCTCTTCTTCATCCATGTCCAGGAGTCTTCATTTAGTCCAAGTTCCAGGAATCCTCTTTCTTCTATGAACTCTGACTCTTCAGACCAGGAGTCCCCTGTTCTGGTTCCATTATTCATGAGTTCGAACTGTGTCCAAGCTCGCACTTGCTTTCCTATCCTCGGGATAACTTGGGGCTCCTCTCTGAGTTATCTCTTGGACCAGGGGCTCACACTCACACAGGAGCAAGTGATCACGCCTCTACGTCCCTTCCCAGGGCACTCCCGCACACATTCACCACAGAATACGTAGCCACAAGGCGTGTCCGAAATAATATAATTCAGAGTCCAATATAAAATGCTCACTTTAATTTTTAATTTAATATAAAAAGAATATGCCATTTAGTTAAATACATCTCTCAGTATTTATTAACTGAACGGACAACTTTATTCCCAAAATAAAAATTTACTTGAAAGTCAGACCTTTAAAATAGCAAGATTTAATATCACCAGACATAGTGCATTCTCAGTTGCTGGGACCAAAATTTGGAATGAAATACCAGAGGTCTTAAGAGAAATCAATAATTTAACAGATTTCAAAAAATCTTTGAAGACATAGATTTTTAAATAGATATATGAGTAAGTGTGAATTCTCCTTATTAGTCACTTTAATTGGGTTTTCTCATTATTAAAGAATCAGAATGTAGTAATCATATGTGTACTAATGGAAAGCATATGCTGATTGAGCCCTAGCATTGTATTCTTTTTATCTAGTACTATTCATGAGTTTTTATTTACTTTGCATATTTTCAGATGCAGCTTTAGATCTGTTTATTTTGTTTCAGTTAATGTTTTATTATTTATATTATTTTAATTTTCCTTTATCTCATGCTTATTTTTATAAGAATCATGTATGTTACTTTACTTATAAACTGCATTGAACAATCCATGGAGAAAGCGGTATAGAAATGTTTTTAAATAAAAATAAATAAAATAAATAAAAGAGGCCCCCAATTAAATTTGAAAGCTCTGGGTGCATTTTGATGTTCTTCGTTTTAAAATGTCAGAAAACATTAAAAATAGCTCATATTTGAGACAAATACTGGTTGTGGACATGTGAGAATAACTTCTTCATCCCTAATCTTCCCTTAAAATAATTTTGGGGGGGCTTAAAGAGGCTAAAAATATGGGATTTGGAAACATTAGTAAAAGTGGTGCAAAACAGTTTTAATAAAAGAGAAATGTGGTGTCAAACCCCCAAAGAGCACTTAGAGGAGGAAAGGAGACCCTTTGGCAGAAGAAAGGATTGCCAAAAAGGTAAAGCAAGGTGACAAAGGATTTTACAGATATATCAGATAAAGGAGAAAGGTCCGAAGCAGTATAGTGAAATTGAAAAGTGACAAAGATCAATGTGTGGAGAGTGATGAAGAAATGGCAGAAATATTAAACAAAAACTTCAGTTCAGTGTTCACTAAAGAATACTCTGGAGAAGGAAAGTCACTGGTTGACAAGACCATAGACAGGGGTGGAGTAGATGAAACCCTGTTTACAGAAGAGAATGTATGGGATGAGGTAAGAAAACTGAAAGCGGACAAGGCCATGGGGCCAGATGAGGTATATCCCAGGAGCTCAGAGATGTTCTGGCAGGTCTGCTCAAAGACATGTTCAGCAGATCTCTGGAAATGGGAGAGGTGCCACGAGATTGGAAAAAAAAAGTGATGGTCCCGCTTCACAAGAGTGGTAGCAGAAAGCAGACTGGAAACTACAGGCCAGTTAGACTTACCTTTATGGAGAAGAGAAAAAGGATAGTGAACTATCTACAATCAGGTGAGTTGCCTGACATGAGGCAGCATGGATTCACCAGGGGAAGGTCCTGTCAGACAAATCTGATAGATTTTTTTTGACTGGGTGACTGGAGAATTGTATAGAAAAGAGTGCTCAATATGATTTTCATGGATTTTAGTTAAGCTTTTGATACGGTCCTGCCTAGGAGACTCTTGAACAAAATGAGAAGCTTGGGGGTGGGTGCCAAGATAATAGCATAGATTGCACTGTTTGACTAATGGAACCTAGTCTGAAAAAGAACGGTGTTAAGTGGAGTGCCACAGGTATTGGTTTTGGGACCAGTTCTGTATAATATATTTGTGAGCGACACTGTGGAAGGGATAGAAGGTAAATTTTGTTTATGTGCAGATGATAGTAAGATCTGCAACAGATTGGACATGCCTGAAGGAGTAGAGAAAATGAAAAATGATTTAAGAACGCTTGAGGACTGGTTGAAGATTTGGCAGCTGGGTTTCAAAGGAGCCGATGCAATAATCTTCGCGGAAAGCGGGCACTGACTTTTCAGCACCTGCTTTCTTAATGCATGCATGGTGCCTGCAAGAGGGGCACCATTCAGTATGTAAATTAGGGGGTTGCGTTAGCAAGGAGGTGCTAGGGTCGCTTGCGCGACCTTACCACCTCCTTGCTAACACGACCCACCGTGGTTGCCGGTTATGAAGACTGACGCCGGTAAACTCGGCATCGGTTTTCATAACCTGCCTGTCTGCCAGTAATGAAAATGGCCACCAAGTTTACCAGCGTCGGTCTTCATAACTGGCAACCACGGCAGGTTACGTTAGCAAGGAGGTGCTAAGGTTGTGCAAGCGACCCTAGTGCCTCCTTGCTAACGCAACCCCCCTTAATTTACATATTGCATGGTGCCCCCGAGCGTAAACCCTCCCGGGTTTAAAATATAATTAGTATAAAATATAACAAACTGGTGAAGATATCATGCCTAGGTTACATGATAGCACATCTTGTAACTCACTCCTCCTAGGCATACCCTTTTCTACACTAAAAACCCTACAAATGCTTAAGAATGCTATTGGAAGAACCATTTCTAACGCCCGTAAATATGACCATATCACCCCCATCCTCAAAGGCTTGCATTGGCTCCCGATCCCCTCCCGTATCCTCTATAAAACCCTCACCATGATCCACAAAGCCACACACACACACAATTCCAACTGGCTTGAGGAGCCTTTCCGACCCATGTGCTCCAACCGTCCCACTAGAGCCTCCAACAATGGGACCCTTCATGTGCCCACCCTAAAAAAAGCTCACCTCACCTCCACGAGGGAACGAGCCATTTCTATTGCTGGACCTACACACTGGAACTCCTTACCTACCAAACTCCGGCTCGAGACTTGCCCAATTAAATTCAAAGCTAATTTATAGGCCTGGCTCTTTAAACAAGCGTACCCGCAATAACCTCTCAGCCCCCCTGCCTTCTCTCCTCCCCTTTCACACCATGCAGCACCTAGCTGAACATTTGTACATAATTTCTGTCATTATTGTTATACAATTAATTGATGTTGTTTCGGGTTTTGGTTATTTTTCCTCTTTGCTAATTCTCTGTTCCTATGTAATCCCCCCTCCCCATATACCTGTTTTATTGTAATTTCCACCTTCCATTCTGATGTAAACCGATATGATGTCGCCACTAATATCAGTATAGAAAAGTTCTTAAATAAATAAATAAATAAATAAATAACATAAATCTTCAGAAGAGGGGATACAATAGTGTAATTAGTAGACACATTTTTTAAAATTACTGAATAGTCAGGAAAACTGTAAAAGACAAGAAAATGATTCCTGAGAGAGCATTGCAGTGGACAATGCACCCAGAAATCCGGGACTGGAGGAGATTCATCAAGGTCCCTCAGCTGCTCAAGCTATGGTATCAAACCTTGCCAGCTACCTACGTCCTCAAGCCTTGGTGAGGGGATGAAGCAACACTGGATTTCTTCTGCACTCCCCACATGTATTAATATTGAACAGCTAAGGGGTGCATTTTAAAAGAGTTGCACGTGCTAAAAGCACATAAATGCAAGTATCTGGGCTGCATGCAAGCAACATGCATTATAAAAGCCTCAATTTATGCGCATATAAGCGTGGGTGCGAGTAAAAAAAAAAGGGGCAGTGCTAGGGCATATTGGGGGCCTTCCTGGGTGTAACTAACAGTTATGCATGTAAATCTGTATTTTAAATCTGGTGGCCATAGCACACAGTGGCTTGTTTGCTGTGTATATTTACTGCTTCTACTGATGAGGTGTAAGTATGCAGAAATCACTTTTTAGGGCTAACATGACAGGGTAAGCTGTCTGGTTCTACTGGATGGAGTACAGGCTGAAAAACAAGAGGGGTCAGTGTGACCTCGAAATGGACTGGGAAACTGGTGGACTAGTTGGTAAAATTGGAAATGGCCTTTATGCGAGCATGTTTTAAAATCCGTTTACCTGCATGAATTAAAGCCCACAAAGTCCTAAGAAAGATTTACGAAGTATATTTGCTTGAGCAACAGCATAAAATTAGGAGCACGCATATGCGTGGAAGGCATAATTTAAATGATACATGCGCGACTGTGGGCATGATTTAAAATTCCAGCGTATGTCCACTCGCACACCAATATACGTTTGTATGCGCGCCCACACTCTTATTTTAAAGTTACTGGCTAAGTGTATACACATATAACAAACAACAAAAGGCTAGCTAGACAAAACATTTATAAGGACAGACATTCTCATCAAGAGACACTGAGACACACAGAGAAAAGGAAAAGGAAACTAAAGAGAACGAGTGGCAGAATTAAAGAAAACATACAAATCTTTGAGAAACACAGAGGAAGAAAGAAAAGAGAACGTAAACAGGAGATATTCCTACCTTCATCTAAAACATTTGATGTCACTGGAATGACTGAGGAAGAAAGCGTGAGAAAAGAACCAAATTATTTTTAAAATAAACATCAGCTATACACATACACCATCTTATTTAGACAGACTTTAGTAAAAAATATTAGGGCTGTGCAAAGCCCGAACCTTTTGCTTCGAGCTTCATTTTTGGCCCACGTGGGAAATACGATATTTCCTGCGGTTCGGGCCTTTGAAATTCGAGGGACCCGAATTTCGGGTTAGCGCGCACTAACTGGAGAAGCTGGCTATCGTGGTACATGTGGGCACCAGCAACATGGGAAAATGTGAGAGGCAGTTTCTGGAAGGCAAATTTAGGCTTTTAGACAGCTGAAATCCATAACCTCCAGGGTGGCATTCTCTGAAATGCTTCCTGTTCCACACACAAGTCCCCAGAGGCAGGCAGTGCTCCAGAGTCTCAATACATGGATGAGATGGTGGAGCAAGGAAGAGGGAATCAGTTTTGTAAGGAACTAAGGAACCTTTTGGGGAGTCTTTTCCAAAGGGATGGACTCCAGCTTAACCAGGATGAAACTAGGCTGCTGGTGCTAACCTTTACAAAGGAAATACAGCAGGTTTTAAATTGAACAAAGGGGAAATGTGACAGCAGCACATGGTTTAGAGGGAGGTATTTTCAAAGGATACTAATGAAGCGAGAGAGTTAAGGTATCCCAACAGAGAGGTTCCAATAAAAACAAAATTAGACCATGTGCCTATAAGAAAAGATTCACCTGAGCTAAAAGATTCCAAATTATCTCTGTCAACTGAAAAGCAGTTTGCTAATACAAACAAAAAACGCTTTGAAATGTCTGTATGCCAATGACAGAAGTCTGATAAGTTAGATGGGAAAATTACACTTTATAGCAGTCAATGATGAGATACATTTAATTGGCATCTCAGACACTTGCTAGAAGGAGGATAAACCAATGGGATAGTATTTTACCAGGATACAATTTATATCACAATGATAGGGAGGAGCAACTTGGTGGGGAGAGGGTAGCGCTTTATGTCCGGGATGGCTTAGAGTCCAACAGGATAAAGATCCTTCAAGAGACTAAATGCACAATAGAATCTTTATCATATAAATTAAATGTGTGTTGGGGAAGACTATAGCAATAGGAGTATATTATTGTCCACCTGGCAAAATGATAAGGCGGACGATGAAATGCTAAGAGAAATTAAGGCCTGGATTTATCAAAATGCGGTAAGTACCGCATATGATAGCAAAAGGGGTATTACTAGGTGGGCCTACCCTAGGGATACAAATACCTGCCAATGGGCCATGCTATTATGACCAGGCTCTCTCGCTCTCTCTCTCTCTCTCTCTCTCTCTCCAGGGCTCTGGAGCCTTCAAATTGTGTGAAATAAGCCTTACGGGACACATCGCAAATGGCAATGGAACGTCACGGCCGCTATCGCACAGCCTAACGCATCTGAAAGAGGTGTTGTTAAAATCGGCGTTATGGCTGTGCGATAGCTCTTCGCAGGCAGGCTAACCCAGCCCACTCTCCGCCCCTAACTCCTCCTGTTTTTGGAATTTGCATCGCACCATACGATATGGTGCGATCGCATGCGGTAAACACGTTTTCGCATCCGTTAAGGGCTTATCGCATGCAAAAACGGGGCTTTTCGCATGCGATAAGCCCTTAACGCATGCGAAAACGCCTTACCGCATTTTGATAAATGACCCCCTAAGGAAGCTAACCAATTTGGTAGTTCAGTAATAATGGGAGATTTCAATTACCCAATATTGACTGAGTAAATGTAACTTCGGGATATACTAGAGAGATAAAGTTCCTGGATGAAAAAAAATAGCAGCTTTATGGAGCAATTAGTTCAGGAACCGATGAGAAAAGGAGTTACTTTAGATCTAATTCTTAGTAGAGCGTAGGAGTTGGTGAGAGAGGAAATGATGGGGCCACTTGTCAAGTGATCATAACATGACGAAATTTGAACTAATGACTGGAAGGGGGACAATAAGTAAATCCACAGCACTAAGCTTTCAAAAGGGAAGCTTTGATAAAATGAGAAAAATAGATTTAAAAAAATGAAAAGTGCAATTACAAAGGTTAAGAGTGTACAACAGACATGGATATTGTTAAAAAATACCATCTTAGAAGTGCAGTCCAGATGTATTCACACATTATGAAAGGTGCTGGCATGCATACAATATGAGGTGAAAGAGGCTCTTTTAGCCAAAAGATCTTCTTTCAAAAATTAGAATAAGGAACCATTTGAAAAATATAGGAAAAAGAATAAGCATTGGCAAGTTAATGACAGGCTAAGAGAGAATTTGAAAAGAAGTTAGCCATAGAAGCCAAAAACTCATAATAAAAACTTTTTAAATTGTATCCAAAGCAGGAAGCCTGCAAGAGAGTTGGTTGTACCATTAGATGATCGATGGGTTAAAAAGGCACTTAGGTAAGATAAAGTAATAGCTGAAATACTAAATTAATTCTTTGCTTCGGTGTTTACTGATGAGGATGTTGAGGAGATACCAGTTCCAAAGACATTTGTCAAGGGTGACGATTCAGCTGAATTAAACCAAATATCAGTGAACCTGGAAGATTTAGTAGGCCAGATTGACAAACTGAAGATTGAGAAATCACCTGGACCAGATGGTATACACACCAGGTTTCTAAAAGAATTCTAAAATTAAATTTCAGACATATTATAAGTAATTTGTAACCTATCATTAAAATTATTCATTGTACCTGAAGACTGAAAGGTGGCCAATGTAATCCTGTTATTTAAAAAGGGCTCCAGAGGTAATCCAGGAAACTATAGACTGGTGAGCCTGACTTCAGTACTAGGAAAAATTGTGGAAACTATTATAAACAATAAAATCACAGAACATATAGATAGACATTGTTTAATGGGACACTAACATTATAGATTTACCCAAGGGAAGTCTTGCCTCACAAATTTGCTACATTTTTTTTGAAGAGGTGAATAAACATTTGGATAAAAGTGAAATAGTAGATGTGGTGTATTTGTATTTTCAGAAGGCATTTGACAAAGTTCCTCGTGAGAGGCTTCTAAGAAAAGTAGAAAGTCACAGGACAGGAGGCAATATCCTTTTGTGGATTGCAAAGTGGTTAAAAGACAGGAAACAGAGAGTAGGATTAAATGGTCTGTTTTCACAGTGGAAAAAGGTAAACAATGCAGTGCCTCAGGGATCTGTACTAGGACTGGTGCTTTTGTAATATATTCATAAATGATCGAGAAAGGGGTGCAATGAGTGAGGTGATCAAATTTGCAGATGACACAAAATTATTCAGAGTAGTTAAATCACAAATTGATTGTGATATATGGCAGGATAATCTTGCAAAACTGGAAGCTTGGGCATCCATATGGCAGATGAAATATAATGTAGACAAGTACAAGTTGATCCATATAGGAAAGAATAACCTATGCTGTAGTTACATGATGTTAGGTTCCATTTTTGGAGTAATTACCCAGGAAAAAGATCTGGGTGACATAGTTGATAATACATTGAAATTGTGAGCTCATTGGGCCAGATTTTCAAAGGGATACGCGCATACCCCTTTGAAAAAAAACATAGGCACGCCGAGCCTATGTTGAGTAGGTTTGGCGGCACGCGCAAGCCCCGGGACGCGCCTAAGTCCCGGGGCTTTCCTGGGGGGAGTGTCGGGGGGTGTGTCATGGCGGCGCATCATCGGGGGCGTTCCGGGGGCATGGCCGCGGCCTCCGGACCAGCCCACGGACCGGACCCTGACGCGCCGGCGGCCAGCCCAACGCGCGCAAGTTACGCCTGCTTCGAGCAGGCGTAACTTGTACAACAATGGTGGGGGGTAAGATAGGGCCAGGGGGGTGGGTTAGGTAGGGGAAGGGAGGGGAAGGTGGGGGGAAGCCGAAGGAAAGTTCCCTCCAAGGCCGCTCTGAAATCGGAGCGGAATGGAGGCCGCTCCGAAATCTGAGGGAATGGAGGCAGGCTGCGCGGCTTGGCGCGAGCAGGCTGCCGATTTTGGGCAGCCTTGCGCACGCCAACCCCGGACTTTAATGGATACATGTGGCTACGCACGTATCTATTGAAATCCCGCGTACTCTTGTTCGCGCCGGGTGCGCGAACAAAAGTACGCGTGTGCGCTAATTTATAAAATCTACCCCATTGTGCTGTGTTGGTCAAAAAAGCAAACAGAATGTTAGGAATTATTAAGAAAGGAATGGAAAATAAAATGGAGGATGTCAAAATGCCTCTGTATTATTCCATGTTGAGACTACACCTTGAATACTGTGTGCAATTCTGATCACTGCATCTGAAAAATATATAGCTGCACAGGAGAAAGGACAGAAAAGGGTGACCAAAATGATAAGCGGCATGGAACAGTTCCCCTATGAGGAGAGATTAAAGAGGTTAGGGCTGTTCATCTTGGAGAAGAGAAAGCTGAAGGGGAATATGATAGAGGTCTACAAAATTATGAAAGGATTTGAATGGGTAAATGTGAATGATTTACTCCTTCAGATGATATAAGGAATAAGAGCACTACATGAAGTTAGCAAGTAGCATATCTGAAACAAATCAGAGACAATTCTTTTTCACTTCATGAACAATTAAGTTCTGGAATTCATTGCCAGATGGTGTGGTTAAGGCAATTGGTGTAGCTTGGTTGAAGACAGGTTTGGATAAGATCCTGGAGAAGAAGTCCTTAAACTGCTATTAATCAATAGGGAATAGCCACTGGGCCGGATTTTAAAAGGGTTATGCGTGTAACCCTTTTAAAACGCCCCTGCGCGCGCCAAGCCTATTTTGCATAGGCTCGGTGGCACGCGCAAGCCCTGGGACGCGCGTATGTGCTGGGGCTTGCAAAAAGGGGCGGTCGGGGGCGTGGCTAGGGGGCGTAGTGTCGGCTCTGGGGCGTGTTCGGGGCATGTGGGAGGTCCGGGGGCGGGGCCTGCTGCACCAGCAGACAGCTGGCGAGCATAAGTTACTATTGCCCGGAGGCAGTAGTAACTTTTCGAATAAAGGTGGGTGGGTTAGATAGGGCCGGGGGGGGGGGGGGTGGGTGGAAGGAAAGTTCCCTCCGAAGCCGCTCCGATTTCAGAGCGGCCTCGGAGGGAATGGGCAGCGCGCGCAGGGCTCGGTGCGTACAAGGTGCACAAATGTGCACCCCCTTGCGCGCGCCAACCCCGGATTTTATAAGATACGCGTGGCTATGTGCGTATCTTATAAAATCCAGCGTACTTTTGTTTGCGCCTGGTGCATGAACAAAAGTACGCGCGCACGTAGATTTATAAAATCTACCCCACTGTTTCTTGCAAGCATTAGTAGCATGAGATCTATTTAATGTTTGAAATTTGCCAGGTACTTGTGACTTGGATTGGCTACCTTTGGAAACAGGGTACCAGGCTTGATGGACCATTGATCTGACCCAGTATGGCAACTTCTTATGTTCTTATGGTTGTCCTCCTTCCTCCAACTCTCTGAGATGCCAGTTAAATCTACCTTTTCATTCAGTGCTATACATTCTCATATTACTTTTAGACTTTGGGCCATCCAATACACTTCTGGCATTAGCATACAGGCATTTCAAGGTAGTTTTTTTTATTTGTACATACATCTTTCTTACCAGTTGATATAATTTGAAATCCTTTAACTCAATCTGTTTTTTATTTATAGGAAAATGGCCTATATATGCTTTTATTGCAACCTTTCTATCAGGATGCTCTAACTCACCTGCTATTTTAATATCCATTGAAGTTACCTCCCTCGAATCATGAGCTGCTGAGTGATTGTCGGCTTTCCCCCATGTTCTAGTCTTAAAACTGCTCCAACTCTTTTCTAAAGGTTAGTGCCAGCAGCCTGGTTCTAGTTAAGGGGGTGCCTATCCTTTCAGAATAGGCTCCCCCTTTCCCAAAATGTTGCCCAATTCCTAACAAAACTTAAGCCCTCTTTCCGGCACCATTGTGTCATTCATGCATTGAGACTCTGGAACTTTGCTTGCCTCTGGGATCCTGCATGTGGAGCGAAGTAATTCAGAGAATGCTACCCTGCACGTTCTGGATTTCATCTTTCTATCTAAAAGCCTAAATTTGGGCTCACCCACACTTTATAGTCTCTTGGGACACAGACAGGTCTACTGCTTCTAGTAGCCAGACTTAACAAAAGGTGAGTAGATTGTACTCTGACCATTTCAGGCACCCTGATGATCCTTATATTATTTTTGATGTCCATGATTCTCCTGTTCATTGACTTTCTCCAGCACACAGCATACATTTTTTTTTCCTGCAGGGTTACAATTTGCTGTGCTCCATTCAGTCTTCTTGTGCAGCAACCCTTATTCAACAGCCATGATTTTTTGGCCTTGTGCCTCAAAGCTTTCTTTTATTACCTCCATGGCAGATTGAAGTTTACTAACTTTGTCCTCCAAGACCACCAACACTCCCTTAGAAATACTGAGCACCATCTCATCTGGTAAGACTGCAACAATTTCTTTTCCTTTTTCCTCTGAGTTGTCTTTAGGTTCTGATGCCATTTTGTTGTTCACGGTCATGGCCTTATCCAGAGTTACCCGAGGTGTTAATTAGAAATTTGTCAAAATTTCCCCAATTCCAGCTACTTGTCCTATGAAAGCATAGCATTAGCAGGAAAAATAGTGGAAAGTGTTCTAAACATCACAGAACATATAGAAAGACATGGTTTAATGGAACAAAGTCAGCATGGCTTTACCCAGGGCAAGTCTTGCCTCGCAAATCTGCTTCACTTTTTTGAAGGAGTTAATAAACACGTGGATAAAGGTGAACCGGTAGATATAGTATACTTGGATTTTCAGAAGGCGTTTGACAAAGTTCCTCATGAGAGGCTTCTAGGAAAAGTAAAAAGTCATGGGATAGGTGGCGATGTCCTTTCGTGGATTGCAAACTGGCTAAAAGACAGGAAACAGAGAGTAGGATTAAATGGGCAATTTTCTCAGTGGAAGGGAGTGGACAGTGGAGTGCCTCAGGGATCAGTATTGGGACCCTTACTGTTCAATATATTTATAAATGATCTGGAAAGAAATACGACGAGTGAGATAATCAAATTTGCAGATGACACAAAATTGTTCAGAGTAGTTAAATCACAAGCAGATTGTGATAAATTGCAGGAAGACCTTGTGAGACTGGAAAATTGGGCATCCAAATGGCAGATGAAATTTAATGTGGATAAGTGCAAGGTGATGCATATAGGGAAAAATAACCCATACTATAATTACACAATGTTGGGTTCCATATTAGGTGCTACAACCCAAGAAAGAGATCTAGGTGTCATAGTGGATAACACATTGAAATCGTCGGTGCAGTGTGCTGCGGCAGTCAAAAAAGCAAACAGAATGTTGGGAATTATTAGAAAGGGAATGGTGAATAAAACGGAAAATGTCATAATGCCTCTGTATCGCTCCATGGTGAGACCGCACCTTGAATACTGTGTACAATTCTGGTCGCCGCATCTCAAAAAAGATATAATTGCGATGGAGAAGGTACAGAGAAGGGCTACCAAAATGATAAGGGGAATGGAACAACTCCCCTATGAGGAAAGACTAAAGAGGTTAGGACTTTTCAGCTTGGAGAAGAGACGACTGAGGGGGGATATGATAGAGGTGTTTAAAATCATGAGAGGTCTAGAACGGGTAGATGTGAATCGGTTATTTACTCTTTCGGATAGTAGAAAGACTAGGGGGCACTCCATGAAGTTAGCATGGGGCACATTTAAAACTAATCAGAGAAAGTTCTTTTTTACTCAACGCACAATTAAACTCTGGAATTTGTTGCCAGAGAATGTGGTTAGTGCAGTTAGTATAGCTGTGTTTAAAAAAGGATTGGATAAGTTCTTGGAGGAGAAGTCCATTACCTGCGATTAAGTTCACTTAGAGAATAGCCACTGCCATTAGCAATGGTTACATGGAATAGACTTAGTTTTCGGGTACTTGCCAGGTTCTTGTGGCCTGGATTGGCCACTGTTGGAAACAGGATGCTGGGCTTGATGGATCCTTGGTCTGACCCAGTATGGCATTTTCTTATGTTCTTATGTTCTTAATTCTCCCGAAGCCAATCAATCCCACATCTGCTCAGATGCGCTGCATCCTGTAAGTTCTTTGCATGTACTTTTTAACTTGTATATATAAAAACAGAGCGGCCTGAGTAGATGTGTTTGTTTGTTCTGGTTTAGATCCTGAAGAAAAAATACAAATCTAAATATTATAAGCATTATAATTGCTACTAACCTTTAGCAGAAGGTGAGTGCTCAGAGCATGCAAATTTCTAATAAACCTTGTAAACATTTGGGTTGGAATTATTTCCTCAGCAGCAGTATATTAAGAATGCAGCAAGGAGAAAGAAAGTCCCAAAAGTTCTGTTTTGGATGTTTTGTCTCCCTTAACCTCCATTCTGTTTCTCTAATCTTTAAAATCATT
Source organism: Rhinatrema bivittatum (assembly GCF_901001135.1). Taxonomy (NCBI): domain Eukaryota; kingdom Metazoa; phylum Chordata; class Amphibia; order Gymnophiona; family Rhinatrematidae; genus Rhinatrema; species Rhinatrema bivittatum. Next base: position 156,130,031 of record NC_042621.1, read on the forward strand.
TGCTTCCTAATCCTCCTATGGCCAGTCCATAGAAATCATATGATAAATGTGAGCTCTTACACTGGAATTCCAAATAACACATTTAACATCTGTTCCTCGTCTATCAGTAATGCCAATTATTTCTCTTTAATTAACAGCTTAGCTCTCAAAAACTAGTCAAAAATTCCTTATTTATTACTTTCTCCATCTTGCTGCACCATATGCCTGGAATAATCTTTCTGAGTTGTTATGTCATTCTCCCTCTCTGACTGTATTCAAATCCAGTCTAAAAACCTTTTTCAGGTTGTTTTAATTTTTTTTAAATAATTTAATCTTTATTAATTTTTTAGATAATTCAATAACACCTTGATTTAAGAAACAATCAGGAAAATAATCAGATATATTGACCTATCATGTTGTGGGAGTCTCCGTTTAGTGGACCCTTGGGCCGACCTGCTGGAGACTGGGAAAAGATGGTCAAGGTCTCTAATGAATAGCAGCCCGGGAGTCAGATGTTCAGGCAGGACGTAGATGCTCTTCACCCTGGAAGCTGGTGCTCCCCCGGGAGGGGCCCATAGGAGCCCAACTGCTGGGACTTAGGTGGCTTCACCCTTGGAAGCCGAAGCCCCCCCGGGAGGAGCCCGTAGGGGCCCGGCCGCTGGGACCTAGGCGGGTTGTGGGTCAGGACAGGTAACTGGAACCAGACTAGCACAGTAGCAACACTGTAACTGGGTTCGGGTTCTGGAACCAGGCAGGAACTGTAGCAAGACTCGGGTACTGGACCCAGGCAGGAACTGTAGCAAGACTCGGGTACTGGAACCAGGCTGGCTCTGTAGGTGGCAAGCTGGAACCAAACAGGCACTGTAGGTGACAAGCAGGAACCAAGCTGGCACTATAGCTGACGAGCAGGGACCAAGCAGGCCCTGAGGCTGGCGAGCAGGAACCACGCTGGTACTGTAGCAGGTAACCGGAACCAAGCAGGTGCTGTAGCAGGCAGGCTGGAACCAAGCAGGTGCTGTAGCAGGTAGGCAGGAACCAAGCAGGTACTGTAGCAGGAACGGAGCGATGAAGCCAAGCGAGTCACTCCGGGGCACAGTGCAACAGGAAACCGGGAGGCTAACCCGTTGCAAGGCGAAGACTGGATGGCCGCGGCCGGCTTATCAAGGCCGCGGTGTCTGACATCAGGAGGTGGGTGGAGTCACCACTGGCAGGAAAAGGGGTAGAAAGATGTCCAAGTGGCGCGCGCGCACGCCTAGGAGCAGGCGGCGCAGCCCCAGCGGAGACGCCGCCCAACAGGCCGCAAGCCAGGGCTCCGGAGGCAGGAGCAGGTCCGGGAACAAGGAGGTAAGGGCCTGGCTGCGATGCTCACGGCCAGGACCACAACAATACCTCCCCTCTTACGCCCCCTCTTAGCCGGTCCAGGTTTACTTGGGTGATCCAGATGGAACTGCCGTAATAAGTCCTTGTCAAGGATGTTACGGGCCGGTTCCCAAGAGTTATCCTCAGGTCCGCAACCCACCCAGACAAGCAAGTATTCCCATCAGTGTTGGTGGAACCAGACATCAAAACGTCACGTACTTGTTACGTAACTTCGTCCAGTACTGAAGGGTCGGAGGGTTCAGGAGCCCAGGAGTGGTATCTGGACAACACAAGAGGCTTCAGCAATGACAGATGGAACACATCATGTATGCGCATGGAGGAGGGTAGGCATAGACGGTATGAGATTGCTCCCTCTCGTTCAGCGACTCAGAAAGGCCCACAGAATTTCAGAGCTAGTCTTCGAGACGGGCTGCGTAGCTGTAGATCTCTGGTGCTAAGCCAGACATGGTCTCCTGGGAGGTAGATTGGTGCTGGCTGAGGATGTCTATCTGCCCAATTCTTGGCGGACTGGATGGCTTTACGAATCTTTTTTGGAATAAACGTCCATAAGCAGAGGAGCTGGCAGACAAAACATTGTTTCCCAAAGAGTGACTTTTGCATGGCGCAGGTCGAGCACGAGTTCACAAAGGCCTGGACGACCCGTCTCACCTTCGGCCACCTGTAGAATTTGTTCAACAAGTTTAAGGTCCCTTTACAGCCCCCATGGGCCCCTGCCTGGGGGGTATGGGCTCGAGTGAGAGCTGCTCGCCGGGAACGGCGTGGAACGACGGCCCTCCCTTGGGAGGATGCCCAGGTTGTTGCTAAGCTAACCTTCACAGGATCCAAGGTAACCTGAGGCGCGTCGGCTGGGACATTCTTAGAGCCGGGTCAGGAGCATAAGATAAGGTCGAACTGGTCAAAAAACAGCGACCACCGGCCTTGTCTTGGGTTCAGGCGCTGGACCTGCTTCAAAAGTGCTAGGGTTTTGTGATCAGTGTAAATCGTAACCGGACGGTTAGCTCCTTCCAACCACTGTTTCCATTCCCCCAGGCAAATCTCACGGCTAGCAATCCTATATCTTCAACGCAATAGTTGCTCTCTGCCGGAGAGAGTTCCTTTGAGAAAAATGAACAAGGTAGCAATTGTTCGGAATCTGAGTACTAGCCCAGCACAGCCCCCATGATCCCATTGGAGGCATCAACTTCTACCACTTAGGGCTGGCTGGGGTCCAGAGGATGAAGGCGGGTATCTAGCGAAAAAGCTTCTTTAAGGGTCTCAAAAGCTTGGCAGGCAGTAGCAGGCCACTCCACCGCGTTAGCCCCCTTTCGAGTGAGGACAGATAACGGGGCCACAATACGAGAGTAATTGGGAATAAAGTGGAGGTAGAACTTGGAAAAGCCACGAAAGCGTTGCAACGCTTTAAGACCTCTCGGGCGGGGCCAATTCTTAATAGCCACCACTTTCTCAGGATCCATTTGAAGTCCAGCTGCAGAGACTATGTAGCCTAGGAACGGCAGAGACGTCTTTTCAAAGTTACATTTTTCCAGCTTCGCGTACAGACCGTGCTCCCTGAGTATCTGGAGTATTTGATGCACAAGTTGATGGTGTAAAGGCAGGTTCTGGGAGTAGACTAACACTTTGTCGAGGTAACCAATTACACAGGAAATTCGAAGATCCTTTAACACCTGATTCGTACGGTGTTGGGATACCAGCGGAGCGTTACGTAAGTCCAATTTTGTGAAAATTTTCCCTCCCTGGAGCCTATTGAGGAGCTCAGGGAATAGCGGGAGTGGGTACGGATCCCGCTTACGAAAGAAATTCAAAGCTCGGTAGTCTAGGCATGGTGGCGGGGAACAGTCTTGCTCGCTAACCATGAAGGAGCCTGCCCCTGCAGGCAACTTGGGCGGACGATGCTGCGGAAGGATCTCCACCTTGGTCTGGGAAGAGGCATCCATAACTTCCTCATGAGGTGCTGGAAAACCTAAGGTAGAGTGCATCAACGGAAGGGCAGGACTCTTAGACACTTTCATACAGTTAGCTAGGCAAAAAGGACTGCATTTGACAATCTGTAGCGTATCCCACCGAATCGTGGGCAAGTGTTTCTGTAACCATGGCAACCCTAGCACCACAGGGTGGACAGCCTTCTCCAATACTAGGAAAGCTATCTCCTCCGAATGGATCGCCCCGGTGCGGACCGTAGTGGGTGCCGTGGACATCTGGACAGGTCCTGAAGGAGCGTCCCCTGGATAGAGGTAATTTGTAATGGGACCTCCCGTCTATGTGTAGGGATTCGCAACTGGGAGACTAAGTCCTGCAGGATGAAATTACCTCCGGCTCCGGAATCCAGGAACGCCATCGTCTCAAAGAAGCCTCCGGGATATTCCAGGACAACAGGAACAGTAAATTACGGAGCAGTCGCACAGCCTAAGAGGAGCTCCTCCCATCCTCCCAGGCTCTGGTGTTTTTCCGCACGCTCCTGGCAGCATGCCAGGAAGTGACCCTTCTGGCCACAATATAAACACAACTTCAACGAATGGCGATGTTGCCTTTCTTCAGCACAAAGCGGGGCCCATCCCAGCTGCTTGGGTTTGCAGATGGGAGCATCTGGACAAGAAATCTTAGAAGAGGGTGCAGGTCTCAGCCCACGAGCCGGACTATTGCGAGAGGAGCACTGCTCCTTGGCCCGTTGCTGTAGGCGGCGGTCAATGCGAGCAGCCATCTCAATCAAGGCGTTGAGGTCTTCCGGCAGATCTCGAGCCGCAATCTCATCCTTTATGCATCTGGAGAGACCTTCCAGGAAGATGGCCTTAAGATTACCATCTTGCCAACCTACTTCCTGGGCTAAAGTCCGAAACTCCATTGCATAATCTGCCAAGGAGTGAGCCCCCTGATGAAGTTGCAGCAGATCAGACGTAGCCGTAGCTACTCGGGCTGGCTCATCAAAGGCCTGGCGAAAGTTTGTGATGAACTGTTGTAAATCAGTTAGCGAAGAATCATGGTTTTCCCAAAGGGGAGAAGTCCATATCAAGGCTTTCCCATGGAGCAAGGACAGAATATATGCCACTTTCACCACATCCGAGGGAAACTGCCGAGGCAACAAGGAGAACTGTACAAAACATTGGTTCAGGAAGCCGCGGCAGGTCCTTAAATCACTAGCGTAGTGGGAGGGTGCCGGCAGCTGGGTCACTGATGAGTTTTGGCCCTCGGGTGCTGGTTCTGGGGCAGACGAGGCCCTTACATCCAATCGGGCCGACAACTCCCTTACCGAACCAGTAAGGATCTCGAGGCATTGTTGTTGATACTGTTTTTGTCTTCACCACCAACTCTGGATGGGCATTCCAGGCATTCACCACCCTCTCCATGAAGAAATATTTCCTGACATTGGTACCGAGTCATCCTCCCTGGAATTTCATTTCATGATCCCTAGTTGTATTGATTTCTTTCCAATGGAAAAGGTTTGAGAATTGTGTAAAATTAAATAGGGAAATTGTCTAATTCGTCCTGTTTCGGCCATCCCGAAAAATGAAGGAAATTTCATTTTTCAGGGATAGCACACACTAACGGGGTTAGTGCATGCTAACTCCTGTTAGTGCGCGCAAACCTCGTTAGTGTGCGCTAACCCGAAATTTGGGTCAGCCGAAAAAAAAAAAGAACTGCGGGAAATATGAAATTTTCTGTGGTTCCCCGATAACAAAGTCCAAAATGATCAGGCCATCCAATACACATCTCTATAATTAAAACCTTTCAGGTATCTGAAGGTCTTTATCATATCTCCTCTGTACCTCCTCTTTTCAGGGTATACATAGATCCTTTAGCCTCTCTTCATAAGTCTGAAGCTGACCCCACACCATTTTTGTCGCTCTTATTTGGACCACCTCTATATTGTCTTTATCCTTTTTGAGATATGGGCACCAGTACTAAATGCAGTACTCCAGGTGATGCCTCACCAAGGACCTGTACAAGGGCATTATCACTTCTTTTTCTTACTGGTTATTTCTCTCTCTAAGCAGCCCAGCATTCTTCTGGCTTTAGCTATTGCCTTGTCACATTGCTTCACTGCCTTCAAATCACCAGACAGTATCACACTAAGGTCCTTTTCACAGTCCATGCTCATTAGACTTTCATAGTCCATTACATAAAACTCTTTTGTATTACCTCATCCCAGATGTATGACTCTGCACTTCTTGGCATTGAATCCTAGCTGCCAAATCCTTGACCAGTCTTCAAGCATTCATAAATCACTTTTCATTTTGCCTACTCCTTCAGGCATGTCCACTCTGTTGCAGATTTTAGCATCATCCTCAAATAGAAAAAACTTTGCCTTCTATCCCTTCTGCAATGTTGTTCACAAAGATATTGAACAGAACTGGTCCAAAACCAATCCTTGTGGCACTCCACTTAACACTGTTCTTTCTTCAGAGTAGTTTCCATTTATCATTGCATGCATCCTGTCAGCAACAAGTTTACAATTCACTCTACTAACCTTGGCACCCACTCCCAAACTTCTCATTTTGTTCATGAGTCTCCTGTGTGGGACTGTATCAAAAGCTTTACTAAAATTCAAGTAAATAACATTGAGCATTCTTCCCTGATCTAATTCTCTAGTCATCCAATCAAAAAAATCAATCAGAGGCTCCCAGAACCAAAACTTTAGGTTTCTTAATAATTTTTAGTAATTTATTTAGTAATTTTTAGTAATTTTATAATAAGAAATAATTTCCTTCCAGCTTGCATCTCCTTAACTACATCCATGAATACAGTGTCAGTAATCTTATAATCAAGAAAAAGAGAATCTTTGAAACATAAACATTTTTTTCAAAGTCCACTGCTTGTCATACTCATGAGCAAAAACTACAAGATGGGTAGCTCTATCCTTGATATCAGTATTAGATTCTGCCACAAATTGTGTTAAGTTTAAGAAATATTTTCTAACTTTAATTTTTCTTTTTTTATTTTGCACAATAGACTTTTCTTCAGGAAGATAGTAAGCTTTACAATCTCAGGGAATGCCCTTTTAGAGATTTTCAGAAAATCTATATAAAACTTTCTGATCATCTCCATTGGGGAAATCAACAATGAGGAAAATTGAGAAATTTTCAGGCTACTTTTAAAACTTAACCACTTCCGTATAATAAATACACTTCCCTTAGATTCCTGCTTTCTATGAATGTTTATCTTGATTAGATTGTACACTCCATGGGACTGACTTTTATATGTATAGAGCTGTGTATGTCTATTAGTAGAAGTATTAGTATGTAGTATTAGTATTAGTATGTAGTATTAGTAGAAGTAAAAAGAGGAATCTTTCTACAAGTTAATTGTTGACCTCTATTTCTACATATCCAAGTGAACCAAGATGGCAACCATACTACTTTTTTCTATAATTAACAAAGATGGGTAATTAAAAGTATTTCCCATTCATTTTATGTCCTAATTATTTTTTTTTTATCATTTGCTTTTTTATTTAAACATAACTTTTGATTCATAGGTAACTAATTATGTTTTGCAAACCTTTTTCGCTTGTGCAACTGTAACTCCTGACACCTTCCCAGCCTTGGAGAACATTGGTGTCACTCTCCCAAGGTGGGAGATCAAGTCTCTGGAGTTGTGAGTTGGGGGCAAGATAACCTAAAGGGCCAGTACTGGTCTAAGGACACACACATACACACACACACAAAATATCCAGTCAAAAGTTGTGCTCCATCATAAAAATAGTTTACTGTATATTCTTCAGAATAAGCAATCAAAAGAGATGCAGTAGGGTACAAAGTCCTTGCACATGAACATCAAATGTAGATATCAAGCTTTATTTAGCATGGCAGCTCCGCTGTTTTTATGACAAAAGTAATACTTCAAATGGGTCCCCTGACATGGACCCCGTGTTTCACCAAAAGGCTGCGTCGGGAGAGACAATTGTACAGCAAGTTTCCAATCTAAAAAAAAAATCACAATTACTCAGAACCAAGGACTATCAAGAAATGGGGGAAAAATATGTAACGTTATTAAGGGTACATACCTCAAGTGATGTTAACACGGGTGTACAGGGAGTGTGATCCGTGCATATAGATACAAACATTTAAAGACGAAGTCGCATGGCGCAAAACAAATGCCCAATCAGGAAACACCAACACAGTGGAGCCTGACCAATGAAAACCCAGTGATACAATTACGTAGATCAATGAGAAACTCCCAGAATGAAATCAAGTAAAATAACTCCATTCTATTTCATTATTCTGGCCACTAGGAGACAAACTGTCCAACGCATATATCCACTTTTGTTCCTTGTGAATCAGCATTTCAGAGAAATTACCTCCCTGAGATGGAGAAGGAAACATGTAAATTACAAAAAAAATTTCTGTCATGTTGGGTATGGGCAAAGAGGACCAGTGGGTGACTAGTTTGTCTCCTGGGTAAAGAGGGTAAAGAGATCTACCCAGCAAGAGCTCCAGTCAGTGTGAGCCAGAATCATACTCCAGCAGTGCTAGCTATCCGAAAACTATTCCATAGCTAAGTGTGTACGAGCACCAACATTAAAAAACAACAAACTAGAAAAAGGAAAGTACACTCAAAGAAAACAACACTCTCATATAAAGCAAAGGATAGAGACTAAGACATATAGAAAAGAGAGAGAAAGCAGAAAGACACAAAAGAAAGAACAAGAAGAAAGAAATAATAAACAAAAGCTTTTACTTAAGGCAATGTTTTTCTAATATTTTAAGTTCTTGGTTAAAGCAGTCTGTAATAAGGCTATGTATTTTTGTATTAAAACAGAAGAGTCTCAGTCAAGGACAATGATATTTTTATGTTGGCACATGTTGGTTATATTGTTTATATTATTTTACTGTTTTTTCTTATTTTGATTATGATATTTATATATCATGTTTTATGTTTTGTGATAGTTGATATGTTTCTTTTAGTTAATGCTTTTTATTGTATTTGTTTTATTGATTTCTGTATCATGACTGTGTATGTATTTTGTAAAACATTTAGGATTGCAGATAGGCAGTATATAAATTAAATATATAAATACATAAATATTGACCATGACAAAGGAGGGAGGGAGGAAGGGAAAGAAAAGTCTCTTAAACATACTTACCCAGGAAAGAATCTATAGTTGTATCTATACTTTTTCTTCCACAGAGGCCTCTATAAGAGATAGTTAACACAAAGACTAAATTTCTAGAGAAAAGAAATTCATATTTAGATAAATCTCAGTTAAAAGAATTTAGAAACTTAATATTTACTTATCTGAATACAGTTCTATGTTTAAAACAACCTGTTCTTCTTTTAATTTTAATTGCAGAAACGAAAGGAAAAGAGAAATACAAGGTTGATTATTGTTATTTCTTGTGTGATATTGAATAAAACTATTGAAATTGTTACTCAACAGGAGAGTATATTCCTTTACCATTCTCTTGCCTCCCCTTCATTACCTGAGAGACAGTACTGGGTGGGTTGCATACTCCTTTCCCCTGTGAGAGACCTGTTTAGGAGGAGAACATTGGACTGAGTATCCTGTGGACACCATTGCAGGACCCATTACCACCAAAGACATGACTATAACTACTAGCAACATCAATACCCTTGGCCACTATGGAGATCTCCCCCACAGAGGTAATGATTTACACTTGGACCAGTAAATTTCCCTTGTGTCAACAGGATACTTCTGAGGGGGGTGAAGAGCAGCATGGAGGAATAGTCTAATGATTAGAGCATCAAGGTACAAACCAGAGGAGCCAGCATTCAAATCCTGCTACTTCTCCTTGTGACCTTGGGCAAGTCACTTCTCCCGCCTCCATTACCTCAGGTATAAGTATAGGAGACTGTTTACCAAAGGTTTTCTCCCATTTTGTGTCTATGGGTAAAATGTTTAGTAAATAGGGCCCTTAGATTGTAAGCCCTCTGGGGACAGGGAAATACAATACCTGAATGTAATCTGCTTTGAAGTGGCTGGCCAGCCAAGAAAAGTGGAATATAAATTAATGGCCTGATTTTAAATGGCCTGCGTGCATAAAAAATGGGGGTTTTGCGCACGGCCGGGCCTTGTGCGCACTGCTCGCATTTTAAAAAGGGCCCGGACGTGCGCGTAACCCTCGTTACGCGAACAAAGCTGGGCCAAAGAAAAGGGGTGGTCCGGGGGGGCAGGGGATAGTCCAGGGGGTGGGGCAGAGCTGGAGGTGGCCGGTACAGCGGCCATTTGTTGCTGTGCCGGGATATTGCGCGCCGGCAGCCTGCCAGTGCATGCAACTTATGCCAGCTCAGGAGCTGGCGTAAGTTTGAAAATAAGAAAAAACCCAAAAAGGTAGGGTCTTCAAAGGGGTCAGGGAGGAGAGGGAAAGAGGGAGGGAGGGTAGGTAAGGGGGTAGAAAAGTTCCCTCTCAGTCTGCTTCTTAATTGGAGTGGACTGGGAGGGAACTGGGTGAGGCCTGAACTTGTCGCCATTCCTAAATTGCCTTTTTCAACCCTCCCTTGCACGCGTTGTCCCCTTGTGCGTGCATATGTTTTTAAAATCTACCCCTAAATGATCATATAATCAGAGAGACCACTGAAGGTAGAAAAAAATGGGAAAAGGGAAAAATATACAATATATAGCTGAACAATTGTATATAAAAATTAAAAAAAAAAATTATATATATATATATATATATATATATATATATATGTAACAAAAAAGTAATAAAAATAATATGCAGCAAAAGAAGTGCCTATACCTCTCTGCTTTTGATGAATGAGCAGCTTCAGCAGTACCAGTGAATGCCTACAATTCTCTCTTTTGGCAACGGGATATCAACAGCACTACTGGCAGTGAAACCAGAGTTATAGTCCTTTGCTTTTGAGTTGTTGCTCCCTTGCTTTGAATTCCTTCCATCACCAGTGGTTCTCAACCCAATCCTCGGGACACCTATTTAGTCTGGTTTTCAGGATATCCACAATGAAAATGCATGGATAAGGCTGAATACAATGAAGGCATTGCATGCAAAACCTATTATCCATTTTCATTGTGGATATCGTGAAATCCAGACTGGCTAGGTGTCCTGAGGACTGGGTTGAGAACTCTTGATCTATTCTGATTGGCTCTTTTTCCTGTTCGTGTGAATCTGAATGGATGACAGAGAAAGCCAATCACCCTGAAGTGCTGTCTGCACCAAAGGAGAAAGGGAACAGCTGTTTTCAGCACAATGTTGGCAGATAATGTAATTGATCCTGCAGTGGAAGCCAGCTGCTGAGTGTATTTTGTGGTGGCTTGCACTGAGCTATAAACTATGCAGCCTTTATCATAGTCACTAAAGCATGGAAGACTGGAGACTATGTTTATTGTTTATATCCTTCATTTGTTCTTGTACACTTATGACAATTATCAAAGAATCTCAGTCAAATTCTAACAATGTTTCTAGGGATCAGTCATTTAGAATATGATTATATAATTTATCATATGAACACTAATTTCAGCATGAAAGGTAATGATTTTATAAATATGTAGTTTGTTTCCCACCTTTACCTGTAATAAATTCTGTACAAATCCTGGTGTTTCATTGTCTGGTCATTTATACTCTCTTCACATCCCTGTCTTTTCTAGCTGTTAACTAATCATTAATAGACATTTCATCAAGCAGTTCATATCATGTGGGTAAGTTCTCTTCTTTCACACCATTTATTGGCTAGGATATGTTATGGTCCAGTATATTTTGATTGTGTCCTAAGTCACATTGCCTCATGTTTTTTCACATTGTCATCTTTCATAGTCTGTCTTTGTTTTAGCAAGTTATCAAGGTCATTGTGTTCTTGATAAAAATGTATCTACACTATACATACGTGTAACTTTTTCTGCTCTGGCAAGGAAGCAATTGATCTGTACCTGGAGATCAAACTTTTCTAAGCTGAAACAGTATTTAAACAAAAAGCAGTATTAGCTAGGGGTGTGCATTTGTTTTTAAATGAAATGACAAATATAATGAAACACTCACCTTTCATTATTTTTTCATTGAAAAATAGTCCACCTCACAAATTCATGCTATTCTTTGACTTTTATTTGAGATAGTCTATGAAAAAAAACTCTAGCAGATGCAAAATCATCCCTCCACCTCCCACTCTTATCTCTCCATTGCCCTGAACTACACAACCCATCCAGAGGAGTCTCAGAAAGAGTGGGAGTGATCCTTATTCACCCTTTCCCTACTGGCTCCCAGTTGTAAAAAGGTGCTGGCCAACCCCGAGGCAGCATCATTTTGTTTTATGGCAAATAACTAGCCTCAAAACCCTGAAGCCAGTTCCAGTCTGTTGCTCTGAGGGCCCTGAGGCCGGCACCATTTTGTTTTATAGCTGTATGCTGTAAAATCATGAAACAAAATAGTGCAAGCCTCTTGACTATCTTGCACCATTTTCCAACTGGGAGTCGGCATGGCAGGAGTGACTGGGAAAAGCTCCTGCCTCTTTCACATCAGAGACTCCCGCGGAAGAGGTAAGCATGGTCCAGGGAAGAGGGGGAAATTTTTCTTTTCTTTTGTTTTAAATTTAATGTTTATTTCAGTTTAGCAAATGAAACAAACTGAAATAAACACTAAATTAACTGAAACCCAAATTACCCTGCCCTTCCAAAATGACAAAGGCAAAATGAAATTGTTTTCTGTGCACATCTCTAGTATTAGCAGCCTCGATATAAGGTATGCAAATATGTACAACCCAATGTATGCTGTCTTAGTTAATGTTTCTTAAATAAAAAATAAATACGTGAGTAATTTTGATTGCTCAAGCCTCTGAGAGATTCAGTCTGACCTCTTATGATGTGCAAATCAGTAAAGACTGCCCAATAGAAAGCTTAATCCGGAAATACTGGTCATCTAATTCAAAAAATGTAATGAGCACTATGGTAGAGATGTCTTATGTTTGTAGGACTGATGTATGTGAGCAGCACCAAGATATCTTAAAGCCCCCTGAAGTAGACTTCATTTGAAACATGGATCCATGTTGTTGAGGTCATTCCTATGTCGGATATAAAAAGCAAAGTACAGCTTTGGTTTAATGGGTTATAGAGCTCATTTGTTTGTCTTAAGATTGGTCATAATATACACTTTCTTTAAAGTTAAAAGGAACGATTTTCAAGACAAATAGAGTTATTTATTTGCAATTAAAAAAACATTTAAAAAAATAACATTAAAATGGACCTAAGAGCCATTCAGCTGTCATATGAAATCACAGCTATCGTTACGTCAGTCCTACAAACATAATAAGATATCTCTACCATAGTGCTCATTACATTTTTTGAATTAGATGACCCGAATTCCATTTATTTTGTTTGGTCTCTTATGATGTGCACCAGTTTATCATCAGTGATTAGAGATGTGAATCGTGTGATCGATCGTCTTAACGATCAATTTCGGCTGGGAGGGGGAGGGAATCGGATCGTCGCAGTTTGGGTTTTTTAAATATCGTGTAAATCGTGTAAATCGTGTAAATCGAAAACCGGCACACTAAAACATCCCTAAAACCCACCCCGACCCCCCCCAAAATGCCTTAAATTACCTGGGGTCCAGGGGGGGAGGGGAAGGGGGAGGGCGGGAAAACCGGCACACTAAAGCAACCCTAAAACCCACCCCGACCCTTTAAAATAAATCCCCCACCCTCCCGAACCCCCCCAAAATGCCTTAAATTACCTAGGGTCCAGAGGAAGGGTCCCGGTGTGATCTTTTACTCTCGGACCTCCGTGCGTTGTAGAAATGGCGCCGGCGCTACCTTTGACCTGTCATATGTCATATGTCGCTCCCGGACCCCCGCTGGACCCCCAGGGACATTTGGCCAGCTTGGGGGGGCCTCCTGACCCCCACAAAACTTGCCAAAAGTCCAGCAGGGGTCCGGAACGACCTCCTGCAGTTGAATCGTGTTGCCGTACGGCCGGCGCCATTTTGCGCAAAATGGCGTGCGGAAAAACGATTCGCGGTTAGGAGATCATTCCGGACCCCTGCTGGACTTTTGGCAAGTCTTGTGGGGGTCAGGAGGCCCCTCCAAGCTGGCCAAAAGTCCCTGGGGGTCCAGCGGGGGTCCGGGAGCGATCTCCTATGCTCCTGACGTCGGGGGACAAAAAAACAAAATGGCGCCGGCGCTACCTTTGACCTGTCATATGACAGGTCAAAGGTAGCGCCGGCGCCATTTCTACAACGCACGGATGTCCGAGAGTAAAATATCACACCGGTTCCCTTCCTCTGGACCCCAGGTAATTTAAGGCATTTTGGGGGGGTTCGGGAGGGTGGGGGATTTATTTTAAAGGGTCGGGGTGGGTTTTAGGGTTGTTTTAGTGTGCCGGTTTTCCCGCCCTCCCCCTTCCCCTCCCCCTTCCCCCGATTTACGATTTTTTGACGATAAATCGGGGGAATTGTTATTGTATCGCGGCTCTAACGATTTTTGACGATTTAAAATATATCGGACGATATTTTAAATCGTCAAAAAACGATTCACATCCCTATCAGTGATACAGTTACAAAGTGGTGTACCTATTTTTGTATGGAAGAATATCCAAGTTACACTTCTGTCGCATCTCCGTATGCCTTTTCATTAGGGCTAGGTCAAATGTAGATAGTCATCAGTTGCACATAATTGATATATTAGACTCAAGCTATTAGGGATTCAGAAAATAAAGTTTCAAATTGCCTCCATTGGGGATGTGCATTCATTTGAATTGAATGCACAATCTCAACCAATTGAGGCCATTTTTGTTTTGTTAATACAATCAGGTTGATTTTAAGACCTGCGTGCACGCGTCCATGTGCGCACATGGACGCAGCTGTTTTATAACACACACACGTTGGCACGCGTGTGTTACACAATACAATATCCGCATGCACATGTGCAGGTGAGTGGCCTCCTCTGCCACGGGAGTGTGTGTGGAATTTTAAAAGGCAGTGCGCAGCAATGAGAGTAGGGCTTCCCCAGTTCCCTTTCTTTCTGCTCCAATTAAGGAGCATACTGGGAGGGAACTTTACTCTACCTCTACCTAACCTTCCTACCCTTTCTCCTCTCCTCTCCTCCCTGACCCTAACCCCTTCCTAGCTACTTATGATTTTTTTCTTCAATTACTTACTAGGGATGTGAATCGTTTATCTGATGATTGAAAATATCGTCCGATATTGGTGGTGGTCCAGCGGGGGTCCCAGGAGCATTCTCCCACGCTCGGGCTGTCGGCTGCCACTAATCAAAATGGCACTGATGGCCCTTTGCTCTTACCATGTGACAGGGGCTATCGGTGCCATTGGTCGGCCCCTGTCACATGGTAGGTGCACTGGATGGCCCGTGCCATTTTTAAAGATGGCGCCGGCCGTCCATTGCTCCTACCATGTGACAGGGACCGGCCAATGGCACGGATACCCTGTCACATGCTAAGGGCAAAGGGCCATCAGCGCCATTTTGTTTACTGGCAGCCGACGGCCCGAGCACGGGAGAATGCTCCCGGGACCCCCCCTGGACCACCAGGTATTCAAAATTTTTTGGGGGGGGGATCTGGAGGGTGGGGGAATACTAACAAACTCATTTTAAAGAGTCGGCTGTATTTTTTGGTTATCGGCTCGGGCGCAGCCGATAAAAAAAAACCCGATCGTACTGCAAGATAAAAATTTCATGATGTGAATCGGAACCGGAATCCGAACTGATACCGGTTCCGATTCACATCTCTATTACTTACTGCTCCTCAGGAGCAGAAGTAATCTCCATGCGCCAGCCGCCTGTGACAAACGCTTCCCTTGGACAGCGCCCACCTCCCGCTCCGCTCCTCCCCTCCCAGACCACACCCCCCCAGCCCATTCCTTTTTAAAGACTCGGCACTTCAGCGCATATCAGGGGTTACGCATGTGGCCGGACCCTTCCGAAAATGCTCGTGCTGCGCACAGGGCCCATCCACATGCATTACCCCCATTATTCACAGGCACAGGGCTTTTAAATTTTACTTGTAAATGAATTGAAAATATTTTGTAAAAACCTGAAAATGTGTTTTGCATTTTGGCAAATAGAGGACACTACATTCCAAAAAGAAAAATCTAACATATCAATGTTGCTCAGCTGATGACTATCCACATTTAAGCCAGCCCTGATGAAAAGGCAAATGGAGATGTGACAGAAGTGTATATTTGTTCAAAATGGGTTGAAAACAAACAAAAGCAAATTGAAAATATTTGACTCATATCCCTAGATTCCATGTCAGTTGGACAGCTAGACCTGCTTCTGGATTTCATCATTATGTTTGTAGTTCTGTTTTTTCTTACAAGGCTAAAGATGCAAAGGGAACAAAACCAGGCCTGACTCAATCTATCTAGCTGACATGAATCCAGTTGCTAACCCTATCAGAAAACCAGAACTATTAGACTTTGTGGATTTTTATTTTATTAAAATTGTTCTTCTTGATTTACTAATTGAGATGTAACTCAAAAGTACAGTGCTGTTCCGAGTAGTCAGCAGTGTTAATGTAATAACATTGACAAACTGAAATTTAAAATTGCAATTGGAGCAAAGGTAATGAAGATGGCATTTTACAGTCAGTGCTAGATCCTGTAATCCTGTAGCTAATAATGAGTGTTCTGACTGCACCATGCAAAATATATTGGAAAAATAATATATATGCCTCATGATTTTATAACACTACTTTAAGAATGTCCTTGATCAGCATATTTTTAAAATAACCATGTTTCTGACCTTAAAAAGTTAATTTTATGATTAAAGACATTTAAAAGAAATGTTGGAAGACACTGAAGAAGTCAGGATGTTTTCAATACAATATATTGTATTTAATTTAGAGAAAAAAGGTATAGCAACAAGCTATCATCATACTTTGTTTATATAATCTATAGCATACATCTTGAGGCTACTGGCTGAATGATTTTTTTAAACATTATATTATTTAATCTTACAGACATAAAAGCTTTAATAAACAAAAAAAGAGACTAAAAAATATATCTTTCCTGTACATACCCAGATCAGTCCAGACCAGTGGGTTATGCACTCCCACCAGCAGATGGAGTCAGAGAGCAAAGCTTCGAGGCACTGGTATCCCAAGTGTGCCACCTGCAGCTCATCAGTATATCTCTCGCTCCAGCAGATGATGGTCGTGTATACCTGCAGCTCTGTGTGAGACGGATTTTTCTTGCTCCCTGAGGTGCAAGGTTCAGTGTCTGGGCCATCCCTCAGGTAGAGCCGGGCAAACGGGGGGTTAGTTACCCCTAGTGGTTCTAGCTCGTGTGGTTCCGGGTCCCCTGATAGCCATGGGACTGACTCCTTCAGCGACCTGAAGGCTCCCCCTCAGTGTCTACAGGAAAGTAGCACTTTTGGAGATTTTTTTCTATTATTCTTAGTTTAGGCTTTTTCTGTTACTAGAAGTTAAAGTTTTTGTGTAAAAAACAAACAAACAAAAAAAACAAAAAAACAGGTCCAAGTTTCCTGTTCACCACAGCTCCCAGGGTAAATCAGTCTGCCTGGTGGTGCAGAGCCAGGCAGACCCCTGAAGAGGAGGGGAGAGTGTTTCAGCCCTGGTAAGAATCTCCGAGGACGTTTTTAGGATCCCTGCCTCATTTTTTATTGCTGGCTCTGGAGCTATTTTTACCGCAGTGGCCATTTTGTTTTTTCTTTTTCGACCTCCCACGTGGCTCCCCAGCATTCCTTGGGCTGATTTTCATGGCGTTTTTTGTGGGGGTCACCAGGGCTGGGTGGCAGCACCTGTTTTATTCCGGGAGGGAATTATATGCCCCTTTTTGCAGGAGGAACATGGCAGAAACTCCACTGGTGGAACCCTGTAAAGCTTGTGGGGTATGGCCAGCTTATTTAGACCCCCTGTCACTGTGCATGGACTGTGCACTGGGTGAGGAAGGAGCCTCAGACAAGAGGACCAAACCTAAAAAAGTCTGCACGCAGGTCAGGCTCAGTGACTGGGTGTAATGGAAGGAACCCAACCCCCACTGCGCACCCTGTGGAAAAGGTCTCCCAGGATGACCCTTCCTCGCTATCCCCCACTGTGCAGACTCCAAAACCGGAGGAATTGAGAGACACGAACACTTATTCTAGCAGTGACAAGACGGGACTGGGGGGATTTTCACAGGAATTTGTGCTGCTCATGCATGAAGCATTTCTGGCTTGGAAGCTCGCGAAGCGCAGAGCCCAGGATGGGAGCATGGGAGTTCCCAAGCATCCCCATTTGCGAACTGATGTTCATCCGTCCTGGGCAACTTTGGCTCTGGAGGATCTAGCCGGTGCAGTCAAACAGCAGGAGAACAACTCCACTCCGCCCCTGAGGGATACCACTGCAGATCAGGGTGAGGTCCCTTCAGACGTAGATATGGGCGACGACGATCAGGATCCGGTAGAACCTAGTGCAGAGGGGGACGACCCCCGAGTAGTCTGGCTGTTTAAGAGGGAGAAATTGCGCCCCTTTATTCCCCAGGTGCTTGAGAAATTGGGGATGAGACCCTCGTTGGAAGATTCCGACAGCAAGGGAGTGAACCCAGTCCTGGACAGTCTCCGGAGTCCACCTAGTGCTTTTCCCATCCTGAAGAAGATTCAAAAGCTCATAGGCCAGGAGTGGGAATCCCCAGAGGCGGGGCTTAAGGTCTGCCGGGCGATGCAAAAACTCTACCCGCTAATGGAGGAATATTTAGAATGCCTCAGGGTACCTAAGGTGGATGCGACTGTATCAGCGGTGACCAAGAAGACGACCATTCCAGTGGCAGGAGCGGCTGCTCTCAGAGATGTGCAGGACCGCAAGCTGGAGCTGCATCTGAAGCGGGTGTTTGAGGTCTCCTCCTTAGGACTTCGGGTGGCAGTGTGTGCCAGCATGATGCAAAGAACATGTTTATGTTGGATTCAAAAACCACAGGACCCATCGCCTTCTGGGACTTTGTCAGCTTCTCAGGCGGCTCATCTGGATGCGACAGTAGCATATGTGGTGGATGCTTTATATGACTTGGTGTGTCCGGTGGACCCAACTATGGTCTCCTTGGTGGCTGTTCGGTGACTACTATGCCTCTGCAATTGGGCAGCAGATGCGTCCTCCAAGTCCAACTGTGCAGTCTGCCTTTTCGAGGGAAGTTGCTGTTTGGAGAGGATTTGGATCAGCTGATGAAATCTCTGGGGGATTCTAAGGGCAATAAACTGCCAGAAGATAGAAAGCCCTACAGGAAATCATTCGATCTTCAATCCTGTTTTCAGGATTTCCAAAAAAGCAGGTTGGGGAGGAGTGTTCCACCCTCTGGTTCCAGATAGACCTCTTCCCGTACACGGGCCTTTCGCGGCTCCAGTCGTCCTGCCAAAGGTGGTTTAGATCAGGGAACCGGAACTGGGAAGCCTGCCCAATAAAATCAGGCCCGCCCACTCCTCGGACAGTATGATTGGGGGCAGGTTGTCCCAATTTTACGAGGAATGGGCCAGGATCACCTCTGATCGCTGGGTGTTGGAGGTGGTAAAAGATGGTTACACCTTAGAATTTTCTCGGCCTTTCATACCAAAACTGAAAACAGCCATGTTTTCAAGACTGAAAACATGGCTGTTCATGAAAGCATTTCCAGACCCTTAAGGATTCACTTCCATCAATTGCAGCAAAATCAAATGCAGCAATACTGAACATTTTCTATCAAATAGAATATTTATTTAATAGAACATTTATTTAAATAGAACATTCTCTACTAAACTGCATCAGACACTACCAACCAATCACTACAATGTTTTACTTCTTGTTAAACTTTTTATCTTTCCTTTAACTCTAATCCCAGTTAGA
This sequence comes from Rhinatrema bivittatum, assembly GCF_901001135.1. NCBI lineage: Eukaryota > Metazoa > Chordata > Amphibia > Gymnophiona > Rhinatrematidae > Rhinatrema > Rhinatrema bivittatum. Next base: position 156,149,109 of record NC_042621.1, read on the forward strand.
ATAACCCCTGTTTTATTGTAACTTTTTTTCTTCCATGCACTGGTTATACTCCTGTAATGTATACTCTTATGTTTTAGTTATGTACGTTATAATGTATTGATCACCCCTTGTTTTATGTAAACCGACATGATACGAACTCCCGTGAATGCCGGTATAGAAAAACACAAACAAATAAATAAATAAAATAAATACCAGCCTTTATGGAATCGCGATACGTTTCCCGCAACAAGTGACCCACAGTAGTAGACACTCTACAAAGATTGCTGGCCCTGAAGGCAATTGTCCCCATGCCATCCGAGGAACGGGGGAGGGGATGGTACTCCATTTATTTTGTGATTCCCAAAAAGGAGGGTACTTTCCGACCCATCCTGCACTTACAGAAGGTGAATTGCTGCTTGAAGGTGCCCCGTTTTTGAATGGAAACACTTTGAACAGTCATCACAGTGGTTCAAAAGGGAGTTCCTTGCCTCCTTGGATCTCACCGAGGTTTATCTACACATCCTGATTCACAGTGCTCACCAGAGATTCCTACAATTCAAGATCCTGGGTCAGCATTTTCAGTTCTGGGTGCCGCCGTCCGGACTGGCGACGGCCCCGCACACCTTTACCAAGGTGATGATCGTGGTGGCGGCGACCCTCCAGAAGGAAGGGATAATGGTCCATCCTTACCTCGACAATTGGCTGATTCGAGCTAAGTCAGAAGAGGAAGGCAAGCGGATGATTGTTCATGTGATCCATTGTCTCCAATCCCTAGGCTGGGTAATCAATGAAGTGAAAAGTCATCTGACTCCGTCACAGTGTCTGGAGTATTTGGGAGCTCGTTTTGACACCCTCCAGGGCAGGGTGTTTCTCAAGAACGACAGGATGTACAAATTGCAGCAACAAGTGCGTCTCTTGTTACAGCTTCCAATTCCCAGAGTGTGGGATTACCTACAAGTTCTGGGGTTCATGACTTCGATGTTGGAATTGGTGTCTTGGGCCTTTGCTCACCTGAGACCATTGCAGATAGATCTACTGTTGTGGTGGGACCCAGTATCGAGCAATACCAGTTGCCCCTGCCTTTGTCGCAGTGAATCAGGTCCAGCCTGCAATGGTGGCAGTCAGAAGACAACTTACAGAAGGGGATGCCCCTCAAAGTCCCGGATTGGGTGACTGTGACAATGGATGCAAGCCTTCAAGGCTGGGGAGCAATGTGCCTCGGTCATTCGGTGTAGGGAACCTGGTCCTTACCCGAACGGTCGTGTCTAGAGACAAGGGCAGTCCGCAAAGTGTTGTTGGCATTCCAGTCCCTGGTGCAGGGGAGAATGATTCGAGTCTTCTCAGACAATGCCACCACGGTGGCATATCTCAATCACCAGGGAGGAACCAGGAGTCTGGCCATGGCACAGGAAGCACATCTCCTCTTCGCTTGGGCCGAGCTTCATCTGGAAGGGATCGCAGCCTCTCATGTGGCAGGCATAGACAACGTGCGGGTGGACTTCCTCAGTCGTCAACAGCTGGATCCCGGGGAGTGGGAACTATCCTGGAAGGGTTGGAATCATTTTTGTGCCCGATGTGGAGTTCCCCAACTGGACCTCATGGCAAATTGGGTTTTACGCAAGCAAGACCTACTTTATTTTTGCACCTATAACATACTCGTACATGTTTAAACTTGATAGGAAAAATATATGTGTTCAATGCATTGAATGAATTCGCACATATGCATACATACATGGTATGTTTTGGGATACACACATATATTTTATAATACACTCCTATCTGATAGACGAGGTTTATAAAATATTACTATAGATTTCTGCACGGCTACATATACACACATGTAAATATGGCTCCTTGGAGTTGTTTGAAAATGATCTTTATAGGTTCCTCAAAGCAGCTGTCTGAGCATTTGAAAATGGAACATATAAAAAAATTCTCCAAATGCTTTCAGCTAGGCATTTAAACTCTCAGAAACATTGTTAAGAAATGGAAGTTATATGGAACTGTTGAAGTCTAGGCAAGATCTGGAAGACCATGGAAAATCTCCAGTAGAACTATCCAAAAACTGGTGAAATCTGCAAATCAGAACATCCAGTTTATAGCCACAGGAAGTTTGAAAGTGAAATTGAGTGTGGCACCCCTACTGAGTTTGGCCACCAGATATCACTGTCCCTGTAGTATAACACTCTATTAAGGAGCCATCCATACCCTTCAGTGTCTCCCTCTCGGAGATTTTGGATTTGATACTTCACTGTTATTTAGCCCAGTCATTTTAAGACACTGTGAATTCAGTTTAAAGAAATAGTTAAGGAGTAGAGATGTATTTTTTCCACACTGTGGCGGGGCTTCCCAGCTTCACCCATGAAGGTCCTTCTTATAATTTACAGAGAGAGATTTGTACACCTTATATGGCTCTCACCAGAGGACCAAAGAACTGTGAGCCTAAACCCTAAACCCTAGATGGGAAAACATCAGTGATGGTTTCTGTTGCGAAAGACAGTGAAGGCAGAGAAGATATCAAGTTTAAGTTTTAAAATAATTTTTGGATTTTGTGTTAAGTGGGGAAGTTTTTGAATCTCCCTTCCTCACTGGGATTTCAGAGTGGAGAGCGTGCCTGATCCCACTGACTTTTCCCTAAGAGAAGTACCCAGAAAAAAGAACAATCAAGGATAAAAGAAACAACTAAACTAAAAGAAGGAAGAACCAGAAACAGGAGATCCCATCCAGATTTCCTCCCAAGGGACCAGGACAGGCTGGGTGTCCAAGGAGAAGCAGATTTCTAAAGGTAGGATTTTTGCAGTAAATCTGGGGACACCTCCACTAAGATTCCCATATAGCCGCTGGAAGAGCTTGTGCAGTTAAAATCACCATGGGCTCTACCAGAGATTTGAATAAAGGACACCTACCTACATTAGAAACCCCCCCAATGTACCATCAATTAGATGAAAACTAACACTTCTGGATAATTGACTTTAATTTATTATTACCAATCAGTAAACTTTTATTTAACACCCAGACCTGGTCCTGCCTGCTTATTATAGATTCTCATTTCATGGGAAGCATCACTACAGTACACACGCACACTGGCAACTTTTTTCATATTGTGGGCCATAAGCAAAAGCTTTCCCCCATAAATAGAATGCCCCCAGGGATTGAGATTCAGCGTGGGATGTAACATTCAAGCCGGAGCAGACTCAAAAGAGATAAATGAGTCATGTGCCCTTAGGAATAGCAATCCTCCAAAAGAGGGGTTACATGAACATTTATTTATTTATTTATTTATTTATTTATTTAGGTATTTTATATACCATCATTCCAAAAGAAGATCACAACGATTTACAAAAGCAACATTCATATTCTGGGTCAACATTTATATTCTAGGTCAACACAACATCAAATACATGTTAAATAGGGGCTAGGACACTAGTTTGTAATACACAAGTTCCATTTCAATAACCTTCACATATTAGTCAATCAGTTGTCTTAATACACTTTGGGCCACATTTTAAAACTTATGTGTGCGCGTAGATTTGTGCGCGCAACACGGCACGCACAAATCTAAGCCAGATTTTATAACATGCTCGCGAAGCCTCGTGCATGTTATAAAATCCGGGGTCGACGCGGCCTTGGAGGGAACTTTTTTTTCAGTCCCCCCCCCCCACCTTCCCCTCCCTTCCCCTATCTAACCCACCCTCCAGCCCTACCTAAATCCCCCCTACCTTATTTTATTTCTTACGCCTGCCTGAGGCAGGCGTATCTTGCGCGCGCCGGCCGGCTGCTGGCGCGCGAACCTCCAGCATGGCCGCAACGAAGGAGGCCTCGGGACCGTCCCCGGACCACCGCCACGCCCCCGGACCGCTCCCGAACACCGCCATGCCCCCAGACCCGCTCCAGGACCGCCGCCACGCCCCCGGACCCGCTCCCGGACCATGCCCTGGACTCGCCCCCTTCCCGCCCCTTTTTTGAAGCCCCGGGACATATGTGCGTCCCAGGGCTCGGCGCGCGCAGAGGCAGATTTTCTTGGGTTACGCGCGTATGTTACATGTGTAGCCTTTGAAAATCTGCCCCTTTATATCTCTCATTACTAATAGCTCATTCTTCTAACATTATCTATGTTTTTGATAGTAAAAGTTCTCTGCATGTTGATATTTTAAGTTAGATCAGATGCATTTGTGAAGAGCCACGTTTTCAGTTCACGTTTGAAACTCTTTCTTTCTGGTACAAAATTCCACAACTTAGAGCCTGCTATGGAAAAGGAAGACATTTGGTCTCTTATATCTCTTATGTGTGTTAGATGTGTACTCCACATTGTAGACACAGATAATAGTCCTTTGTTTTGTGATCTTGGTGTTCGCTGCAGTGTATATGGTTGAAGTGTCACTCCTATTAGGCAGGGGTTTCTGTTGTTGATGATATTAAAAATTAGTGTTAAAACTTTATAATGAATTCTGGATTGAACTGGCAGCCAGTGCAGTACTATCAGTGAGGGGGTGATGTGGTCAAATTTCCTAGTCCCTAATAAAATTCTTACTGAGGCATTTTGTAATAGCTGTAGTGATTTTAATAGTCCTGAAGGTAGGCCTAGTAAGAGTTGCAATAATCTATGTTTGAAAATATTAGTGTTTGTAGAACAGTGTGGAAGTAATGGTTTCAACCGATGTAATATTCACAGCTTGGAGTATCCTGTTTTAATTAATTTGCTTATGTGCTTTTTTATTGTAAAGTTCTCATCAATCTGTATTCCTAGGTCCCGTTCTTGATCAGAGCATGTACTTTCACTTTAAAAATTGGCGCAAAGCCTGCAGACAAAATGAACCTGCAGATTTTGTCCCAATGGAGACAGTTTGAAAATTGTCCACTATATCTTGAACTTTCTCTTACATGCCATGCATCAAATTTTCCACAGTGGGATTCATCTCACAAGCAGTGTCGAAGTAACTGAGACTGACAGGCTCAGCTTTGGATTACTCAGGTTCCCCACATTCTCACAATTTCTCAATTACCTCTGGACTGCCATATCACTCTTCTACATTTATTATTTTATTTTCAGTCACCCTGGTATGGGAATATTTATTGCAGTAACCTGAGCTTCCACTCATGCTCTGAGGGCTTGTTCCCCATCCATTTTACAATAGATCAAGCTCCTCACTTGCAGCAGTGTTCACGTTCCTGAAAATGTTCCTGAATAAAGAGCATCAAGAGTCATGTCCAAGGATGTTCATCAAACATGGTGAACTGAAAAGCTCACAATCAACCAGATATCTGGCAAAGTTTGTTCAATCTGATGCTTCAGTTTTGCACATGATAATGTGCCTCTGGAGAACCGTTATGGGTGTTAAGCATTAAATCAGCTTAAAGGCGCTGCCCCATGAACACAAAGGTACCATACCAAATTTAGTAGAAACAAATTTAAGTTTATTATTGCATATCAAAAAGCAATCCTGGTACCTCTGGGAGAAACAGAGTAGCAGTTTCATCTTAACAGAACTACTCCTGTGTGTCTTCCCATACATTAGTAAAGTCCTCTTTTTTATAGATAACACAGACAGTCTCAATCCCCGAAGTGCTTGAATCTATGGGAGGATCATGTACCACGTGTCTCATGTCCAAATAAGACAAACTAAAATCTAAGTACCCTGTTCCCCCCTCCCACCTTGAGGCCCAATTGAGGCCCATGTGCCTGCCGCTCACTGTCAATCTTCTGTTAGTTCTTTGTCCTGTCAACTTTTCATCCTCAGGGAGATCTCCAGGACTCTCTAATTTCATTGGGGCCCCTGAAGTCGAGACGGTATCCGGTGAAAATGTAACCTTGTCCATGTGCTCTTTGTGACCTCATGACCCTCCATCATATTTGAACAGCTCCAAATGCAATCCAGATGTCTCCCAGAGTCTCTCCAAGCTAAGGTCAATTTGAGCTTGTCATGGCCTTTGCGGCTTGGCCTAAGCCAGAATCTCTGTGTTGATTTCAAACTTTAGGCACACATATATCATGGGGTATGTTTCTTTGTTCATTTCCTAATGTGACAACCTTGTATGATGAGATAAGATGAAGATGATCAAGTGCATTTCATCTGTGCAAAGAGTATGTGTCAGAGCCCTTATTGGAGTCAACCTTGGAGCCATGCTTTGAACCTAATTCAGATAGGCTGTTTTAGCAGCCCTCTGCTCCCCCTATTTATGTCTAGATCTTTCTTGTTTTATAGTAGCTTCACTCTCTATCAGAAGGACATGCCCATGCTTTTTCACTTCTGTACATATCCTGATGCTGACTGTGCCTGCTGTAGATATGTTCAAATACAGTATGTTGACTTTACAGATCTTGCTGTGCACTTGGAAGAAGCAGAATATTGTCCTATAAGTTCCTAACTCATGAATCTACATTTGTTATAGTATTTCTCATCAAACTGTCATGTGCTGAGAAAATGGCTTTCTGAAGGTCTCACACCTCTGCATTGATATTTGTTAGGAAAAATATATTTTTCTGACAGGAGTTGGTGGCACTTAAAGCCAAGTCTGAGTTGACTTAAAGCTTACTGAATCACTTTCTGTGTTTGCAGTACTTGTAATATTAAGCAAACCTGGGGCAATTTTCACAACGGTCTCATCATACTCACAGGCTTGCAAGCACAGTTTCAAAGAGAAACTCTTTGCAAAGCTTCCTATTGAAAATGTGGGCTGAGCAGCATCATGGGTACCCATGGGCTTTGTTGCAGGTACAGAGCCCATGCTTTAAACCATGCAGAAAATGAAATCCCTGCATGCTGTTGCTGGCTCTGCCCTTCCCAGCCCTGTCCCCAAACCTTTTTGGCACAGTTAATATTACCCACAATGTTTCACAGTATAGTATGCGCCTGGTGTGCCAACAAAAGTACGCACTAGTGAATTGTTTTGAAATCTGCCCCTATATATTTTACATAAAGTAATCCACGGAGAACAGGTTGAATGGCTAAATGCATCTATACAGCTTCATACACCACAGCGAAATTTAAGATCAGCAAATAAACGGCTATTATCTATACCATCATTGTCTTCAGCCAAATTGACCTCCATCAGAGATAGAGCAATAATTCTCGCAGGGCCCAAGATATGGAACATACTCCCGGGCCTGGCAGAATTAAGGCTAGAAACTAAATTTATAGAGTTTAGAAAAATGCTCAAAACATGGCTTTTTAATGAAGCTTTTAAGGAGGGTATAAGCTAAGTGAACTTGGCATCATCTTTCTTATGCATTTTACAAACACCTGAACTGTGCTATAACAAAATGGATTCTTATGTCTTTTATTTGGTTTTTACATTTATTTTAATTTGTTTATTGTTATTTTAAGATTGTAACAGGAATAATAGTTAAAGTTAAAATACTAAGTTTTATGTCTACATTTTATTTTACTTTATCTTTTATTATTATCTATATCTATTTTGATTTTATGTTTAATGTAATTACTGTAAACTGATGTGATGGATTTTTTTCCAAACACCGGTATAGAAAAATTTAACAAATAAATAAAATAAATAAATAAAATATGAGGACTAGTGGAGTACATGGCAAAAAGATGTATCTTCAAATTTCATTTATTTATTATTTTTATATACTGACATTTGATCTCAATTGAGATATCACACTGGTTTACATTCAGGTACAATCTAAGTTTTTGTACCTGAGGCAATGGAGGGTAAAGTCCACTGCTCTAACCACTAGGCTATTTCTCCTCCCCTATGTTTTTATGTTTATGTTTATGTTTTATGTTTATGTTTTTTTCATTTCTTTCATATTGTTAAATATAATTTTTCATTTTAAAATGAATCATTTTTAGCACACACTAATTCATATTAGTGTGTACAAACTTGAAAGATTGTGCACTGTTTCAAATTAATATGCACTATTTCAATTTAGTGCTCACTATTAAATTAGTTGTTTCATGCCCCGTCAGCACCTGGCCCGCGCAAGGGCCTGCTCACCTCGTTTACTCCTCTGTAAGTCATGGGTCGGCCTCCCCAGTGGCAGCCGCAAGCTCCTCCAGGCCTCAGTGTCCCGCTGCGGCAGTCGCACTATGCACCAGGCCTCACGCCGGAGTTCTGCATCTCCAGTGGCATTGGCCACGCCACTTTGCACATATGCGCACTCCGCTCGGTCTCTTGTAGGGTCAGGGGCGGGTCCTACCTCCGCAGCGTGCCATAATTGATTGCCCGATATAAGGACATTCCTACCTACACTTCCTTGCCTTGCAAATCAGGTCGACACTTTCCAGCCTTGTTCCAGCATCTTACTGTTCCAGCCTTGTCCCAGCATTCTCCTGTTCCAGTGTCCATCTGTCTCATCTCCCCAGGTTATACCCTCGGACTGTCTCTCTGGTACTGACCTCAGCCTGTTCCTCGACTACTCTGCCTGCTGCCTAGATCCTGACCTCTGCCTGCCTTGTGACCTCATCTGACCTGCAGAACCTGACCCCTGCCTTGTTGACTACTCCTCGGACTGATCCTCGGATTCTGACCTTGGCAGTCCTTGACCACACCTCTGATTCTGGCTCTGTCCCTTGCCTTGTCATCGCCTACGTTGTTCTGGTCCTCCTTGCTCCATCTGACCTTCAGCCTCGAGACCGACCATGCTCCCTTGTTGTCTGTAGGCACGCCTGTCTACTACCTCTCCAGGAGACCCTGAGAGGCCCACCTAGGTCCAAGCGGCCCGGGTCCCTACGGGCTCCACCCGGGGGGGACTGCGGCTTCCAGTGGTGAAGCTCATCCTAGCCTCTATCTCCTCCGGTGCTCCACCCCCTGGGGGCAGGTGCTTCCTGGTCCCTACCAGAGAGCAGTTCTACACTGCCCCAGACAAGGGTCTACCTCCGAGCACAAGAGTTGCCAAAGCCATGGACTCGGTGGAGTCTCAAGCCTCCAGGGCCCTACCGGGTTTGGCTGCCACAATCAAAGAACATCATGAAGCTTTGGAATCATTGGCCTCTTTGGTGGAAGAGCTTCATTCCATGCTGCAAGATACAGCTCTGGCCAATCCCATGGGCCTATCGGCCTCTATACTTACCAAGGCATCATTGGCATTTCCTGCACCTCCTCGATACAATGGGGACCCACGGTCCTGTCGTGGCTTCCTCAATCAGTGCTTCATGCAATTTGCACTGCAACTCTCCTTGTTCCTGAAAGAAGTCACTAAAGTGACCTTCATCTTTTCCTGCCTGGAGGGGAAGGCTCTTACATGGGAGTCTCCCCTGTGGGAATGCTTTGATCCCATACTTTCCAAGTTTATCTGAGTTTATTGTTCTCTTCAAGCAGACCTTCGGAGACCCATCCCATCAAGCTGTAGCCAGTCATGATTTACTCTTCCTCCGTCAAGGGTCACATATCCTCTCTGAGTATATGGTGGAGTTCAGGACCCTGGCTACTGAGCTCGGGTGGCAAGAAGGTTGTCTGTAAGCCATCTTCCTAGATGGACTCTCCAGTGCTCTCAAAGATGAACTCTCTGTCCGTGAGACTCCCACGTCTTTAGAGGACTTGATTTCCCTCACCAGGAAGATCGACCATCGTCTCCGGCAAAGGCGCCTAGAAGTAAAGGCTTCCCGCTCTCCTACACTGTGTCCCACATGTGTCCAGAGTCCTCCAGTCAAGATTCCACACCATCGCTGTCTCCTGTGGTGGAACCCATGGAGGTGAACCGTGGGCGACTGTCTCCAACCGAACATCTCTGTCGGAGGAAGGAGGGTCTTTGCCTTTACTGTGGCACTTCCGGACATCTTTGGCAGTCTTGTCCGGCTCGTCCGGAAAACTGCAATGCCTGAACCTGGCGGGGGTCGTGAGCTTAGGTGCTACTGTCACCGACCCCAACTCCTGCTTCCCGTCTCTCTGGGCATCGAGGCCCATTCCTTTGCCACCACTGCTCTTGTCTATACAGGAGCAAGTGGCAGTTTCATCATGGATGACATCGTCAAGCTTCTGAACATTCCTTTTCAGCCATTAGATGTGAGTCTCCATTTCACCATTCAAGGAGAACATCTTCCAGGGCTCATCACCCACAAACAGTGGCTGTCTGTCTTACCATGGGCACTCTCCATGAGGAGGAGATGTCCTTCTATGTGTTAAAATGTTTTACACCTCCAGTTATCCTGGTGTTGTCCTGGCTCCAGGCCCACAAACCCCAGTTTGATTGGCATTCCCTGCACTTGGTATAGTGGGGCTCCAAATGCCAGAAGACATGTCTATGTCAAGTATCTCCAGTAGTCTCAATCCTGAAGTCTACTACTCTGTCTGGTTTGCCTGCTCAGTATATTGACTTCGAAGATGTCTTCTCGAAGCAGAAAGCGGATACCTTGCCTCCGTTACGCAAGTTCAATTGCCCTATAGAACTTCTGCTGGGCACCACGCCTCCAAAAGGCAGAACTTATCCATTGTCTCATCCAGAAACCCTAGTCATGTCTGAATATATCAAGGAGAACCTAGAAAAGGGGTTCATTCGTCCATCTGATTCCCCTGCAGGAGCAGGCTTTTTCTTTGTCAAGAAAAAGGATGGCAGTTTACGACCTTGTATTGACTACAGAGGGCTCAACACCATAACCTGAAAAGATTGATACCCACTGCCCCTTATCAGTGAGTTGTTTGACTGCCTTCAAGGCGCATGGATCTTCACCAAGTTGGATCTGAGGGTTGCGTACAATTTGGTACGCATCCAACCTGAAGATATTTGGAAAACCACATTTAACATGAGGGATGGTCACTACAAATACACCGTGATGCCCTTTGGGCTATGCAATGTCCCAGCGGTCTTTCAACGCCTTATGAACAAAATCCTCCGAGGCCTCTTATACTCCTTCGTAGTTGTATATCTTGACAACATCCTGATCTTTTCTAAAAACATGGAATCTTATCGAGATCATGTTCGCACTGTCCTCTAATGTCTAAGAGAAAACCATCTTTATGCCAAGTTAGAGAAGTGCCTCTTCGAACGAAATTGCTTACCCTTCTTAGGGTATATCATATCCGATCGAGGTTTTTTCATGGACTCACATAAAGTCCAGGGGATCCGAGACTGGCCCCAGACAGTAGGTCTACAGGCCTTACAATGTTTCCTTGGCTTTACCAATTATTACCACAGCTTCATTGCTAATTATTCTACCCTAGCTACTCCGCTTACCGCAATGACCAAGAAAGGGGCTAACACTCATGTGTGGACTCCCAAAGAACAAGCCGCCTTTCAGACACTCAAAGAAGCCTTCTGTTCTGGTCCTTGTCTTCAGCATCCAGACCCAAGACGTCCATTCGTCGTTGAAGTCGACGTCTCTGCAATTGGAGCAGGAGCTGTCTAAAGCCAGTATTCTCCTAAGGGTAAATTGATACCTTGTTCTTTCTAATCACACAAGTTCTCTCCCACAGAGCAGCACTACACTGTTGGTGACCAAGAACTTCTTGCTGTCAAGTTGGTACTCCAAGAGTGGCGCCCCTGGTTGGAAGGGGCGCAATACAAGTTTATCATTTTCACCGACCATAAGAATCTTGAGCACTTTAAAGAAGCTCAATTCCTGAATCCTTGACAAGCCCAATGGGCGCTCTTCTTTAAACAATTCAACTTCGTTCTCCGTTATCGCCCAGCTTCTAAGAACCTCTGTGCTGACGGACTCTCCAGATCCTCTGAACCTGAGGATGCTCCTGACATCCCCAATTACATCATAGATCCTGCCTACATATCCCTTGCCATGACCACCACAGTCCCATCTGGGACTGTGGTGGTCATGGCAGGTAGATTGCGTGAGCAAGTTCTGAAATGGGCTAATGATTCCAAGCTGGCAGGACGCCTGGGTCGTGCCATGACCCTAGAGATGTTGCGACGATACTACTGGTGGCCGTAACTATGTAGATTCATGTCCCATCTGTGCCCAACAGAAGCCATATACTGGAAGGCCTTGGGGCCTACTCCAACCACTTTCAGCATCTACCGAGCCATGGTCCAGCATCTCAATGGAATTTATCACAGATCTGCCTACGTCTCAGAACAATACCGTAATCTGGGTCATCATCGACTGTTTTTTCGAAAATGGGTCACTTCGTTCCCTTGCCGGGCCTCCCATCAGCCCCAGAATTAGCCAAGTTGTTTTTGAAACATATTTTCCATCTCCATGGACTCCCAAAGGAGATTATATCCGACCGAGAACCACAGTTTGCCACCAGGTACTGGCGCTCCCTATGTAAGAAGTTTAACATTGCCTTGAGTTTCACATCGGCCTATCACCCATAGGCCAATGGTCAAGCAGAAAAGGACCAACCAAACTTTAAAAACATTCCTCCGTTCCTACATGAATGATCAGCAGGACAAGTGGTTTGATCTACTACCCTGGGCTGAGCTGTCGCACAATACCCATGTTACTGCTTCCACCGATGTATCTCCATTTTCTGTGGTATTCGGATGACAACCTCGGCTTCCACTTCCAGTTCCGTTGACTGTTCCTTCTCCAACTGCGCAATCCATGGCCCATACCATTCATCAGGTATGGAAGGTAACAGAAGGCATGGAGAGACCACTACTCTTAACCAATATGCCTTGATGATTCCTATGCAACTGCAACATTGCTCCCCACTTCAATGGCAGGGGAATAGGATACAGAAAACCAAGAGCGCCCAATTTCTACGGTCTGGGTACTGATACACAGACATAAGGGAAAAAGCACAGGACTGGTCTCATAGCCTAGTCCATAAGCAAGGCATGCCAAGAAACACTGGCTGAATTTTCAAGAAAATTCAACACCCAGCAAAAAATGTTGCTAGTGGCAATTTTTATGGGGACCATAAGACTTGGGGATAACTGCCCAAAGCAACAGTTACTACACTTAAGAGAAACATTGACTAACCTGCATGGAGTGGCAGTTTCTACCTTTAAAAGCTTACTGGGCAGACTTGATAGACCATTTGGTCCTTTTCTGCCATCTCTTTTTTTGTTTCTATGATACTTCCCAAGAGAAGAATTAGATAGGATTTTAGACAGTGTTGGGGAGGAGGTGGCTGTTGTGGTACATGTGGGCACCAATGACATAGGAAAATGTGGGAGGGAGGTTCTGGAAGTCAAATTTAGGCTCTTAGGTAGAAAGCTGAAATCCAGTATCTCCAGGGTAGCATTCTCTAAAATGCTCCCTGTTCCACGTGCAGGGCCCCAGGGGCAGGCAGAGCCCTGGATTCTCAATGAGTGGATGATACAATGGTGCAAGGAAGAGGGATTCATTTTTTAAGGAACTGGGGAACCTTTTGAGTAAGGAGTCTTTTCCAAAGGGATGGGCTCCGCCTTAACCAGGGTGGAACCAAGCTGCTGGCTTTAACCTTTAAAAAGGAGATAGAGCAGCTTTTAAACTAGTTCAAAGGGAAAATCTGACTGTCGCTCAGCAGCGCATGGTTTGAAAGGAGGTATCTTCAAAGGATACTAATGATACATTAGAATTAGGGCATCCCAACAGTGAGGTTCCATTAATAAGAAAAGTAATCCAAGTACCTGAAATTAAAAACTCACCTGAGCTAAAAGATTCCAATTTATCCCTATCAATTAGAAAGCAGAATGAAAATATAAACAAAAAACATACTTTGAAATGTTTGTATGCTAATGCCAGAAGTCTAAGAAGTGGGAAGGGAGAACTAGATGGTGGAAGGAGGATAACCAATGGGACAGTGCTATACCAGGGTAAAAATTATAATGCAATGACAGAGAGGAGCATCTGGGAGGTGGGATGGTGCTTTATATCCGGGATGGTATAGAGTCCAACAGGATAAAAATCCTGCGTATGACTAAATGCACAATCAAATCTTTATGGATATGTTGGAGAAGAGTACAGTGATAAGAGTATTCTACCATCCACCTGGCCAAGATGGTGAGATGGACAGTGAAATGCTAAGATAAATTAGGGAAGCTAACCAAATTGGTAGTGCAGTAATAATGAGAGATTTCAATTACCCCAATATTTACTGGGTAAATGTAACATTGGGACATGCTAGAGAGATAAAGTTCCTGGATGGAGTAAATGGCAGTTTTATGGAGCAACTGGTTCAGGAACTGATGAGAGAGGGAACAATTTTAGATCTAATTCTCAGTGGAGCACAGGATTTGATGAGAGAGGTAACGGTGGTGGGGCCGCTTGGCAATAATGTCGCTAAAGGTGAACCGATAATTGTAGTGTATTTGGATTTTCAGAGGCTTCTAGGAAAAGTAAAAAGTCATGGGATAGGTGGAAATATACTTTCATGGATTACAAACTGGTAAAAAGATTGGAAACAGAGAATAGGATTAAATGGACTATTTTCTCAGTGGAGTGCTCATGGATCTGTACCGGGACCCGTGCTTTTCAATATATGTATAAATGTTCTGTAAAGGAATACAACAGTGAGGTAATCAAATGTGCAGATGATACAAAATTATTCAGAGTAGGTAAATCACAAGTGGATTGTAATAAATTGCAGGAGGACCTTGAAAGACTGGAAATTTGGGCATCCAAATGGCAGATGAAATTTAATGTGGATAAGTGCAAGGTGATTCATATAGGGAAAAAATAACCCATGCTGTAGTTCCACAGGTTCCATATTAGGAGCTACCACCCAGGAAAGATATCTAGGCGCCATAGTGGATAATACATTGAAATCGTTGGCTCATTGTGCTGCGGTAGTCAAAAAAACCAAACAGAATGTTAGGAATTATTAGGAAGGGAATGGTGAATAAAACGGAAAATGTCATAATGCCTCTGCATCATTCCATGGTGAGACTGCAACTTGAATACTGTATACAAATCTGGTCGCCACATCTCAAAAATATATAGCTGAGATGGAAAAAGTACAGAGAAGGGCAACCAAAATGATAAAGGGATGGAACAGCTCCCCTATGAGGAAAGATTAAAGAGTTTAGGACTGTTCAGCTTGGAGAAGAGAAGGCTGAGGGGGGATATGATAGAGGTGTTTAAAATCATGAGAGGTCTAGAATGGGTAAATGTGAATCAGTTATTTACTCTTTCGGATAATAGAAGGGGCACTCCATAAGGTTAGCATGTAGCACATTTAAAACTAATCGGAGAAAGTTCTTCACTCAATGCACAATTAAACTCTGGAATTTGTTGCTAAGGGATGTGGTTAGTGCAGTTAGTATAACTGGGTTTAAAAAAGATTTGGATAAGTTCTTGGAGGAGAAGTCCATTACCTGCTATTAATCTAGTTGACTATAGCCACTGCTATTACTAGCATCAGTAGCATGGGATATTCTTAGTTTTTGAGTTCTTGCCAGGTACTTGTAGCCTGGATTGGCCACTGTTGGAAACGATGCTGGGCTTGATGGACCTTTAGTCTGACCCAGTATGGCATGTTCTTATGTTCTTAAACAGAAATAAGATTAGACTAATGATTCTACTTGCACTCAAATTTGTTATTGTATATGTAACCCCGGGGCATCTAATCCCTATCCCAAGGGCCTATATCTCAAACACAGTAGTTGATGTTAAAACTTCCCATAAGTCTACTCTCCAGTTACTATCCATGATTCAGTGAGAGGACGGAAGACAGATTATCTGACTATATGCACTGTTCATGTCCTCAAACCTCTTCTTTTCACTCTGATAAACAGTATTGATGGTCACCCATTTACCCACAGAATTGATGAGCCTTTAATGTCCAACTATTACAATAAAACCCTGGAGGCTGAACTGATTTCTATCTCAATTTTTACTGAAACATCATGTAATAGATAGAATGTTTTTTACAGTCTAATGTATCCGTTGAGACAGTGATACACAGATATTTCTGAAATTTGTGATTCTTTAGTCTTTTCCAATCTTTAGGATGTTAAAGCCAATTTCTTAGTTTTTTTGCTTCTTATTTTCTTTCCCATGGTGTAAGATAAGTCTGAGCTTTCCTCCTATGTAGTTGGACATTTTGGGATAGTCTTACATAGATGTTTCTAATAATACAGTCACACATCTCATACCTCTCCAGTAGTTTTCTGACAGCTCATCTTTCTCTTTACAGTTCCTGATTGGTACCAGCTCTTCTCCCAATATCTTTTGTAGATGGAGGTGAATCCTGTTGGGGTCCAAGGTGAACCCTCTTCTCTTATCCTTGGCTCCCTTTTTTGGACAACCATCAGTCATCCCTCCTTCAGGATGCAATGATCCCAGGTTCCCTCTAATGAAAGGAATCATCTGCTTTAGAATTTAGTGAAATCAGAAAGGAAAAACAGTTTCAATTGATGAGATACCCAGTTGAATCAAAGGGAAAAAATAGAATCATATCAGTCAGCAGAAACTCAAAAGTTGAAAGGATGGGAGGTAGAAAGAAACTCCCATATTCAAAAAGAAAAGCATGGAGGCCTGAGCTCTTAAAAATAAATTAATACACAGAGGACAACCAGGGCATGCTGTCCCTATGAATGGTTACAAAAAAACTGCACAAGGTAAAATAGTGGTCAGGTTTTTTTTATATGGTAGTCACCATTTACTATTTCCCACATGGAGGAGTGAACTACCCACACTCTTTTCCTCTGTCCTCCCAAACATGAATTGATTTAGACTACACTGGTAGAGAACTTGGAGGTCTCTACACATGTTATCTTGCTTTACATTGTTTATAAGCAGTGCTCAAGAATCAGCATAATTCTGCATTATAGCAGCATGTCCAGCAGCGATCAAGACTCATGTATCCAATATTTAGAGCCAGACACTCTGCAAGAGTAGAAAAGAAATGACTTTACATTCATAGGGGGATTGTATAGTTCTGTACCAAGTTCAATTTGCAAGTCAATCTATGAGTCTTGCTTGTGCACTTTATTACATTTTTTCCCTTTAGACAACCTTGAAAGTAAATGGTACATTTCTTCCTTCTGACTTCTAGAAACTAAAATGTGAACCAATAATACCAGCTGGCAGTTTAATACTTCTGTTTTTCATTGAACATTGGCTTTATAAGATAAGAATGAGAGTCACTTAGTATTTCATTCTACATATTTAGAGATTTCATTTTGATTTGCTTGCAATTTTAAGGCAAGCATTTGAAGTAGCTAAATGTTTCATGCTACTGCAGACCTACTGTACAATCAACAGAAGGTCTTGATAAAACAATATCAATTCTATTTGCTTGTCTAAGACTTCAAATTTTTGATAGGAAAAGAACCTGCTTCAAGGCAAACACTGGATATAAAACTTAGTTGTTGTTCTTTCTCTAGCTTTGATCTACTGAATATGTCCTTGCATATATTAGAAATAAGGTAATGGATACAAAAGAGGATTACTCTAGAAGCTAAAGTGGCAGACTTGGAGGACCTAAGGAAGACAGAGAGGTATATAGACTTTATAGAGGAGACTTCAGGGACATACTAGAGTAGTCCCACATTCACCCAGGCAAACCCTGTACTGTCTTGGAAAAGAAAGGTCACCTGGAAGGAGAGCACACCTTGGTATGCCAGGAAGCAATCCTGAAGTGACGACCTGCTCTAAAGGTGATGAAGTATCAGGGTAAGGACAGTCATTAGGAAAATACATAGCTGGGTGGCTGGAGGATATGAAGATTACTTGGCAACTTGCTTCCCTGGTGTGAATATATGGCAGACCTCACACATCACATAGATATGATTTTAGATAGTGTTGGGGAGGGGTCTGCTATCTTGGTATATGTGGGCACTAATGATATAGGAAGGTACAGGAGGGAGGTTCTGGAAGTGAAATTTAGGATTTTAGGTAGAAAGTTGAAATATAGAACCTCTAGGGTAGCATTCTTAGAAATGCTCCCTGTTCCACATGCAAGAGCCCAGAGGCAGGCAGAGCTCTGGCGTCTCAATGTATGAATCAGACAATGGTGCTGAGAAAATGGCTTTAAGTATGATAGGATCTGGATAACATTTTGGGAAAGGGTTTTTTTTCCCCCCTAAAAGGATGGGTTCCACCTTAACCAGGGTAGAACTAGGCTACTGGCACTAACCTTAAAAAAAGAGAACAGTTTTTAAACTAGATGAAGGATACTAATGCCAAAGGGAACTTATGGTTTCCTGATAGAGAGGTTGCAAAAAAATGTAAAAGTGGCCCAAGTGCTGTTAAGTAATCTGTAGACAGAATTGAAAATTTCCATATTATCCCTCTCAATTGATAAGCAGGTTGTTGCCATAATTTGAAATGTATACTGCATAAATATGCTAGAAGTCTAAAAAATAAGATGAGATTGTTAGAGTGTATAGCACTGATTTAAGAGATAGATATAATTGGCGTCTCAGAGACCTGGTAGAAGACAGGATAACCAATGGGACACTGTGACACCAGGGTACAAATTACATCGCAATAACAGGATGGATCAAATTGGTGGACAGGTGGCATTATTTATTAAGAGGGCATTGAATCAAACAAGATAAAAGTCTGCAGGAAACAAAATGCACCATAGAATTTATATGGATAGAAATTCCATATGAAAAGGGGGTAAAATAGCATTCAGGATGTATTACCATTTACCTGGCCAGAATGAACATACAGACAATGAAAATTAGCAGCACAGTGATAAAGGGTGATTTCAATTATCCCAGAATTGACTGTGTAAATGTCATATCAGAACTTGCTAAGGAGGTGAAGTTCTAGATGAAATAAATGACTACTTCACAGAGCAGTTGGTACAAAAAACAACAAAGAGTGGGGAAATTATTTTAGAGATTAATCCTTAGTGGAACATAGGATTTGGTACAGGAGGTAATGCATTTTGGGCTACTTGGTAATAGTGATTATATCATGATCAAATTTGACTTAATTGGAGAGATGACACTAAAGAAATCTACTGCAATAGAATTTAATGTTCAAAAATGAGACTAAGATAAAATGAGAAAAATGGTTAGGAAAAATCTGAAAGATGCAGCTGCCAAGGTTAAGAGTTTACAGCAGGCATGAACCTTGTTTACCATCTTGGAAGTCCAGACCAGATGTACTCCATGCCTTATAAAAGGTGGAAAAAAAGACTAAATGATTACCGGCATGGTTAAAAAGTGAGATAAGAAAGGCTATTCTAGCCAAAAGAACATCGTGCAAAAAATGGGAAAAATGAAGAAAACAGGAACCAGCATAAGTACTGGCAAGTTAGATACAAAGCATTGTTAGGGAAGGGAAAAACATAATTTGAAAAGAAGCTTGCTATGGAAGTAATAACCTATAATAAAATATTTTTCTGGTATATTTGAAGAGGAATGCCAGTGAGGGAGTCATATGGACCATCAGATTATCAAGGGATAAAAAGGGCACTTAGGGAAGAAAAGGCCATGGCACATTAGCACAGAGATTAAATAAATTCTTTGCTTCATTCTTTACTGAGGAAGATATAAAGGAGAAACACATGAAAGGTGACAATTCCATCACACAAGGTAGGGGGGGGGATTTAGGTAGGGCTGGGAGTGGGTGGGTTAGATAGGGGAAGGGAGGGAAAGGTTGGGGGATCCAAAAAAAAGTTCCCTCCGAGGCCGCTCCGATTTCGGAGCGGCCTTGGAGGAAACAGGAAAAGCCATCGGAGCTCCTCTTAGGATCGGCACACGCAAGGGGCACATGTGTGCACCCCCTTGCCCGCGCCGACCCCTGATTTTATAACATGCGTGCGGCAGCGCGCGCATGTTATAAAATCGGGTGTACATTTGTGCGCGCTGAGTAGCGTGCACAAATGTACCCCACTCTTACAGGAATTAAAATCGGCCCCTATGCATTTTCCCCTTATGGCTCAGTTTACTTTGCTCCTGAACCTAAAGAAATCCTATATCAGTGTTGAAGTTTCTTTAGTTTTAGCTTATTATTTTTGTAATGCCACATTTCCATAATGAAATCAACTTAGTCTACACTTTAAAAACCAGTGCTGCTTCTACATTCAGGTACTCATCTGTGGAAATCTTGATTAAGGTTTAAAGAGATTTTTTTGTGCAAGTTGCCTTTCCATGCACAGATACATTCAGATGAAGAACAAACTTCTAAATTGTCCCCCATTCATTTCATTTCACACTTACATGCAGCCCTATCGAACCCTCCTGCTGCTCCAAAACATTTATGGGCATGACTTACATAGCAACAGAGAACTGAAGCTATTCATTCTGACCCACTCACATGTATTCAGACTAGAAAATCTGGCCTTTATTAGGCATGACGGTGGAAGAAGGGGAGAGCTGTTTCATTATTGTTTCATATTCTTTGCCTTTTCCAAATTATTTTTTTTACGTATTTGAAAATGTGCACAAAATATTTTACATAATGTTTATAAAAACACCTCTCAAGAAAAATAAAAAAATCTTAAAGAAAATAAAGCATATAAACCTCAGTAGTATTAAAAAGGATACTATTACCTTAAATAAGAACTTGTTAATGCAATATTATACAATGTAATCAAATGCAGTTTTATGTAAACCGTTGTGATCTTCTGTTGGAACGATGGTATACAAAAAGCATAAATAAATAAATACATACATAAATACATAAATAGATAAAACAGAGATCCGCAATAATCAAAGTGGCAACAAAAAATAATTCCTAACTCCAAAAAAAAAAAGAAAAAAAAAAGAAGTCCAAGAATAAACTTCAAAACAAACCAAGGGGAAAATAACAGACAAAAAAAAGAGTAGATGATCACTAAGCTTAATCTGCATGTTCAGATGAAGAAACTTTATAACATTAATAATAGGTAGCAGAGCATCATGAGAACAATTCACTCTATTAAATAATTTTTAAATAACTCAAGCTCTGAAACATTACAAAAGCAAGAAAAATTAACCAGTCTGATATTCCTTTGTTGGGCCTGCTTCTGAAGGGGCTCAGTTCTCTTAGATGTAATAGTACTAAGTTTAGCTACCACTGCTTTTATGGCATCAAATTCTCCCATTTTCTGTCAAAATAGAATTAGTCCAAAAGAGAGTGAACAGTACTTTGTGTTGATTCCAAGGGTTGCTGCAAAACCTGAAAACTTGTTTTGAGATCTACCACATCTTTAAAAAGATCTTTCCATAAATCCTGTATAGCCTGCTGTATGAGCAGAGTAATTTCCCCTTCAACTTTGTCTCTTCTCCATACCTGATGCAGCCAGCAGATGTCAGTCTCTGCTGAGGGAAAAGCCATCCAAGGAGAGCCAGCAGCAGCAGCCATTGCCTCAGCAGCTTATACTGATAGAGCCCCAGACTAAACAGCATGTATACTCTTCGAGCCCCAACTCCCTCATCATTCCAGCGATGAGAGTGTTGATGTTGTCATTGTGCTCCCTCCTACTTCAGTACTATGAATGAGTCCTGCCAAAGAACTCCTGGAGCAATTCCTGAGGATCTCAGATGGCCCCGCAGGCTCAATCAAGCACACAAAGCCATTGCTGGGACTCTTGTTTGTAGAGATGTGAATCGTGTCCTCGATCGTCTTAACGATCGATTTCGGCTGGGAGGGGGAGGGAATCGTATTGTTGCCGTTTGGGGGGGTAAAATATCGTGAAAAATCGTAAAAAATCGAAAAAACGTAAAATCGCAAAACCGGCACATTAAAACCCCCTAAAACCCACCCCCGACCCTTTAAATTAAATCCCCCACCCTCCCGAACCCCCCCCAAATGACTTAAATAACCTGCGGGTCCAGCGGCGGTCCGGAACGGCAGCGGTCCGGAACGGGCTCCTGCTACTGAATCTTGTTGTCTTCGGCCGGCGCCATTTTCCAAAATGGCGCCGAAAAATGGCGGCGGCCATAGACGAACACGATTGGACGGCAGGAGGTCCTTCCGGACCCCCGCTGCAGGAGGTCGTTCAGCGAGGGTTCCGGCGCCTCGCTGAACGACCTCCTGCAGTCGATCTCCTGCCGGTGCCATTTTCCGTACGAAAACGATTCGCGGCGGGAAATCGCTCCCTGACCCCCGCTGGACCTCCAGGAACTTTTGGCCAGCTTGGGGGGGGGCCTCCTGACCCCCACAAGACTTGCCAAAAGTCCAGCGGGGGTCCGGAAGGACCTCCTGCCGTCCAATCGTGTTCATCTATGGCCGCCGCCATTTTTCGGCGCCATTTTGGAAAATGGCGCCGGCCGAAGACAACAAGATTCAGTAGCAGGAGCCCGTTCCGGACCGCTGCCGTTCCGGACCGCCGCTGGACCCGCAGGTTATTTAAGTCATTTGGGGGGGGGTTCGGGAGGGTGGGGGATTTAATTTAAAGGGTCGGGGGTGGGTTTTAGGGGGTTTTAGTGTGCCGGCTCACGATTCTAACGATTTATAACGATAAATCGTTAGAATCTCTATTGTATTGTGTTCCATAACGGTTTAAGACGATATTAAAATTATCGGACGATAATTTTAATCGTCCTAAAACGATTCACATCCCTACTTGTTTGTGGCACTGAACACTTGGGGCGTCGCTTGTGCTTTGGCATCTGGAACAAAATCTTCCCCCACCGAAAACAGGTAATGTACAGACCCTGGCAGAGCATCTTCCCCAGAAAGTGGCCAACCTGCCTTGCAGTTTGGATGCCATCTGCCTTTTCCAAATTCTTAACACTTAAAATACATTAGTGGGAAGACTGCATGCCCCATAACCGATGCCCAGGCACACACCTCTGCTAAAAATTTTAGTTGAGAATTACAAAAGACACAAAAATAATGTTGTAGATTATTGATTAACACATTAATTGAATTATGGAATGCAATTTTAATACAAATACATATTTAACAACAGATTAATTATTGTTCCATATTCTTTTATGTTTTCATGAATATTTTTCCCAGAATCATGCAAAAGTTTATTGTGCATACTGTTTTATGGGAAATGGGCTCCCAGTGTGTGCTTGTGAATCCTGAATAAAATGAGTATAGATATTTCTTTCCTGTTCCCCTTTGACTAAATGCATTCATTTATTCCCTGGCATTTGCTGCAAACATTTAATGGGAGGATGATTTTTCTTAACTCTGTCCACAGAATAATTTCCAGCAATTGTCAATTTCAAAGTTCAGTCATAGGCTTTTGATCTCCAGTTTATATCTGAGTCGATTTATTACTGTACACGTTGTTTATGACTCTCTATGTGCACACCCCACTTTTGGAATTAATGTACTGTGTATTATATCGGCAGTGGGAATGAACCATTTACTGCTTGGTGTTTTAATGCCCTAGCAGCCTGCTATTCTTTCATCAAATGGCACAAAGAAGAAAACAGACCAGAGTCAGCTACTTCACCTGCTGTGTTAACTGCAGGCAAGTTCACTTTTTAATTTGCAAACTTAAGCGGACATAAAGAACTCTCCAACTGATAACAGAAGGCTGCAAACCCTAAAACAAGTCAGATTTACAAAGATTAACAAGTTAAGTTCTCAAGAAAATGTTTTGTCTGAATTTTTATCTCTGCTTTCATATCACCAAAATAATGAGGATAGGCCTTAGGAGTGTAAAGGACTATTTTCAAAGAGTTTATGCGCATAGATCTCTGGGTTAGAAAACTGTTCCCGGCTCATGGCTATATTATCCACTGTAATGGTCCTAGACACACGAGAGAGAGAGAGAGATTGACTCTCTACCTGGGTAACATCAAGCTAGGTGGAGAGAACATTGCCCAAATCTCATCTTGGAGTGGCCTTTGGAGTGAGTGAGTGAGTGAGTGAGTGGCCTTTGGAGTGAGTTTCCTCACTCCAAAGGCCACTGGAGTGAGTGAGTGAGTGAGTGGCCTTTGGAGTGAGTTTCCTCACTCCAAAGGCCAGCAAATCTTCACAAGAGATCACTGTTCTGTTCGTAGGTGTCACATAGAATGTCAAAGTGGCCCCTAACCCCCTACACTCTTACCTAAACCCCACCTCGAGTTACTAGGTGGGCCTACCATAGGGATACAAATACCTACCTATGGGCCATGACATTATGGCCAGTCTCTCTTTCTCTCTCTCTCTCTCTCCCCCCATCAATTCACCTGAAATAGCCTTACAGGAGACATCACAAAGGGCAATGAAACCTTACCACATGGTCACAGCAGCTATCACACAGCCTAACACAATCCAAAGATGTGTAGTTAAAATCAGCATTACAGCTGTGCAATAGCTCTTCGCAGGCAGGCTAACCCAGCCCACTCTCCACCCCTCACTCCTCCTATTTTCGGAATTTGCATCACACCATACGATATGATGCGATCGCATGCGAAAATGCCTTATCGCATTTTGATAAATGACCCCCTAAGTGTATAGATTTTATATTGAAATGTATTGCCTACAGGTCAATTTTCAGCTAAGGCTGAATGCCTCTTCTAGGCAGCAAAATTTAGTTGCTTAGATTTTGGAGAATTTTCAGCCAAACATCCTGATTCCCAGGATCAGTTGAAAAATTCCCTAAATCAAAACGGCCAGAATTTGGCTGCCTAGATTTAGGTCACTCAGTCATGGTGAATTCACCCCTCTCCATCTGAGCTTGATCTCCTTCCTTCAAAACCTGAGACTTAAAAGTAAACTGCACCTCCCTCCAAGCCATGAACCTCTCCCACCATCCCATGAACCCTGATAGCTGAAATAAACGTCCCCCATCCTTCTGAGCTATGGTTATTTTCCTCGCATTCTCCCTAACGCCCCATGGCTGAAAAATCTCCCCAAGACCACCCTTATTAAAGATCCTCTAGCAGCATGCATGATCATTCAGTGCAGGTCAGTTGTGCCAGCAGGCAGGGAATCATGCCCCTCCTGCCTGCACAAAGGAAAGCCATCTGGAATTGGGAAGTGTAACTCCAGAGAGGTAGGGGCCCTGGGACCTGGGATCCTTTTGGGGAGGGAGCTGATATCAGGTCATTTTACGGGGGTAGGGTGTAGGGGATGGTGCCATCGGGGGGAGGGGGCAGTGTTTAAGATACTGGACTGGTGGGGATTATGACAACAGGGGGTAGGATTTTGGGTTTAAATTATTGAGGCTCAGGCTTTAGGAAGTGTTCAACCGAAAATCTAGGTGCCTAAGGTAGACTAAATATTTCCCTCAGTCTAAAGTGCTCAGCCTTGGTTAAAAATTGGCCTCTCGCATTATAAAATTCATAAAGAAAATGCACGCATTTTAGATGTAGTATAGAAGAATTCTGAAGATTGGCTGGAAGGATATATTCTCAAATGAAAGGGTATATGATATGACTGGAAGTGGAAGAATTCTTGGAGAAGACCTAGTCAGAAGAAAAACAGGATCTATTGGTCATGTTCTCAAAGATTGAAGTCCAGGGCTTCCCAAAACTATTCTGTGGGCCCCATAGCCATTAAGGTTTGCAGGATATCCACAATGCATATACATAAAGATAAATTGTCATGTAAATTTATCTCATGCATCTGCATTGTGGATAACCTGAAAACCTGACTGGCTGTGGGATTCCCAGGACAGGTTTGGGAAGCTCTGATTTAGTGGCAAATTAATTAATAGGGGTAAGGTAATGGAAATTTTAATTTAGTTTTTTTTTTTTTGTTTCATTTCTTGTTTATTCTGTTTTGTTTCATTTACCAACACAAAATCTAAAAAAGGAAAAGAACCCTTAAAAAAAAATAGAATCTAAATTATCCCTTTCCCCGTCTACCAAATCCACTTAAACAAAGGTTCCTAGGAGCCCCAGGATGCCTCAACCACCACCCAGCTCGGCCCTCACACTATCATGTGGAGGGGGGAAGGTCGGAGGGGGGTTGGGGGGGTGGGAGGGCCTTGACTTTAAGCAGGTTTGGTTGATGGAGGAAGGGAACCAGATTCAGAGTTGGGTTTTTTTTTTATTTGGTCACAGCAGTGAGTATTCAAAACAAAACAAAAGAAAAACAAACCAATTCTGTTTGTTCAGTTTTGATAATGAAACAAAATAAAAGAGGAAATGTTGACATTTCCAATTTTGTTTTAAATGATAGCACATCCCTGTTAATTTACTGCTGGTGGGCAGAAGGGCAAAAAAAAAGAGAAAGGAAAGCAGAGAGGAATCGGAGGAGATAACCTTAAAAAAGGGTCAAGATCTCAAAACATGGGCAAAGGAAAGAGTAAAACAAAGGTTCCTGTAGCTGAGTGAAGAAGGAAACACAGCAGGTGATTAATGCCATACTGAAGGAAACTCGGGGGTAATTTTTAGTGGTACTCGGAGGGCTAAGGTTTGTGTTTACAAAGGTCCTGCTGACTTTAGCCTGAATTTTCAACGTGTACTTATACACATAAGTCAACTGTGAAGATGAGCGGGCACACGCAGAACTCAGTGTATAGTACACACATTTATTTATGTATTTATGTATTTATTTATTTAAAATATTTTCTATACTATCGTTAAGCAAGCTGCCGTCACAATGGTTCACAATAAGGCACATAATTACATGTTTGCTTAAATGCGTTATAATATATTAACTAAACAGGTGCCAACAAATGCTGTAACCTGCTTCTTAACAGATGTAAATGTGTCCGAGTAGATTTGCCTGCATGCTTTCAAAAATCAGGCGGGGAAAGCATTCATATGCATATTTTGAGAATCAGAAGAATGTGTGTAAATGCTATCCACGCCTTACTTCTGCCACCCCCCACCATGAACGCCTCTATGCTGTTTACAGAAACATATGCGTGGAATCGCTTTTACACACACCACTCCATGGGCAATTTTCTAAAGCCCATTGACATACAAGCATAAAACTGCATTTCATGTGTGTAAATGCCTTTCAAAATTCAGCGCTAAAGACGCATGCGATTTTTGACAAATCAGATCCTTTCACTATTAATGAAATTACAATAACGTGCTGGGCTTTACTGGTAAATAGACCCCATTGAGATTAATGAGGATCTAGTTAGTTATTAATTTATTTATTTATTTATTTATTTAAAGGATTTATATTCCGCTGATCCACAAATATCAGTGGATTACAAGTAACATGCACAAAAATACTGAATGACAACAATAATACATCATTTATGGGGGACTGTTGGCATTTGCTATTTGGATATTTGATAGGCAATTTTTTGCATCTTTTGAGGAAATAAAAGTTGTTTACTATGAACCTTTGAAATTTCTTGACAAGATTAATTGTGCACCCCACCTTCTTTATTTGTATCTGCCTATTTATTAACAACATGCATTAACATGCTATCACAATTTGTGCACTATTCATTTGTTTTATCTTCTTTCTACATGTTAGTGGTTAGGTGGTACAGTCCACATGGTGTCTATGATCTTTTTATTGGCAGAAAAATGTTTGGGCTAGATTTTAAAAGCCCTGCGCGCATAAATCCAGGAGGATTTACACGCGCAGGGCACTCGCGCGCCTATTTTGCATAGGCCGCCGGTGCGCGCAAAGCCCTGGGACGCGCGTAAGTCCTGGGGCTTCGTAAAAGGGACGGGAGGGGGCGAGTCCGGGGGGCATGTCAGGGGTCAGGGGGCGGTCCGGGGCAGGTCCGGGGGCGTGGTGACGGTTTGGGGGCAGGCTGGGAGGCAGTCCCAAGTCCCCTGGCACTGCGGCCTGTGCCGGGGGAAGCCGAGGCGGCGCACGCAAGTTACGCCTGCTTCAAGCAGGCGTAACTTGCCCAACAAAGGTAAGGGGGGGATTTAGGTAGGGCTGGGGGTGGTGGGGTAGATAGGGGAAGGGAGGGGAAGGTGAGGGGATGCGGAAGGAAAGTTCCCTCCGAGGCCGCGCTGCTCGGCACGTGCAGGCTGCCGATTTTGCACAGCCTTGCACGTGCCGACCCCGGATTTTATAAGATATGTGCGCGCGTATGTTTTTAAGATCTACCTCAGCGGCAATATCTAGATCCCCCATTAATATACCAACTATTCTTAACTCTGCTTAGCTTCTAGAGATTTAGGTAGCTCATACTCATCCAAGCCAGAGTGTGCAGTACAAATAATAGCTGTCAACGCCAAATAGGTGAAAGCCCTTATACCTTCTGCAGATGTTATTTCAAAGAGCCCTAGACAGAAGAAATTGGAAGATATTGCAGATAACAGATCCAATATTTTTGTTTTGTATTGGTAGATATTTTTATCAGCATAAATGCATGAACTATGAAGTACAGTCAGGGATTCAGTATATTTTGTGGTATTGGTGGTGGTAGGGGTTTGTTAAAGACTGTACATGGATGGTTAGAAATAGCTTGGGGAGATATTCATGAATATCATCAGTGATAAAATGATGTCAGAGATTTCATTGTAAATTTGGTTTACTTTCATTATTTTGAGAGAAAGCTTTAATATTGTTTCAAAATATGCTACTTAAAATAACTGAAGTTTGGGGTTAGAGGGATGGATAGAAATGGATTCCTCTGCTAATAACACCTTTGACTTTTGGGTTCTTTGCAGTGTGTTGATGCACAGTTTGTAAAGTACAGTGTAGTTCTGCTCTGAAAGCATGCACACATGATGCATTAAGCACAAATATTTGCAATGCAATGAAAGCGTTTATTTCCTCTATTTTATAAATATAAGAATGTCAACAAAAGTAACATGTACGTGTTAGATCCTTGCTTTATACATGAGAGCAGGGATATTTTAAAGTTTGTGTATATACTGTTTTGAAAATACTTGCATGCATGCTTGATATCACCAGTTTGCTAATATCTCCACCAGTTCAATCAGTCCATCTCCAGTTCACCTAGACTCTCTTGTACTTCACCCTGAACTCCCCCCAATCCTCCCACCCAAAAATTGCAGGTAACAGACAAGTCCAATTCCCCTTGTGCTTGTCAATTAGCAAGTGTAAAAGTGTACAAATAAGTTTCATAATTTATATGTGTAAATTTCATAAAAAAGCAACTTCTGCATATTTGTCTTGATTCCACCCCAGAACGACCTTAGACTACCCCTTTTTTGAACTGGTAAATGTGTTCGCTAAACTGAAAATGCATGTGTGTTTTGGGGGTTTATAAAATAGCATATATGCAAATATAAACTACTGACATGGTTGTATGCTATTTTTCCGTATGTAACCTCTTTGAACATTTACTCATAAGACAGAATCCAAATCTTTCTCTTAAATGTTAAACACTGTAACTTATGAATACAATGTGATTTGTTTCATAAAAGCTGATTAGAACCTTAGCAGGGTAATTTTCAACAGCTTGTATAAACCAGCACATACGTGCATAAGAGTGTGCAGAAAGTTATGCCTGTATTTTATAAATAGTGGATCAGGAGCCACACAGTTTATAAAATACCATGTATCTCTGTCCCAAAAGTATGCATGTATGTCTCAGTAATGGGTAGCTTTTTAATGCAGATAGCCACATACTTTCTATATGTATTTTACAAATGTAAGCACATATATTTTCCATGTGAAATAATTGTAAAATGTGCGTATATTTATCACAGTTTATATATAGAGTGAGAATTTTATAAGTATGCACATACTCCACTTAGGAAAATATTTCAATGCACACATACTTTTAAATGACAGTTCACCAGCACCTCCACCAGTTCACCTAGACTCTCCATCACATCGCCCTGACCCCGCCACTAGTTAATCTAGACTTCATGCCCCAAAACTGCAGACAAAACACAAGTGCAATTTCAGTTTTGTGACTCAATTAGCAGATGTACAAGTATGCATATAAGTTGCATAATATATGCACGTATAGAGGTAGATTTTAAAAACTGTGCGGGTGAAAAAATAGCCACATATGTGCATAAGTGGGGCGCACGGGAGCTACGTGAATTTTAAAAAGCCGGGAAGGACGTGCGTCCATTAATGAACATGCATCCAGAAAAAGTAGGTGGAAAAGGGGCAGGGCATGTGTGTTCCAGAGGTGGGGCCAGCACTAATGCATGTAACCCATAATCAATATTTATTATAGAAATACAATTGGGGGTACTGGGTAATATCAATATTTATATGATATATAAGTATTTGTATGCATGTTTACATAAAAATACAATTGTCTCATGGATATATATTATTGTATTATGCAATAAAATAGAGATAGGCATTCAGGAAAAATAAAATAGGAAATTAGATGAAATTTCCTATTTTGTTTCATTTCATTATTAAAGTAAAATGACTGAAAATCCAATGAAATTACATTGGCTTTCATGTTTTGTTTTGAAAACAAAATTGATCCATCGAGCCAAGGCCCAGACCCAAAATTTGGACCTCATCTAGGCTTAAGCCAGAGCCCGATGCAGGAACCACGGCCTGGGCCAGAGGTCGACACTGGGGTCTCAGCCCAGACCCAGGCCCAATGTCAGGGCCTTGACCAAGACCACAAAAATGTAAAAAAAATGTACCTGCTCTGGGAATCCAGTGTCAAAGTCCAGGCCCAGGTCTAATGCCTGGGACTTGGTCTAGGCCAGGAGCCAAGCCTAGGCCTGATGCTGCAAGCTGGTCTGGAGACCTGTTCCTGACACCAGGACCTTGGCCCGGACCCAGGCTTGACACCAGGACCCAATCCAGAGGTCGGGTCCTGATACCTGGGCTTTGGCCTAGGCAGGGTTCGGAGCCCAGGCCTGATGTTGTGACCCTGT
This sequence comes from Rhinatrema bivittatum, assembly GCF_901001135.1. Lineage (NCBI taxonomy): Eukaryota > Metazoa > Chordata > Amphibia > Gymnophiona > Rhinatrematidae > Rhinatrema > Rhinatrema bivittatum. The sequence continues at coordinate 156,179,461 of NC_042621.1, forward strand.
CTTAAAACCAGGTATCAATGCTAGGGCCTTGGCCCAAACCCTAGCCCAATGCCAGGTCCTGACCTGGAGGCTTGTTCCCAACACCTGGCCTCTGCCTAGGTCATGGCCCAAGCCCAAGCCTAACACCATGAACCAGACTAGAGATAGGGTCCTGATGCCAGAGCCTTGACCCAGATCCAGGCCATATGGCAGGACCCAATCCAGAAGCCAGATGCTGATACATTGGCCTCAGCCTTGGCCAGGGCCCAAGCCCAGGTCTGATGCCATGACCAGGCCTAGAGGTAGGAGCCTTGGCCTGGACAAGGCTCAAGGCCAGGACCCAGCCTTGAGTCTGGGTCCTGACCCTGGGGCCTTGGCCTAGGGTCAGGCCGAAGCCTGGCATGAAGTCCTCGGAAGTCTTCTTGTCTTTGTCTTGTTTCTTCTATTTTCTTTGGCAAATGATGTTGTCCACTTGCTCTGCGGAGGGCACCATTTTGATGTATGGCAGTGAAATTGTGCTGCCATATATCGAAATGTCCCCCCCGACCGGAGATGAAGCGACGGAGTGAGTGTGCATTTCCCAAGTGGATGGCATCATTTCATCAAAGAAGAAAGAAGAATGAAGACAAAGACCAGAAGATCTCTGAGGCCTGGGCCTGACCTTGGGCTGAGGCCCAGGGGACAGGACCTGGCCTCCTAGTCAGGTTCTGGCATTGGGACTGGGTCTCAGCCAAGGCCCCGAGGAAGGGACCTGGTCTCTGGACTGGGTTGCAAGGTTGGGCCTGGGCTCAAGCCCTGGCCTATGCTAAGACCCAGGCATCGGGACCTGGCCTCTGTGTCAGGTCCCAGCATTGGGCCTGGGTCAGGTCCTCAGTCTAGGTCAAGACCTAGATATTGGATCCAGACCTTGAAGAATGAGTCTTGCATAGGGTGTAGCCAGAGGTTGCAGTGAACTACCCTCAGCCTATGCCCTATGCAAGGCCCAGGTTTCGGCCTGGGCCAAGGCCTCTGTGTCAGTTCCCCCCAGACTGGGTAAGTTGGGGACAGGGAGGATCCTGGCCCTGGAAATTTTGGGGATGGAAGGGAAGGGTTGGTGGCTTGTGAGTCCTTGGGAGGCCCCATTTCTTTATAATGGATAAAACAAAATTCTTGGAAAAGAAAATCTCTGAAAACAAAATAAAAAACAAAATGAAAATGTTTTTCTTCTTACCCCTAGTATGCAATTTGTATTATAAATATGCCAGTATGTGTTTATGTGACTATACTAAATGGGTTTTTATTAATAAAATATTTAATAGTTATTGATAAGTGTGTATTAAATTTTGGTTACTACTGTTGCCAATATGGCAACTTGCATAATAAGGCTTGCAAGAGTTTTTCAAAAACTAAGAAGCAGAGGATGAAAAATAAAATGTTTAGTTTATGCAGAGTGTATATTACTCTTGTATTATTATTGTTATGCAGTTACTTCTGCAATGCTGCACAGCAGGTGATGATTTTCTTTTAAGAAAAAAGATGGACATGTCTAAACCTCAAATTGTAAATCTTTACCATTTTATAGAGACAATGTAAAACAAGCCATCTCAATGGAAACACAGGTCAGAAGACAGCTTTAGCCCCCTACGTGACAGAATAAACCACAGAAGGAGTCAGCAGGGTTTGTGAACTCTGTGAGAAGTACAGAATGTGATTGCAGGCTGTGTAACTCAGATAAGTGTGATGATGAGCCAGAGCCTGGAAGAGAAGCAGGTGACAGTTTTGTAACAGAAACTGAGTGTATGGCCACAGTTTGTGTGACAGAAACTGGGATAACTGCCAGTTTTGGCAGTGGTCTGGGTGCTATAAAACAGATACTCAGGCAGCTGGCAATTTGGTACAGCCAGAGCATTCACAACAATTCCTGTTCTCTAACCACTGTACTCACAGTGCTGTGTCCTTCCAGAGACTGACCCATGAAGAAAACTGCTGATATGCTGAGGACCAGCATATCAGCAGTTTTTGTGCATTCTTGTAGATATTATTGCTTTACTGACATACTCTCATGATATACTATATTCTCATTACATACTCCCATTACTATTAGTTGTGTTACAGCCATACTGCATTATATGAGCAAAAGAGTGGTTTGCTAAGTGTGAGCAGAAAATAAAGGATTTTGGTAAGCCTTACATGACTATCCCGGCTCTATTTCATGACAAATGGGTACACGTGAATCAGTTGTTTATTCTTTCAAAAAGTACAAAGACTTGGTAGACATTCAATGAAGTTACTAGGTAATACATTTTAGACAAATAGGAGAAAATATTTTTTTACTCAACATATAATTAAACTCTGGAATTCATTGCCAAAAGATTTGGTGAAATCAGTTAGCATAGCTGAGTCTAAAAAAAGGTTTGGACAAGATCCGGAAGAAAAATCCATAAGCCATTATTTAGATGGACTTGGGGAAATCCACTGCTTATTCCTGGGATAAGTAGCATGGGATCTACTGACCTTTTGGGATCATTCCAGGTACTTGTGACTTGGATTGGCCATTGTTGGAAACAGGATACACGGCTTATTGGACCTTTGGTCTGACTCAGTATGGGAAATCTTATGTTCTTATCTATCATGGATCCCTATCAATCATGCCATAATAGAAGGGATTCTGCCTTCATAAATCCCCTTCCTGCACACATCCTGCATCACTCCATCACACACACATTGAGAAAGTGCCGTATGGATAGAAAAACCTTTTCACCATTCTTTTTTTACAGATCTAGAAAGGGATACTGCAGACAATAGCATATGTTGGCAAACACAGAGTGCACAAAGGAAAAGGCATATCTGGAGATGTAAGAGTGACAGCAGCCACTAGCTCTTACTGCCAATTGTTAAAAGCAGCTCTGTTTAATGGACATACCTATGGGGCAGGACCTTGATAAGGAGGAAACAATTCCATGGATGGCAACCAAAATGGTACATGGTCTGCCATGTAAGCCATACCCAGATATATTGTTAAAGATATACTCTTAGATGAGAGAAGAGAAATGGAAGTTATTGTATAAACATTCAGCTATCTATTCTGCTTTCATAAGGTACCACTTTGCTATCTGACAGGTAGATTTTAAAAGTATAGCTTGCACAAAACAGCCACATATACATGTGTGCAGGCTGTATGTGAGCAAAGAGAATTTTAAGAAGCTGTGAGGTATGTCACGCACATACCTATGCGTGTGTCAAGTAGAAGGGGGTGGGGCATGGGCAGACCATCAGCATTCCAGGGCGGGGCTAAAACTTACATGTGTAGCTCCGAATTTTAAAAAGCTGGCCAAGTGCACCTTCGCGTGTTATCCGCATAAAACTTTACTGCAGGTCCTGATGAGGAGCAAGTCTAGAGATCTCAAGTTTTAGGGCTTTCAGCAGAGCGTGAAACTTCGGGGGCAAGTAGGGGGCTTACAGGATGAAGAACCAGAGGGGTCTTGAAGACCTCAATATCAACTGGACAAACTGGTGGGCTAATTGGAAAAATTGTTTTTTCTCCCGCGCAAGCATGTTTTAAATTCTGCCTGTATACAAGCATAAAAGCTGCTAAAGCCCTAGTGGAAGTGTGCTTGGGACATTTACTCGAGTTGCCTCTTAAGATTTCGTACACACATGTACGTGGCAGGGGGAATTTAAATTATATGCATGTACTTGCACGTACGATATAAAACTGCAGCATATTTCTGCTTGTGCGCCGATATGTGCATTTTTGGGTACATGTGTGTTCCTTTTAAAATTACCCAGTTAGACCCTACCAGCATTCACCTGCTCCTTTCCTTCTCCTCTCAGAGGAAAAATTTACGTCAAATTTTAAATGCCCAGTGCGAGAAAAAATTGGTACTTACACGCGTGACCGGGCCCTGCGTGCACTGTGCGAATTTTCAAAAGGGCCCAGCCATGCGCATAAGTAGCAATACGCATACAAGTGCCCTGAAAAAGGGGAGGGCCGGGGGGGCGTGTTCTGGGCGGGGAGGGGTGGGATGGAGGCCAGCCGGCTGGGACAGTGGCCATTAAATATTCTAGCTCGCATGTGCGCGCTGGGGACCGTGCATATATGGACGCGAGCGTGCATGTTATAAAATCTACCCCTTTGTGAGTTCTGCTATTATTAAAAATACTCTGAACATAATACCAGACAAGTGTTGCCTTCTGAAGAGATTCTGATTGGGATGAATGCAAAAGTCATTGAGGTGACTTGCACAAGAAACCTTTGTATTGTCTGTTGGGCTGCATTTTAAAAAATACCTTTTTCTGTAAATATTTATGCCTTGGAACCTAATATCCAAATATTTGACAAAACAGGTAAAAATCAGTGGAAACTGCCATTTTTTTACATTTGCAAAACCAACTTTTTTCAGTATTATTATTATAATTTTTAGAAAAGCAAACTACTGTGAAAGTGAAAAGAAGGAATTCCATAAAAATATAGGGCCAGATTTTAAAAGGGTTACGCGCGCTGGACCTATTTTAAAAAGGCCCGGCTATGCGCGTAAAGCGCCAGGACGTGTGTAATTCCCGGGGCTTTATAAAAGGGGCGGGGAAGCCCGGGGTTGGGGCGGGACTAGAGACCTCTGACAGAGCAGCAATTGCCGCAGTGTCGGAGGATCGCGTGCTGGCAGGCTGCCGGCACGAGTGCGCAAAATGTAAAATAAAATTTTGGGGAGGTTAGAGTAGGGCTGGGGGGGGAAAGGTTAGGGGAAGGGTGGGAAGGTCAGGTTAGGGGGGAGGGAATGGGGGAAGGCAGCGTAGCTCAGCGCATGCAAGGTGCACAATTGTGCACCCCCTTGCACACGCCTTCCCTAATTTTATAACTTGTGCGCGCAGGCGCGCACAAGTTATAAAATCAGGCATACATGTGCACACACTGGGTAGCGTGCGCACATGTAAGCCACGCACGCTCCTTTTTTAAATCTACCCCATAATGTGCAAGCAAAAACTTCTATGAAATTGCCATGGAAATTTTACCTGAGAGTATCACATTTTAAGAATCAACAAAGGTCCAGCAATGCTTTTTGCACAAATTTTTGACTACAGAAATTTTTCCTGTGGAAATATTTCCCTAGTAGATATTAAAGGAAATCAAAGTTTTAGGCAAAATATATACTATCCTAAAATTGTGCTAGCAAATTGACCAACTTATTTTTTGCCTGCTAGACAGCAGATATAAATGTCCACTTCAATATTTAAGTGCGTTCTTTCGAAAATCAAAAGCACTGGCATACATAATTTCCTCATCTCCCAAGTACATCCCTGGGAATGCCTCTTTGCTATACTCATAAAAGTACGTGGGAAATCCCTTTTGTGCTTACTTTTACTCAATGCAACCCTTAAAGTAATTTTCCAAAACCCTAATAATGCATGCAAAATTGCATTTTATGTGCATATATGCTTTTGAAAACTCCCCCTAAATCTGATTTGTTTCATTCAGGCACACATTAAAGTGCTTGTTATCTTTAATTGCAAAGAAAAGTATGTTTTTGCAGAAGTTCTGCTCTGTCTCTTCTCTTAAAAATACTGACAGCTACCTCCAAGGCCTTGAAAGTCATGTGTGACAGCTACCTGAGCCTGGGGTTTAATGGCCCTGTATCTGAGCAAAACTCCAGGGAATTCCTGAGTTTTGCAAGTAGAGCTTCAAGGACTGTGTGTGCCAGTTTGAATTTTAACATCCAATAAATGCAGTAACCTGCTGTTACTCCAGTTGTGATACAATTAACAAGAAAGAGGCTCTTAAAGATTTGGGATATTGGGACAACTTAGAAGAAAATACATTGCTAAGCTTTGGTTGAAGTAAAAGTCTTTTGCTGGCACATCCATTCCCCTTTGCTCTTTAATCTCCTTCTGACATAACTGCACATTTTGCAATTGCATTATTCAAAAAGCAGCATGGCTCATGATAAAATATAATCACTATGACACCAGGAGGCTTTCTGAAAAACATACAAATTTAGAAACAATTATATTTTCTTAAAAACCTGAAACACTCAGCCTTTTGCTGATTATCAGTGCTCAGAGTCGAACATTCATAGTTTATGGAGGTTACTTATTGTCTCAGATAGGTACTTGGAAAATTGTTTTGAAGGCTTTTTAGTGCAATTATAAAGAAATTGCTTGAAGGCTTATCCCAATAAATGGAACTGCATGCTTAGTGCTTGAACATGAAGGAAAATCTCTAAGCAGGTTAAAAAAGGCTTGCCCTTTTCTAATACAGCCTTTCACTATAGTGTCACTCCATGAGGAAGTTATTATCAGTGGACTCTATTATAGTTTCTTTTTGACAGAGCTGAAGTTTGGTAGTTGCATGTAGACCTAAGTGAAAACAGAAAGACAGATTAAATGTATGTTTGGAAAATGGAAGTACAACACAAGTGCTCTGCCAGCAGGATCAATTGTGTGTTATTCATTTAGAACTGTTTGAAAAGGACCTCTAAAGTATACATCACCCCCAAAGATCCTCTGGGCAATTTTCTAAGAAGCATGTCCTGAGTCAGGTTATAAGAAATCTGTAGCTTAAGCAGTAAGGCATGACAGAAAACCACCCGAATAGAAGCAATATTCATAAGAAAGCACTGCCTAGAGTACCTGATGGGTTTTGTGAAATGAATAGCTAAGGAGGAAAGCTATTTTTTTTATTATTTATACACTAGCTGTACCCGGCCATGCGTTGCTGTGGCTCAGTCTGGTTAAATGGAAAAGAAAGAAAAGAGAAAGCGCACGTTTCGAATATGGTTAATATCACAATGCTTGTGGGTATACAATATTTTTTGTTGTTCCATTGTCTGTGCAGATATAGAGATTATCTGGTTTGCTGACTCTAGAACACGCAACATATAATTGTCCATGTGAGAAGCAATCCGTGTCTAGATGTACTAAACCGCATAATTCTAAAAATGAAAAAGAATGAAAAAAGAAAAAACAAACTATATTCACTAAATGAACGGTATGGTAAATGACACAGCTCAATTCCAACGCAATGTCACACGAAATAATTAAATCAAAATGTAAATAAATTGAAATCTATGAAAATTCAATTTAACAATGCAATCGGAAACATTGAAATGGAATCGTAAAATATGTAGTCCAAACCATTAAGCCCGTTAAAACAGGCGAGATTTTTGTCCCCTCTCCCCCTACGTCTTTGCGCTGATCTGCTTCTCCCCCCCACAGCACCACGAAGAGCTAGAGGCGGCGGCGGTGGTAGGAGCTGCAGCGGTGGCCGAGGGGGATCTCGCGAGGCGTAATGGTCCTGCCATCCCAACTCCCTCCCCCCTTCCCCGGTGGCGGAGGGACAGGTTCAGACCCCATTCACTCTCTCCTTACAGGCCCCAACTTCTTTGCTCTCCCATTCCCCTCTACACTGAACCCCTTCCACTGTAACCTATAAGTGGAGAGCTGGGGGAGGAGGTTAGAGAATCTCTCTCTCATACAGCCCCCTACATAGGCTTCCTCTCTCTCTATCTCTCTTGCACATACACTCTCCCTCTGTCCCTCATACACGCACACCCAATCCCTCTCCCACACAAACACAATCCCTCACGTAGTCCCTCTCTGGCACTCACACTCACCTTCAGCGCACATTACCACACTTCTCCTCTGCACTCGCAAGAGCTTGTAAAGTTCCCACGCCAGTTGTGTCTGGGAGAGTGAGGAAAACACTCCGTCCCCCCCCCCCCCCCCGCCTCGCAAAGGGCAGGTGGCAGGCACTGCAACAGATTTGGGACATGTTGCCTAGCTTACTTTGCTCTTTCTGGGAGACCTGTGCCTTTAAGAAATCCGATCAGGGGCTTGAGAGGGAGGAGGGAGCAGGGCTCTGGCTTTCACTTTTGTCACGGTGCTTTGCTGGGAGTGGGGGTGGAGCAATGCCCATGTAAACTCTTCCGTGGTAGCTGAGACCCACGGGTGGGTTGACAGCACTGCCTTCCCCCCCCCCCCCCTGCAGTTGCGGGATATTTACTTGGCTTCTCCTTATCTGCAGGACTCAGGGGGCGGGAGAGGAGGGCGAGCTGTTCTCTGTTCAGCTCTTTGCGCTTTGGCTGCTGCAGGCTGCAGCTGCTTGTGATCAGCTGCTTGTGATCTCTTCACAGCCGCTTTCTACTGCAATGGAATCGGGCCCCCGCAAGGACTTTCAGTAAGCCTTGGGGGGTGGGGGGGGGGGGTGCAATGAAGTAAATTTGAAGGGTTGGGGTGGGTTTGGGTTTTTTCTTTTTTTTTACAACCCTGTTGTAATTAATCAAATTTGAAGGGTTGGGGCGGGTTTCGGGTATCATTGTGGTGGTGGTGGTGGTGGTGGGGGGGGGGGCAGCCAAAATAAAATCGGCCCAGTCATATGATACCTAGTACCGTGTTTCCTTGAAAATAAGACATCCCTGAAAATAAGCCCTAGCCATTTTTTTTGAGATAAAAAAGAATATAAGATGTCTTATTATCGGAGAAACACGGTAGGTCAAGGTTAGGTGTTGGTGGTGGTTTAGGATTTAAGGGCCAGTTTCACATGTAGAGTGAGACGTACGAACAGCACAGTACACCTTGGTGAAGATTTGACATCATATGGAGCGAGGAAAGTCTCAAAAAGATGAAATTGTGTGCTTTGTTATCTCACCCTTGCTGGATGGTACCCTGTTATAGAGTTTATCAAGCTAGGGTAAGAGAACATAGTAGATATTTTATCTTTTTGAGACTTTCCTCACTCCAAATGACATCAAATCTTCACCAACGTGTACTGTGCTGTTCGTATGTCTCACTCGACATGCGAAACTGGCCCCTAAACCCTAAACCACCACCTCACCTCGACCTATTAGGTGGCCCTCCTATAGAAATATAAATACTTCCCTACTAGGCAGGCCTTGTAGGAAGTCAGTCTCTCTCTCTCTCTCAAAAGTTTGTATAAATAAATATGCCCCTTTTTGTTAGTAACACTTTTTGATGAATCTAAGGGTTAGCTAGTTAAGTAGCACTTTTTTAAAAAAATGCATGGTCAAGTTAATTTTATATTTGCGTGTATCTATATATACATGCAAATTTTGTAAGGTAGATTTACACATATTTTATAACCCATGTGATTGTGTATGTTATATGCATGTTATAAAATACTAGAGTAGATCTGCACACAGTCACTTACACATGCATGTTTGCTTTTTAAAATCTTTCTGGCACATTGCTCTCAAGTATTTTATCCCTTCCTGTTCCTATCTAAAATAGCCTTTGTACAATGAATATTAAGGGTAGGAAGTACATAAATGAGTTTAGCATGGTTTACATGTGAGTTTCAAATACATGTGATGCCTTTGTAAATGAAATAACATGCATTCAGACTCATTTGTGATTAAGAGTATGACCTCATGACATGAATGAGTCTATCCTGAATTAACACTGGCTAGGGATCATATAATTCTCAATTTCCAGAAGAAATATAATAAATTTTGCATTCCACTACAGTTCCTAGAGGCCCTAGAGGAACGCATTAAACAGAGCACTGAGATACTGCAGTCTGGTGTTAAAACAAATGATTCATTATGAGGCAGATTGCAGGTAAAATCAGACCGGGTGTACTTAACATTAGCACTAGTTATTTTAGTTCAGGTTTCTTTGCTTAACTTACTTATTTTACAGGCAACTTAGCCAGGTATGACTCTGCTTAAGGGAATTCCATGTTTTTTGACTGAAATATAGATTTATTGGGGCTGCATTTGTTTTCTGCTTATGAAAATGTTAGCAGAATAAATAAAAAGTTAACTGCCAATCCTGCATTTAAAGTGGGTGAAGAGTGAAGAGTGGGTGACTCACCAGAATGACAGCTACTGCCTGGAGACAATACCCTTATTCAATAAACATACACATGCTTACTGTGACTCCAACATCGCTCTAAGCTTCAACAGCAAGAGGAAATGTGGAAAAATGGATTTACACTCACAAAGAGGGGAGTAGCTGGCTTGTTACGGCGGTTACTACCCCAAACCAAATAAGCCTGATACTTCACCTTCAATGCATATACAGCATAGTTCTCTGCTTCAACGACAGGGCAGAAGAAAAAAGGGTTCGCAGTCACAAAGCGGGGAGTAGCTGGCTTGTTACGGCGGTTACTACCCCAACCAAATGTGTCTGATACTTCACTTTCGATGCATATCCAGCATGGCTCTCTGCTTCAACGGCATGGGAGAAGACTGATACATCACGCATTTCCAGCATAGCTCCCTGCTTCAACAGCAGGGGAGAAGAAAAACAACCAATAAGGACTGTATAACATAGTCTGGGTAAAACAAATAAGCATGGGTGTAGCTTGCTTATTGCGGCGGTTACTACCCCTACTACCCCTAACTAATCAAGCTAGATATTTCAATGGTGGGGGAGGAAGGTAATAGAACTAAGAGCTAAGAGAAACAGATAAGTATGAGAGAAAAAATGTGTGAAGCTTGCTGGGCAGACTGGATGGGCCGTTTGGTCTTCTTCTGCCGTCATTTCTATGTTTCTATCTATGTTTCTATATATCTAGCTTGCTAACTCTGTCTACCTGACTGCAACCTTTGGGGGGGGCTCCCTGGGTAACTTTCTTCCAATAAGGAGAAAACTTCTTCAGGGCTACTGATAAGCTCCTGTGGTTTTGGAATAATGGCAACTCCACATCAGATTGTGTTTTTCCTAAATGAATACAGTGTAATATTTTATAACTTGCTGAATAGTGATAAATTGGCAAAAAATAATTTTCTTCTAGTGATTTTGAGGGACTCTTTCAAGGTCCTCCAGGGATCTGTCCTTGAATTCTTTGACTTCCCCTTTTGCAGCTGATTTCTCCTTGACTCTTTTCTATGTGACTGAGATACAGAATGAGAAGGGTAGGACACTCTGGACCACTGGTTCTCAACCTTTTTCCCATCATCATGACACACCTGATGGACAATGCTCATTACAATCTACAGTGGAAATAATAATAAAAAAAAGGCCCCATATTACTTTTATTGTTAAGAATGACACAAGGGAAAAATAAGAGTACTCTCTCTGAATATAAACTATATAAATAGTAAACCTCCCATACCAGAACAGCACCAGCTTCCAGCACTCGAACAGTAACCACCTTACCTAAGAAAAGGCAACACTGAAAATATTACACCAGGCCTTAAAACTGCAATACTTCTGTTAGGAAAATGGAACAAGCCAGGCTGCTACAGTGCCCTACCTAGAAATTACATGCAGCAATCACATGTGCAGATCATCATCTAACAAAGAATAAAGAGATCATAAAGCATAAATAGAAACATGCAGACGGAAATTAAACTGATTCTCTGAGTGTAGGGCAACAAAGGAAAAAGAGAAATCACCAGTTCTCATAAAATAAAGCAAGAAATATAAAATCAATAGCAGTACAAACATACTAATAAAAAGAACAGATTATTTCAAAACAGCTAATGGATGGAATATCCAAAAATTGAAATCTCATATAAAAAAATTCTAGACACCAATAAAATATTTCAAAATAGCAGACACAAAGACCCAATAATTAAAATAATAAGAATAAAAAATGCTCTGCTTTCCATAACTGGAAATGTTCAAATTCCAGGTGCTCTCAATCACACAATTACACACATGCTCTCTCTCTCACTTACATAAGCTCTCAATCCCACAATTACACACATGCTCTCTCACTCACTTACATAAGCTCTCAATCACACAATAACACACATGCTCTCTCACTCACTTACATAAGCTCTCAATCCCACAATTACACACATGCTCTCTCACTCACTTACATAAGCTCTCAATCCCACAATTACACACATGCTCTCTCTCACTTACATAAGCTCTCAATCACACAATTACACACATGCTCTCTCTCTCACATAAGCTCTCAATCACACAATTACATACAAGCTCTCTCACTTACTTATATAAGCTCTCAATCACACAATTACACACATGCTCTCTCTCTCACTTACATAAGCTCTCAATCACACAATTACACACGTGCTCTCTCACTCACTTACATAAGCTCTTAATCACACAATTACACACATGCTCTCTCTCTCTTTCTCTTATACACACAGACTCTTAATCATGCATACACATGCTTGCTCTCACTTACACATACATGTTCTCAATCACACTTACATACATACTGTCTCTGTCACACACAAAGGACCTCAATCACACAGACAGGTTCTTAGTCACACATTTACACATACAGGCTCTCAAACACTCACTTACAAACATTCTGTCTCTCTCTCTCTCTCTCTCACACACAAACGCACGCACACACACATGACCTCAAACACATATGCTTCCTTACTCACTCTCTCTCTCCCCGCTGAACTAGCAGCAGCTACAGACTCCTCCTCTTCCAGCCCTCACGACCTCAAGAAAGAAGCCCCATCAGTCGCAGGGCTGATGATGCTCCTCTTTTTGTTCCAGGCTGCGCTGCTCTTCTTCAGGCTGATCTGCACGCACTTTACCTAGCATGGTCTCTGTTTCCTGTGTACACAGCCACTGCACCCCACTTCCTCTTCCGGGCTGTGGGGGCAGGAAGAAGAGATCATGCTGGTGTCGCTGAGTCCAGTTCTCCTGCCGTGTTCAATCTGGGCTATCAGCATTTTAAGCCCGAGTGGAGGAAGAGTTCCCATTTTGCTGGGGCAGGGGAGCAGCTGGGCCAACGGGGGACCAGAAAGTATGGCGACACACCTGGGGGTGTTTGGTGATGCACTGGTGTGTCGTGACACACTGGTTGAGAACTGCTGCTCTGGACAATGAGAGGTCAATATTCAAAAGCACCTAGAAGGCTGTTAGAATTTAGCTGAAAACTGATAAGGGTTGAGTGATAAAATTTAGCCACCTTGGTTTAGCTGGACAAATTCTGGACAGACATGGAGGAAGGAGGGTTATTTAGGTAGGAAGAGACAGGTAGGTGGCTTGTGCCAATTTACAGTGCTAGTCATCTAACTTGGCTGGTCTCAATCTGGCTGGTTGCCCTCTTCCAAAATAATAACAAGTTTGATACTCCATCCCTTATCCAGATTCCCTTCCCCCAGATCTTCTTCTTCCCTATCCACATTTTTCTTTTCTTTTTTTAAATTACTGACACATGGTGGCACCCTTATCTCCTTTCTTCTGAATCCCTTTTCATTAAAATAAAAACAAATCACTGATCCACTGTCAGTGAAGGACCAATTAGCCATTAAGAACTCTTTTTACCTATGTGAATCACTTTGAAGATTGGCCTCACTGTGACTTCTTGATTTAGAATTCCTGGGAGGGCACTTGATAAGCCAACAGAGCCAAAGAAAGTCCATCATCTTGGAGAGACTATTGTAGATTGTTTCAGATATGGGGAGAGAAATATTAAAAGCCATTTCTGTGGACAAAACAGGGTTCCAACCTCATAGACAGGATCTTTGTAAATTGCCTACCCTCAATACAGGTAAAATTATGTGAGTTGTTCTCCATTGCATGTAATTTTATTAGGTGGTGCTCCTGTGGGAGGGGATAAGTTATGAGAAGCAATCATTTGTGCAATTTTGAATTTTCATACCTATTCTTGTTGCTTTTGTTCGTAAAATGTACCCACAGACAAAGCAGGTACAAATCTCTGTGAGCACTTTTTCCAGGGCCAGTAATTAAAGGAAAACCCCCAGTATTCTTTTGCTTTGATAATAAGTACAAATCCCATGTGTAAGGAGTACATATGGGCATTCTCATTATAGCCCAAGGAGGTGGAAGAAAGTACCCCCAGATTTGCAAGTTCATGTGGAGTTTCCCTTTGAATATCTGGAGTGGTGTGCACATTGCAGGTACAAAGCATTCATGGAATTTGCCCTGCATTAAAGCAAGTGTAAAGTATGCAAGAAAAGTGCACCTGCAGGCTAATTTTAAAACGAGCGCACTTGCACCCACACAT